>NC_079873.1:30863846-31190346 GCF_023065955.2 Ursus arctos | reverse complement strand
CCACAATGGTTTGGAATATTTTTTTCAGTAAGTGAATCTAAAGACCACAGAGGATGTACGTAAAACTTCTTTAAAAAGTTTTATGGACTCTAATCATGCTGAGACCCAAGTTTTTCTCATAAAAACCAGGCACTAACTTGAAGTGCTTTGGCATGAACAACGGTTAACATTCTTCTTCTTCTTCTTTTTTTTTTTTTTAAAGTGATGTGGAGGGGTGACTGGGTGGCCCAGTCAGTTAAGCATCTGCCTTCGGCTCAGGTCATGGTCCCAGGGTCCAGGGATTGAGTCCCACATCGGGCTCCTGCTTGGTGGAGAGCCTGCTTCTCCCTCTCCCTCTGCCTGCTGCTCCCCCTGCTTGTGCTCTCTGTCAAATAAATAAAATCTTAAAAAAAAAAAAAAAGAGAGAGAGACGTGGCAAAGAAGTGCTTTTACATTTAAGTGGAGAGGGGATAAATTGAGAGGGGGAAAAACAGAAGTTACTGATAGCCAGAATAGGTTCTTTGCTTTGCTGGCACAGAGACTTAGACTAACCAACTCACCAATCCTGACTCATTTTTAGACTAAAGTATCAATTCTACTCACTTATAAATTGAGTGATCATTTGCTCATTTTCTCCAGTTGGTAAATCCACCGAGGAGATGAAAGCTAGATGTGGGGGTGGTGAGCTTGAGTGGTAAGGAGCAAAGGGAAAATAATTCCTTTCATGAGCCACAGGTGACAGTAAAGCCAAGGATGCTGGAAGAGTTAAGACCTATGTCAAAGATAGGCTGCAGAAATAGGCCAAGCCTATTGGGGGCACTATAACGTGAAGAAGCCCATTAGCCAAATGCTCAAACCACCTTAAGATTTAGAAGGAGTATAATACAACTGATTAGTCTCTCTAATTAGTCTAATAGGCTACAGTCTCTTTAGTTATATTAGCCTTCAAAGGATACCATCTGGCCAGCTTGATTCACTTTAAAAATTCCTAAATTCCAGCAGTGCCCTGTTAGTGTCCTTCTACAAATGATTAATCTTCTGTTTCATGTTGACTTTTCACTAGTTTCAGTATCAGAAGTTGACCTGTTTTAAAATTTGGCCTTTTCCTGACACCTACTTTGCCTATATATGCAAAACTTTTGCACCTCTTTTAGAAGTATTTCCATACTTTTTCCTATCCACATTCCAAATAATGTTGTTCAAATATGACATAATTTCAGCATTCTGAATTTCTTCTATTACCCCATGAACTATACACAGTATGAATTATCTTTCTACCGCATTTATTAACATCTACCTCTAAGTGCATTTATTAGGCATTTAGTACATACCCAGCAGCCCTAGGTATTGGGGAAACACAGAAGACCGAAGTTCTAGTTGCAAGGGAAAAATAAGACCAGTGCTATCAATAGTGGTTCATTAGGCACTGGAAAAGGTATCACTAACACCTCCCTCCCTCCCTAATGTTCATGGCATTTAACTTAAAATAACAGGAAAAGAAAGAGTAAAACGACAACACAAGAAGAAATCCTGTTCACTGCAAGGTGGGGGGGGAGGGTTGTGCCTTTAAACACACTTCAGATCTGAAAACTAAATGTTTAGAAAACAGGATTCACAATCAAGGGAAAGGGGTGGAGGAGGAAGAAGTTGTTGTATTCAGTTAAAACAGATGAGTAAAAAATCAACATTTACACTTGAAAACACATATCACTTTTCATAAAGTTCCTAATTTTGCAAATGAAAGCCTTGGAACCTTACCCAATATTACAGTATTTGCCCTAGTGTTTTATATTCCCGATATAATTTTTAAAAGTGAGTCTACCCAAGAACTTGGTAGCACCTCCACACACACATCCAATCTCCTCTTGATTAAAACCATCAACAGCACCCTAATCAACTTTTCATTTACCCCGATTTGCACACCTTCATATCCTTCAAAATCTGCCTTTATTTATACTACGACTATCAGAAGGCATTAATTTAGCTTTAAGCTTTGACACCCCACCTCTTCACCCTCTCGTTCAATTATTTCCTCTTCAATTCCATTAGTTTCGCCTTTCTACTGAAGGGACACTTAAAAAATACATCAACAGCATAATTACAGAACCAATGGCTGCAGCCAGAGACCGAACACACACACACATTTCCAATCATACCCCTCTCGAGGCTGTTCCTACCACTGATCAAAATCAGCGGACCAGGAAGAAGGAAAAAGCTGAGGCAGGAAGGCTGTTCCCTTCCTTCCACTCCCTCCATGCCTGCCCCCGCCCCCGTCCCCCAGGGCCACACCACGACCTCGTACGCTCCCCCCTCCACCGACCCGCCCCCGCTGTCACCCGCCACTGCCTAGAAAACAGTCATAGCCTTTGTTAAAATGTCCATGAGCACAATGTACCCGAAGACGGACACATTCCCGGGGGCGGGGTGAAGGAAAGTCACACGAACGCCACACCCTCTTTGGCACTAGCCTGGAGCGAAAGCCCACCTACCCCAAATCCTCTCCCCCACGACAAGGAATGTTCCTGGCAACTCCGCACTCAGACGGCAGCGCGGGGGAAGGGATGGGCCCGGGACGCCGCTCAGGGGCACCCAGCGGGGGTTACTGAACTTGAAGCTGGGACACCCTCCAGCGCCCTTGGCGAGCCTCCCGGTCCTGCCAAGCCTGAGTAAGGACTTCCAGTCTCCGGAGCCCTTCTCTTCTATTTTCCTCCTCACATAAACCCTCACCCACTCCCGCCACCAAGCACTCCGCTCCGCACGCGGCCGGGGCTGGACAGTCTTAAGCAGTGCGGCCAACTTCCCTGCCTCACGTCCGGCCAGTTTCTCCTCCCGGGACCGAAGATTCTCCGGGCACTCACCCGCGCACTCCCCGAACCCTCCCGGGATGCTCCGCACGAACCAGATTCCCCAGCCACCAGCTCCGCGCCACCACCTCACTCACCGCGCGTTCCGCGCCGCTACTCCGCGCTCTGCGAGCTGCCAGCCGCGCCTGCGCGCTCCCACCGCAGCCGAACCTAGTAGGAGCCTGGAGCCGGGAGTGGATGGGAAGGGTGTTGGGAAGCGGAGGGGGGCGGGGCCCGGGCGGAGTTAGGGGAGGGGGCGGGGCCAGGCAGGGTGGGAAACCAAGGGGCGGAGCCTCCACCGCGTTGGTCCGGAAAACCTAGTGCTCAGGGCACCCGGCTGGAGTTTTCCACTCTTAAAGTCTGTTGATTACATTGGCAGAGAAGTTTTCTGGTCCCCTCGGTGCACCCCCACACTCATCCTCGAGAAAGCCCGCTTGGCGTGGGGCCACCACGCCTCTCCCTGGAGCCACCCTGGATCCTCCCTAGCTAGCCTTTCACCCTTTTGCACGCCCATCTCCCCACATATTGTTCCCCCACCCCTACCCTCCGCGCATTTTCCTTCCACGCGCGCTCAGTCCTCAGCCCTCCAGAGGTGAGGGGCTTGGGGATTTCACATCACAGACCGTCTGTGCAGCGTATCCTGGTTAATGAGTCTTTTTGCTGTGTGCGAGCCCGGAACGCAGTGGGTGACTATTGAACCAGAGACAGCTGTTAAAGCTCAGCCCTTTTCCTGAGAACAAACTCTATTGTTGCTATTTCTGCAATTTGGTGACAATAATCTGCTTTTTTCTTTAAAAGATTCTTGAATAAGCCTACCCGAATATCGGGAAGAAGAACACGGGATGTCAAAGCATCTTTAACCCTGCTTTTTAGGTAGCCACCTTAGAATTTGAGCCTTCTAAAAGCCCCTCTGAGAACAGAATATTCGGCCTATGTCGTGTGGACTTTGCCCTAATGTTTTCAGGTTTTCTGGCATTTAGCATTTTAAGAAGCCTAACTTGATTATTATTCCATGCTGCATGCGTGCTTAGTTTTAAGTTCTATGCTTTTCTGTTTAAAATCTGGTCAGCTGTGGTATCTCACGTGCCTTCGGATCAACTATTAAACACACCTGAGTGAATCCAACATGAATTGGCCTGTCGGCCTAAAGTGATTTATTCCAAATTACTTTTCCTTTCATCTTTTTACTTTAGTTATGATGGAATTGAGAAACATTTGGCTAAGAATAAAAGAATTGCCACAGGGCCACACCCCTAGTCCTGCCCAGCAACTCTTTTGACTGTGATGGCAGCATTTTTGGGGAGAGTCTGGTAATTGCCCTTAGAGATCTGAATATCCTGAAATTCTTCCCATTAACCTTTGTGGTTCTTCCATTTGTGTATTTTACAAACCAGACTTTGTTGAACTCATTTTTATTTTGCATTTGTCAAATGAGTATAGGGGGATTGTAGTGAGGACATATTGTAAGAGGGTATGTATATTGGTAAATGTAAACACAGAGTGTAGGATGAATAAATCTGTAAACGCGTGGAAGTAGGATTTTGTCCTATTCATTTCACCTAAGATGTTTCACATACAGAAGATGCCTTAAAAAACCCCACTCAGTTAATAAAGGTAAATTTTGCATTCTTAATAGATGTGTACATACGTGTGTGAACTTTCATTTGATTGCAGGGTTTATTTTCTTATTCTGTGTCTGAGTTTGTCAGGATATTTTGATGGAAGTGACTAAAAGTACAAAGAAGTAGCTTAGGCAAAAAGAGAAAGTTATTGTGTAACCCAAGCTGTGAAAGGGTAGGTATATGAATGACTTTCGGAATAAATGGAACAAGTAACGGGAATGCTTCGAATTCCCGGTTAGGCTCTCAAACCAACCTCTTTTCTACAGGGTCATTCTTTCAGAACATCTGAAAGACATGTTCTATAGACTTAGAACCATGGCCTCTGACAAACTGTGGGCTCATACCTATCAAGGTGTTACCAGACAGAATGAGCCTCTCTTCCCTCAGTTCCAATTTTTAGAACACCAGACAAAGAGCATGATTGGGTAAGATCAAGTAACATAATCATTCTTGAAGAAAAAGTGCATGTGTGACATAAGAATGGTACCCCCAGCAGAACCACTTATTTGGAGGGGGAAGAAATGGAAAAAAAAAAAAGAGTAGGGGGAGTTGCTGGACAGATAAAAAAATAAAAAAGTTCACCATGGAACAAATGTACTTAAGGAATACAGCCTTGGAATTATCTTTTACCTCTCTCTCTTATTCAAGTATTAACCATTCTTAATAGTTTTCTGTGGCTGCTGTAAAAAAAAAAAAAACCCACAAACTTAGTGGCTTTAATACAACACAAATTTATTACAGCTCTAGAAGTCAGAAGTCTGGAAAGGGTCACACTGGGCTAAAATCATGGTGTCAGCAGAATTGAATTCCTTTATGGAGGTTCCAGGCAGAATCCTTTTTCTTGACTTTCCACATTCTAGAGGCCACCTCCTTGGTTCATGCCCCCTTCCATCATCAAAGCCAGCAATGACATTACTCTGACACACTGACAATTCTGCCTACCTCTTCCACATTGAAGGACCTTTGTGATGATATTTGGCCCATCCAGATAATCTCATATAATCTTATTTTAAGGTCAGTTGATTAGCAACCTTAATTCCATCTATAACTTTACTTCCCCTTTGTCATGTAACATAATATTTCCACATGTTCTGGATATTAGCACATTGGCATTGCTGGGGGTGGGCATTATAATCCATACCACAGTCTTTATTTTCATAAAAACAACAGAGCCTAAATCATTGGTTTCCAAACTGGGGTGCTTATAAAAAATACTGATGTCTTATCTGGATACCACCCCCATATATTATGATTTCATTGGCCTGGAGTCCACGAGCCCTCTAAATACACACACACACACACACACACACACACACACACACACACAGTTAATTGGATCAGGATGGATCGGGAGAGAGTATCTCACAGATGTTGGGGCAATCAGAGAACTTCCCTGGGGATTTAGAATGGGGAGAGGGAACTGGTAAGACTGGGTGTCTGGGGCTATAGCAACAATGCAGGGGCTATGCCATCAGGAGAAAGAGAAAGAAACAAGTCTGGAGGGGATAAAAGAGAGGGAAGAGATAGAAAGAGAAAAAAAGTAGACAGAGTGGAGCTGAGCCTAGATCCTCAATGGCTGTCTGCCTCCTGATTGCAGTAGCATTCTCACCCATGGGTTCTATGAGGTACCACTGCATTCTCATAAGAAAGTCTTATTTCTTCGACAAAGCAGGAAAGAATACCAAAGGAAAAAAGAAAGTCTCTTCAACAAATGGTGTTGGGAAAATTGGACAGCCACATGCAAAAGAATAAAACTGGACCATTTCCCTACACCATACAAAAAAATAGACTCAAAATGGATGAAAGAACTAAATGTGAGATGGGAATCCATCAAATTCCTAGAGGAGAACACAGGCAGCAACATCTTTGACCTCAGCCACAGCAACTTCTTGCTAGACACCTCTCCAAAGGCAAGGGAAACAAAGGCAAAAATGAACTATTGGGACTTCATCAAGATAAAAAGCTTTTGCACAGCAAAGGAAACAGTCAACAAAACCAAAAGACAACTGACAGAATGGGAGAAGATATTTGCAAATGTCACATCAGATAAAGGGCTAGTATCCAAAATCTATAAAGAACTTATCAAATTCAACACCCAAAGAACAAATAATCCAATCAAGCAAAGGGCAGAAGACAACAACAGAGATTTCTCCAAAGAAGACATCCAAATGGCCAACAGACACAGGAAAAAGTGCTCAACATCACTCAGCATTGGGAAATACAAATCAAAACCACAATGAGCTACCTCCTCACACAAGTCAGAATGGCTAAAATTAACAAGACAGGAAACAACAGATGTTGGAGAGGATGTGGAGAAAGAGGAACCCTCCTACCTGTTGGTGGGAATATAAGCTGGTGCAGCCACTCTGGAAAACAGTATGGAGGTTCCTCAAAAAGTTGAAAATAGAGCTACCCTACGACCCAGAAATTGCACTACTGGGTATTTACCCCAAAGATACAAATGCTGTGATCCGAAGGGGCACCTGCAACCCAATGTTTATAGCAGCAATGTCCACAATAGCCAAACTATGGAAAGAGCCCAGATGTCCATCGACAGATGAATGGATAAAGAAGAGGTGGTATATATATACAATGGAACATTACACAGCCATCAAAAAATGAAATCTTGCCACTTGCAACGACATGGTTGGAACTGGAGGGTATTATGCTAAGCAAAATAAATCAATCAGAGAAAGACAACAAGGCAGAGGATCATAGGAGAAGAGAGGAAAAAATGAAACAAGATGAAACCAGTGAGGGAGACAAACCATAAGAGATTCTTAATCATAGGAAACAAACTGAGGGTTGCTGGAGGGGAAGGGGGTAGAGGGATGGGGTAACTGGGTGATGGACATTGGGAAGGGTATGTGTTATAATGAGCACTGGTTATTATATAAGACTGATGAATCACAGACCTGTACCCCTGAAACAAATAATACATTACATGTTAATAAAAAATATTGCAATAAAATTAGGAGATGGGAGAGTTGCCAAAGTGGTTCTAAAGTTTATCTGTAAATATATTTTACTCAAAAAAAGAAAGTCTTATTTAACTGAAGCTAGTTCAAATTGTTTCATCTTGCATGAACCCCAAAATGTTCTAATTAATACATAGTGTGAGCTTAATTTTCCTCTAGTTATTTTTTTTTTATAACATGTCTCTTGTTTAGGAAATAAGGCAAGTTTAAGAACCAAACTGTCAGAGTTGGTATTCTAGAACTCTCTACTTCACTAGCTCCGCATCTCCTGGTTATCCCATATTCTTCAACTTAATATTGACTCCTTCCTCTTAGTATTTACTCAAGGCCCAGAGGGACCTCACAAGTTATCTCAGCCTAATCCTCATTCGATAGTCTCCCTAAGACACACCAGTTGGGTATAGATCCAGTTCTGGGCTTAACTAATGTCAAGTAAATCTTAATGATTTGCAAATCAAATCTCTAGCCCTTAGCCTTCTCCTCATTTTCAGATCTATAGTTACAGCTGATGAATGGATCTTGCCTCCTCAATTTATAAGACACAAAACTCAATTTTTCTTCCAAACTCTGCCTTTCCCTCTCCATTTTCTTTCCTTCTTAATGAAACCACCATGCACCCCATCACGCACATTAGAAATAGTAAAGTCATCCATGATCCCTTCTTTTCTATCCTCAGTTGTTGAGTCAGACTACCTCATATATGTCTCACATATTAATCTCTCTGTCCTGCCTCACTTCAGACCCATTATCAATTGCCTGACATGGTCTCCCAACTAGTTTCCCTGTCTGTAGTTTCTTCGAATCCAATCCATCCTTCTGAATTACACCAGATAGCTTTATAAACACAAATAGGATTAAGCCACTGTACTACTTAAAAACATCTCATGACTCCCACCTACTTTAACATAAAATACAAACTCCTTAAGCACAAATTTTCGAATTATTTGGCTCTAGCGCGTCTTTGCAAACTCACCCCCCTACCCATCACATACATGATAAGCTACTCTCTATATTCACCTTACACTTTCATGCTGCTAGGACTTTTCTTTTCTCTCTGGATGGCAGACATATTCTTAAAGACCCAGCTCAGGGGCACCTGGGTGGCTCAGACAGTTAAGTGTCTGCCTTCAGCTCAGGTCATGATCTCCAGGTCCTGGGATCAAGCCCCATGTCTGGCTCCCAGCTCAGCGGGAAGTCTGCTTCTCCCTCTCCCTCTGCCTGCTGCTCCCCCTGCCTGTGCTATCTCTCTCTCTCTTTCAAATGAATAAATAAAATCTTTACAAAAAAAAAAAAAAAAGACCCAGCTCAAAAGACACCCACTATGTAAAGTCTTCCTAGTGCCACACCATGCAAAGTTATCCCACTTGCCTTGCTATCATAGTATTTGAATCCCCCTTATTCTTAAGGCTTATGCCTGAATCTCCCCCTTTACTGAGACCTCTTTGAGAGGAAGGACAGTGTAGTTCTGACATTAATCACAAAGCCTGACACACCCTAGATTAGAAAAAAATTTCTTGTGGAAAAAGAAGAAACACATGGAAGGAAGAGGGAGATTCCATGCTATTTTCTGTTTATGACTTACCCAATTTTTTTTAATCCCTTGTGTTAACAGTCATTTCATTTATTAGTTCTCCAGCTTCCAGTCCAACACTCATGTCTACAAAGAGTGGACAGGTATACACCCTGACTGAGTCCCTACTCTGACAAATCCTTTTCTTTAGAACTTATCATCACTTACGTACTTAATCCATACTAATGATATAATTTTAATTTTTCCTGTCTTTGTCATATTGTTCCATGTGTTTACATTTTTAACTCCTAAGTGGTTCATAAACTGCAAGAAAGGGTTTAATTTTGTATTTCTTTTGTTTCTTATTGAAAAATCTTGGTAAACATACAGGTAGCATGACAGCTCATATGATAAGCCATAAAACCAGCATCAATAAACTTAAAAGAATTGAAATCATACAGAGCATGTCCTCTGACTACAATGAAACTAAATTAGCAATAAATACAATATGATAGCCTGACAAAATTCATACACAGTTGATCCTTGAACAACACAGGGGATTGGGGCACTGACCACCCCCACACTGTGCAGTTGAAAAGCCACATATAACTTTTGACTACCCAAAAACTTAAACTACTAATAGCCTACTGTTGGCCAGCAGCCTTACCAATAACAGAAATACATAAATGGTCAATGAACACATTTTGCATGTTATATGCATATATTCTTACAATAAAACAAGCTGAAGGAAAGAAAGTTATTTAGAAGATCATAAGGAAGGGAAAGTACAATTACAGTACTGTCCTTTATTTATCAAAAAAAAAATTTGTGGAGTACCTGGCTAGCTCAGTTGGTATAGCACGCAACTCTTGATCTCAGAGCTGTGAGTTTGAGCCCCACGCTGGGTGTAGAGATTACTTTAAAAAAATAAAATCTAAGAAAAAAAAAAAAGTATGTGCATTTAAAAAAAAAATTTCAGGGGCGCCTGGGTGGCACAGCGGTTAAGCGTCTGCCTTCGGCTCAGGGCGTGATCCCGGTGTTATGGGATCGAGCCCCACATCAGGCTCCTCCACTATGAGCCTGCTTCTTCCTCTCCCACTCCCCCTGCTGTGTTCCCTCTCTCGCTGGCTGTCTCTATCCTGTCGAATAAATAAATAAAATCTTTAAAAAAAAAAAAAAATTTCATACAAGTGGACCGATGCAGTTCAAGCCCATGTTGTTCAAGGATCAGCTGTATTTGAAAATTAAATAATAGAAAAATCAATTATGTTTTATATGCTAGCATACAATTAGAAAATAAAATTTAAAAATCGTTTAATTTACAATAACATCAGAAACTATTAAATGCTTAGGAAAAAATTTAACAAAAGAGGCAAGACCCCTTTATTATGAAGTACAAAACACTGCTGACAGAAATCCAGCAAGACCTAACTAAATGGAAAGATGTACCATGTTCAGGGATTGTAAGACTCAATAATGTTAAGATATATTTCTCCCAATTTTGATTTTAGAGTCAACACACTCCCAGTCATAATCCCAACAGACTTAAAAAAAAAAAAAAGTCAAGGGGCACCTGGGTGGCTCAGTCGGTTAAGTGACTGTCTTCAGCTCAGATCACGATCTCAGGGTCCTGGGATCAAGCCCCGCATCTGGCTCCCTGCTCAGGAGGGGAGTGTGCTTCTCCCTCTCCCTCTGCCCCTGCCTGTGTACTCTTGCTCACTTACTCTCTCTCTCTCAAATAAATAAATAAAATCTTTTTTAAAAATAGTCAAGCTGATTATAAAATGTATATAGGAAAATAAAAGGATATGAAAATGCAAAGGGAGAATCTAGGTTATCCAAAGAAATTTTGAAAAGGAAGAACAAACGTAGGGAACTTAAAATAACTGACTTTTAAGACCTACTATAATGTGATAGTAATCAAGATAGTGTGGCATGAAGATCAATAAAAATATCAAGAGAATTGAATAGAGAGCCCAGAAATGTCCTCCCATTTGTATGGTCATTGATTTTTTTTTTAAAGATTTTTTATTTATTTATTCGACAGAGATAGAGACAGCCAGCGAGAGAGGGAACACAAGCATGGGGAGTGGGAGAGGAAGAAGCAGGCTCATAGCGGAAGAGCCTGATGTGGGGCTCGATCCCAGAACGCCGGGATCACGCCCTAAGCCGAAGGCAGACGCTTAACCGCTGTGCCACCCAGCCGCCCCTGGTCATTGATTTTTGACAAAGTAGACAAGGCAACCCACTGGGAACAGGAAAGCTTTTTCTATGAATAATGTTGGAACACCTGGGTATTAATATGCAAAGAAATAAAATGCAATTTCTACCTCACACCATAAACAAAATTAATTTGAGATGGAACATAGACCTAAATGTAAAAAGTAAAACTAAAAATCTTTTATGTGAAAACATAGACTATCTTTGTGACTTGGGGGTAGACAAGGGTTCTAACATGGAAGAAAGCAATAACCATAAATGAAAATAATGATAAATTAGTCTTCATAAAAATTTAAAGCTTTTGGGCGCCTGGGTGGCTCAGTCGGTTAAGCGTCTGCCTTCAGCTCAGGTCATGATCCCAGGGTCCTGAGATCAAATCCCTCACTGGGCTCCCTGCTCAGCAGGGAGTGTGCTTCTCCCTCTCCCCTTGCTTCTCACCCCTGCTTATGCTATCTGTCTCTCTGTCAAATAAATAAATAAAATAAAATAAAAACATTTAAAACTTTTGCTCATTGAGAGACATCATTTAGAAAATTAATGAACAATCTTCAGGCTGGGAGAAAAATTTGCAAAACATATACCTGACAAAATACTGGTATCAGGAAACAATAAAAAGAAATACACACTTTGAAAATGAACAAAAGGGGTACC
This sequence comes from Ursus arctos, assembly GCF_023065955.2. NCBI lineage: Eukaryota > Metazoa > Chordata > Mammalia > Carnivora > Ursidae > Ursus > Ursus arctos. The sequence goes on along the minus strand of NC_079873.1, from coordinate 31,178,543 downwards.
TGGGTGGTTCAGTCAGTCAGGCATCTGACTCTTGGTTTTGGCTCAGGTCATGATCTCAGGGTTGTGGGATCAAGCCCCATGGTGGGCTCCATGCTCAGCACAGAGTCTGCCTGTCCCTCTCCTTCCCTCTCTGCTCCTCACCCCCACTCGTGCTCTCTCAAATAAATAAATAAATAAATAAAATCTTCAGAAAAATTTTTAAAAATTAAAAAAAATAAGGGGCGCCTGGGTGGCGTAGTCGTTAAGCGTCTGCCTTCGGCTCAGGGTGTGATCCCAGCATTCTGGGATCAAGCCCCACATCAGTCTCCTCTGCTAGGAGCCTGCTTCTTCCTCTCCCACTCCCCCTGCTTGTGTTCCCTCTCTCGCTGGCTGTCTCTCTCTGTCAAATAAATAAATAAATAAATAGAATCTTTAAAAAAAAATTTAAAAAGTAAAAAAAAAAATGAACAAAAAATTTGAGTAGAACCCTCACAGAGTAAGAGACAGAAATGTTCAATGAGCACATGAGATGAATTCAACATAATTAGTATCAGGGAAATGCACAGTAAACCACAATCAGCTAACAAAACAAACCCACAAGTTTGGCCAATATTGTAAAGACTAACACCACCAAATGTTAGTGAAGATATGGAATCATTGGAACACTTACACGTGGTTGGTGGAGTGTAATACCACACAATTACTTTGGAGAAAGATCCGACAATTTCTTCTAAAACTAGACATATGCCTACTCTATAACCCAACAAGTCCCCTAATCAAGAGAAATGAAAACAACTATATACCAAAAAAGGCTAGTACAAGAAGGTCCATAGCAGCCTGAAATTGGAAACATCAGTAAGACAATGGATAAACAAACTGAGGCATCTTCACACAATGAGATATTACTCAGCAATAAAAAAGAAAGCACTACTGAAAAAAGTAACAAATCTGAAAACAAAATATCCTGAAGGAAGCCTTACATGAAAGAGTAGGTACTTCCATGAATTTCTAGAGCAGTTAAAACTCATCTGTGGTAGGAAGAAAGAGAACAGTATTTTCCTGTGGAGTGTTGGAAGGCCAGGCAGTGGTAAGGGGACAGGAGATAACTTTATGAGGTGATATTAGCATTCTGCATCCTGATTGCACGCAGTTGTGGAAAGCCCTTGAATGGTAACACTCAAGACTTTTGCATTACATTGTATAGATATTTTACCTCAAAAAAAAAAATACAACCAAATATTAAACTCTAATTAAATCTAGTGTATTTTGGGGAAAAATAATGACATATACAATTTACTTTCATATTCATTAAAAATAATTCGGACTGATAAAGGATAGAGAAATGGATAGACTGATAAATGTGATAAAGGAAGTGAAGTTAAATGTTATTTGTAGAATCTTAGGTGATGAGTGTTCACAGTACAATTCTTCCCACTTTTCTGTATGTTTGAAAAATGTAGAGTAAAATGTTGGAAAAAGACTGAATAAAGTGTAGCATACTTAGGAGATGTTAAATAAATGAACTCTTTTTTTTTTTTTTTTGCTATGCATATTTACTGGGTCTCATCAGAACACAGGGACTGTCTTTTGGCTACAGAGTACTTAAGTTAGCTACATAATAACTATGACTGCCACTTACATGGAAATAGTTTACTTAAATTTTTAGATTATCCAGGGAACTAACATTCATGTTTCTTAAAATGTCTTAAAGTGAATTTGAAATTCTAGTTTATTTCCACAAGATTCAATCTGCCTGTTCATATATCTCCGTAAAAATACATGTGAGAGAATATCCTCTGGTTTGCTGTCATGTTGAATTAAGTATGGCTTTCCATTTCTAAAGTCCATGGCTTGTTTTGATTACAGAGTAATCCAAAAGCATAGTCTAACATCCTCCTGAATTCAGCAAAAAGGATACTTAAAAAAAATATTCATTTTCAATGAGTGTTTTATATATCTCATTGACATGAAAGATTTTTATCTTATTTTATTCCAGTGTAGTTAACATACAGTGTTACATTAGTTTCAGGTGTACAATATAGTGATTCAACACTTCCATACATTACCCAATGCTCATCACAATAAGTGCCCTCCTTAATCCCCATCACCTATTTCACCCATCCCTCCACCTCCCTCCCCTTTGGTAGCCATCAGTTTTTTTTCTCATAGTTAAGAGTCTGTTTCTTGGTTTGTCTCTCTCTCTTTTTTGTTTCCTTTGCTCTGTTGTTGTGTTTCTTAAATTCCACATATGAGTGAAATCATATTGCATTTGTCTTTCTCTGACTCATTTTGCTTAGCATTATACTCTCTAGCTCTCTATCCATCTATCCTTGTCATTGCAAACGGCAAGATTTCATTCTTTATGGCTCAGTAATATTCCACTGTAGTGTGTGTACATATATATGTATATGTGTATATATACACACACACACACACACACACTTCTTTGTCTATTCATCTATTGATGGACACTTGGGCTGCTTCCATACTTTGGCTATTTTAAATAATGCTGCAATAAACATACGGGTGCATGTATCCCTTTGAATTAGTGTTTTTGTATTTTGGGGGTAAATACCTAGTAGTGTAATTACTGGATCATAGGGTAGTTAAAAGTATATTTTAAATAATCCCTCATTACATTATAATTGGACAGTATAGAACCTCTTGGAATATACTTGCCAATATGGATACAATGCTTATCCTTAAAGAATTTGAAAACTAATAGAAAATGCTGTTTTTGTATCAAACATGTGCTTATAATAACACAAATATGACTTCGAAATTATGAATTTTAATTCAGTGCAAATTATGAGCAAAATTTAATGGTTAGGTATGTCAGCATTTTTAAATGCCAACTTTATTGTTATATTTGGGAACACAGGAATGAATATTTACTTGCCTTTAAAAATAAAATAAATCAACTTTTAAATATATATTTTTAAATCCTTTATAATTTATAATTGATTTAAAATTAACAACTCAAGAATTTGGTAAAATATATTCAAGAAAAGATATAAAAGCTTTAAATTACAAAATTTTAAATTACACAGGGCATGAAAAACAGGGGAGATTCTTTTTTTTCTTTTTTTTTTAAAGATTTTATTTATTTATTCGACAGAGATAGAGACAGCCAGCGAGAGAGGGAACACAAGCAGGGGGAGTGGGAGAGGAAGAAGCAGGCTCCTAGCGGAAGAGCCTGATGTGGGGCTCGATCCCATAACGCCGGGGTCACGCCCTGAGCCGAAGGCAGACGCTTAACCGCTATGCCACCCAGGCGCCCTGTGATTCTTATTCTAATAAAATATTTTGAGGATTTGTATATTATGGGAGCTCTCATTGGTGTACCACTCAGATCTTCCTTCAAAAAATAAAATAATTCAGATACAAGGAGCAGAGTTAGTCGGCAACCTCATGCTATATCACCTACAGGATGGGCCTCCACTTTTGATGGCGGGGGCAGGGTGAGGCATACTTCATGGGCAACCCCCACCAAGTAGTTGGGCATGGGGGCCACTGGCACCTGGCCATTCCTACCCAAGGCAGGACTCCTCCAAGGAGCAATCCTTGCTCTGGAGCTCCCTCTTGGGTTGGCTGAGACTTTATTGATCTGCATTTTGATCTGAAGTTTTCAATGACCTGCTTTTCCCCACTTGCCTTTCAAAAGAGTCCAATCAGCATCCCAGGCTCAAGGTTTTCTCTGCCCAGTCCTTTCACCTTTACGCTTACCCATCTACCTTTCACAGATGTTACTTTTCCATTCTTTCCCCAAACCTCCTGTAATCCTGATTATCTCAGAGTTAGCTCCCTGGAGGACCCAAACAGGTACTCTAAGTTCTAACCTCATTGATTTTGGATAATTTTTTTGGTGGCTAAAGAGTTCTCAATTGTTAGGGAAGTATAATCAATATTAATCAGTACTGCTAATATTAGAATAAAAGCTAAAATAATTGCTCTAACTAGAAATTGCATTCTGCATATTCTTTTATTTCCAAGGCAAATTGTTTATGATTCAACAGAATGTTTACTACATAAAAAATATCCACAGACCTATAAAAGAGCAAGATCTATGATGAAAGATTTGATTGGCAAGGGTATGGTCACCCAGGGTTTTACCATAAAGTACCAACATTTCTTTACAGACTGAAAAATTGTAAATAATAATTCTTAAAAATAGCTCCCTTTCAATGAGCTAATTACACCAATTCTGACACTCATTCCTTCCTGCCAGTGTCCCTAACCTCCTCCCTAACAAATGAATATGTAAATCACAGCTAATATTTGTTGAACACTTGTATGCCAGACACAGTGCTATGCTCTTTACATGTTATTCCATGTAATTATTACTTTTACCCATGGGAGTTTGGTTCTGTTTTACAAAGAGTAAATCCAAGGCTAGGGAAGGTTAAGCATTGTGCCCAAGGTCACAGCTGATAAAGGTCAGCGTCAGTAAGTGTCTGATTCCAGTTCACTCATCTCTGAGAGGTTATGTATCTTTACCTTAATACTTAGTTGAGCCAGGATTAGAATCCAGGTCTTTGGACATCTCACTTTGTGCTCTTTCCTCTAAGTATCCCTTATTAACACCAGAAGTTGTGATTCTTAATCTAAGATGTTTGACCGATCCTGAATTCCTTTAGTCAAACAAACATCCAGCTTTTAGAAAGAAAAATAGAGGCAACATTTAATAATTTTCTACTTGCTCTCTATTTAGTCTCAATGTTTATTGGCCATTTTGTCTTCAGTTAAAATATACCTTTAGTTTCATCACAATCTGAATTGATTTTCCTAAATCTATTATCTCTGGGAGAAGAGGGGCTAAGTCCCTTGAATTCCTGAGAAGAAGTCCAATAAATTTTATTGGGTGATACTTGCTTCCTTCCTATTTAGTCTTCCCTTCTGAGCAACAGCTCTAGATTTTGGGGTGTTTTCCCCAATCTGATCCAAAAAGTGGGAAATGTTTCATCCTCAAATAATTACAAATTTCTGACATAAGACATGTGAGAAAAGCCCAATTCCTAATTACTAAAACACTGTCATGATTCTATAAGAAGCAACCTGGGATTCCACTACCCTCTTCACTTCAGTCCTTTACTGTCTAACCAGAAGAAGTTATTAGGTTTTGATCTCAGAGTCCTGGGATCGAGTTCCGTGTCAGGCTCCACACTCAGTGAGGAGACTACTTTAGGATTCTCTCTCTCTGGGCACCTGGGTGGCTCAGTCGGTTAAGCATCTGCCTTCAGCTCAGGTCATGATTCCAAGGTCCTGGGATTGAGTCCCACATCAGGCTCCTTGCTCGGTGGAAAGCCTGCTTCTCCCTCTCCCGCTCCCCCTGCTTGTGCTTTCTCTCTCTCTCTCTCTCAAATAAATAAATAAAATCATTTAAAAAAAAAAGGATTCTCTCTCTCCCTCTCCCACTGCCCCTCCTCTCACACTCACTCTCTCTCTCTCTCTCTCTCTCGAATAAATCTTAAAAAAAAGAAAAAAAGAAAATAACAAGGAAATTCTGTTTATTTTGTCAGAAGGTAGTGATTCACCTCTCTCATTTCTGGTGGGTAGGCCTCTCTGGGTGACCCAGGGCAATATAATAGGCTAGGTCTTAGGAGAGTTCTAATACCATCTACTTCAATATGATTCTGTAGGTAACCACAGAGATGCAACAACATTGAAATGTTTGAAAGCAGATGCTAATGGATCCTTCTATACCAGCTACAGAAGGCAATCTCAGTTTGAAAGGACCCTGGCCCTTATTATCATAAGATGAATGATACATGGAGACAGAACATAAAGCCGGAGCGGTACAGGATGCCATGGGCCACAGGCAGATTGTCTTACTGTTTTAGACTTAACCTTAAAAAAAATGTATACAAAGAAAGGACTGCGTCAAGTGATACCTGTATGTCATGGGAGCTTTTAATTTTCATAGGATTTGGGTCTTATATGTGTGTTTATAAGCTAATAATTTACAGAAAAAGAAACCAGCCTATAGGAGAATCCCTCATTAGAAGCGATTAGGATTGGAATTGGTTTGTTAATTGGCAAAGTTGGCTAAAGGAGAGAATTGAAAAATTTATTTTAACATAAAACTACATGAACATTTAGTTCTCAGTCTTCCGACATAAAGCCTAGGACTCTTCTTTGAGTATGGTTCCACCAATATATGGTCCAGATAGTCATTCTCAAATAAACCACATATATAGTAGCAGTAATAGTATAATAATAATAGTTGAGCACTGACTATGTGTCAGGCACTTTTAATCTTCCCAGTATCTCTGTGAGGTAGCAATTCTTATCATTCTAATTTTATATATGAGGTTAAGAAACTTGCCTAAGGATATACAGTCAGTAAATGGTAGAGATAAGTTTAAAACACAGGTTGTCTGGCTCCCAAGTTTACACTCTTAACCAGCACATCATCTCTAATCTCCATTTCTGAATGTCCTCAGGGAAAGGCTTTAAGAAACTGAAGACATTTATGAAGCGATCTAAGAATCCTTCCATATTTTTATGATTTTTATTTCAAAACTTTTAAGTTGTCTCCCCCATACATACATTAATAGCAATTCTTATTAGCTATTCATTTGTAATAAAATTTTCTGGGGCGCCTGGGTGGCACAGCGGTTAAGCGTCTGCCTTCGGCTCAGGGCGTGATCCCGGCGTTATGGGATCGAGCCCCACATCAGGCTCCTCTGCTATGAGCCTGCTTCTTCCTCTCCCACTCCCCCTGCTTGTGTTCCCTCTCTCACTGGCTGTCTCTATCTCTGTCGAATAAATAAATAAAATCTTTAAAAAAAAAATTTTCCAAAGCATCTTCATGAAAACAAGGGTTTTTTTTCCCAATATATATTTCATCAATTTATGAAATATTTAGTCAAAGTGTGGAATTAAAACTGAACATATAGGGGTGCCTGGCTGGTAGAGCATGTGACTTGTGATCTTGGGGTTGTGAGTTTGAGCCCCACACTGGCATAGAGCTCACTAAAACAAGACCAAACAAAAACTGTACAGATAAAATCACAATTTTGTGGGGCGCCTGGCTGACTCAGTCGGTAGAGCATGCTACTCTTGATCTCAGGGTTGTGAGTTTGAGCCCCACATTGGGTGTAGAGATTACTTGAAAATAAGATCTTTAGGGGCGCCTGGGTAGCGCAGTCGTTAAGCGTCTGCCTTCGGCTCAGGGTGAGATCCCGGCGTTACGGGATCGAGCCCCACATCAGGCTCCTCCGCTGGGAGCCTGCTTCTCCCTCTCCCACTCCCCCTGCTTGTGTTCCCTCTCTCGCTGGCTGTCTCTCTGTCACATAAATTTAAAAAATAAAATCTTAAAAAAAAAAAAAAAAAGATCTTTAAAAAAAAAAAAAGAATTACAGGACACCTGGGTGGCTTAGTCGGTTAAGTGTCTGCCTTCAGCTCAGGTCGTGGTCCCAGGGTCCTGGGATTGAGTTCTGGGTCAGGCTCCCTCCTCAGTGGGGAGTCTGCTTCTCCCTCCACTCCCCCCCCAGCTCATTCTCTCTCTCTCTCTCTCAAAAATAAATAAAATCTTAAGAAAACACAAGAATTATAATCTTTGTGAGCAAATCATGGATGTATATTATTTATTGAAATAACTTATTGAAATAAATCAGTTTGGGAAAAAGCACAACTATTGTTAGAGCAGACAACTTAACCGGTGGGATCAGGAGTAGGCATGAGTATTATTGCCAAGGAATATTCAATATGCTGTGGACATCGGTTAGTATCTTTTACAGTTTAAATGGAGATCATCAATTAATCCATAACTCCTTCAGGAGGAGGTCAGCTAAGAGAGTTTCTGCCATATTTAAATTTCATCTGTATTTTAGCACAATCACAAGTGATACAGTAATGGCTTTTCAGCTGAGACCAAGTGTAGTGTAGTACAAGTAATATAATGATTTTATGTATTTTTTTTAAAGATTAATTTATTTATTTAAGAGAGAGTGTGTGTGAGCTGCGGAGGGGCAGAGGGAGGGAGAGAGAATCTCTTTTTTTAAAGATTTTATTTATTTATTTGAGAGAGAGACAGAGAGAGAGCACAAGTGGAGGGGAGGGGCAGAGGAAGAGGGAGAAGCAGGCTCCCTGCTAAGCAGGGAGCACAACTCGGGGCTCAATCCCAAGACCCTGAGATCATGACCTGAGCTGAAACCAAGAGTAAGACACTTTACCGACTGATTCACCCAGGTGCCCCTGATGTTAAGTGTCTCAACAGTACCTTCATACACTTCCAGAGGAATGTGTTGTATTTTCTGGGTTTTTTTTTAAAGGTTTTATTTATTTATTTATTTGAGGGACAGTGGCAGGCAGAGGGAGAGGAAGAAGCAGGCTTCCCACTGAGCAGGGCGACTGACATGGGGCTCCATCCCAGAACACTGGGACCACAGCCCGAGCCAAAGGCAGACGCCCAACCAACTGAGCCACCCAGGTGCCCATATTTTCTGTTTTTATTAAAAGCCTAACATGTCAGATATTTGATTTCATATATGTGCATATACATGAATAGTCTTTTTATATACATATATCAATACCTTTTTTATATGCATAGCCTTTATATATGTGTATCTATGAATATATAGAAAGAGCCTTTTCTTTAGTTTTCAGATCTGTTTAAACTGGCTCACTATATAGGTTTCTTATTGTTGTTGTAAGAAGTTACCACAAATTTACTGACTTGACTTGAAACAATATATGTTTATTTTCCTACAGTTCTAGATCTCAGAACTGTCTAAAATCTTTAAAAAGTCTAAAATCAAGGTGTTGTCAGGATTGTGTTTTCTGGAGACTTGCGGGGAGGATTTGCTTTCTTGCCTTTCCATCTTTTGGAGGCGACTTGTATTGTTTGGTTCGTGGCTCTTTTCACCATCCTTACATTGCTTCACTCGCTTGCTTCTCTCCAACTTCTGCTTCCATCGTCACACTTCCTCTTCTGTTGCCAAGTCTCCCTCTGCCTCCCACTTACAGAATACTTGTGATTACATTTAAGGCCCACATATAAAGCAGGCTAAGCTCCCCATCCAAGATCCTTAATCACATCTGCAAAGACCCTCTTACTCTGTTAGAGAATATATATTCACAGGTTCCAGAGATTTGGATATGGATATCTTTGGGGGTCATTATTCAGCCTACCATACTTGGCTTAATTAGAGACTAACGAACTAATTTCCGAAAGTAAACTGAAAAACTAATCAGGTCACTGTTTCAAACACGAATGCCTAGAATGCCTAAACTATGAGAAATTAAACAGCAACTTAGCTTTCAAAAGCAATTTAAGAACTTTGGTAATGGAGATTTGTAGATTGAATTTGGGAATTTGTAGCATACATGGCTCATTTCTTTCAAAAACAAAATCTATTTAAAACTTAAGGAAAAATCCTCACTCCTACCCGCCTTCCCTCTTTCTCTTCTTTGCTCTTAGCCTCTTCCTAGTCTTCTTGCCTTCCTTGTCTCAGTTATGCTGCTCCATAAATTATTTAATGGTTCTATAACTTCTTGAGCTTTTATAGCCATTTCTTATTCGATTTGGAACTCAATAATAAATAAACCTCCAGCTTAAATATGCATTTTCTGGTATCAGTCCTAAATGGAAGGGCAGTACTTATTTGAAAAAAAGGTGCTAGACTTACATATAAAATATATAGCCCAAATAAATATAAACAAGTATTTATTTATTTAGTGAGAAAATTGCCAGATTGCTCTTTCCCAACTTGGAATGTAAAATTAGATTAATCAGTTTTACCTCATGCTGTTTCTTTCCGTCAGGAAGAACACTCCAAAGCACTTTGGCTACTCTAAAGTCCCACAGGGCTCTTAGGGCTAATGATATTAGCCTTTAGGGTGACATCAGTTTTTCTATATTGGGGGCTTATGAGCTATCTCTAGCATCTCTATCTTTTTCCTGTCAAAAAACTAGCATTAGGGATTTTTCTTGAGCTTTTAAGAGATTTTGCTTGTGGCTTATCACTTCCTTTCCCCGTAAAAATGTTAAAACTATACCTTTATAATATTTTTACTCCATTTAGTTGCTTAATGCTCTTCTAATGTCAGTGTCTCAATCTTCCATTCTCTCCATTTCTACAGACTGCCTCCTTAGCTAACCAGCTGTTCATGATTTTGTAGTGGATTGCTCTCTATCTACTTATAAACATTATTGAGTTTTCAGTGTAAAAGTCTTTAGAATTGTTAGTGGTGACTGAATGACAGGACTGAGTGATTTTTTTTTTTCTTTTGACTCTTTGGGGTATTTTTTCATGTACTTTATATTGTTTATATTCTAGAAAATATTATATATAATATAACATATATTAATATAATAATACACGTTAGTATAAATGAATTATTTAATAAGTCAATTTATATTATAATTTTGTATATAATGTATATCATTCTAGAAAATACTATATACTGTATTAAAGTAACAGTTATTTTGCTAAAATTATCTATGGTGACAGAGATATTGATTCTTTCAGAAAATAGCTTTTGATGATTTCTGCACAAAAATACTGCATTGTGTATAGAAGTCTATTCCTGTATCTTTTAGTCTCTCTCCTCTCCCTCTCTGTATATACGTATGAAAGGAGCTAAAAAATACATAAAACTAAGTATGCTAAACATTTAGTTTGAAGAGTTTAAAGTTAGACAGTTACGAAATATAAAGAAAAACACCAGATAAACTATGAAAAATCAGCTAAGATATCTTAAGTTTAAAAAAAATTAAAACCCAACTGTAATAACGAAACAATCTGTGCCTACTAAGTCCCAAATCCAAGGTAGGAAATACTTTTAAAGGGAGAATCAGTAATGAGTGGAGAACCTTTCAGGCTCTGGGATTCCTGAATGGACTACATTGTAGGCCTCGCCCACATGTTAGGGCAGATAGCCCCCAGAGAGAAAGGTCAAAGCCCAGGCTAGTAGCCCTCCTGGGGATAAAGGGCAATCAGCATGAAGGCAGCCCCAGCTGCACCAACCCTCAGTGGCAGGTCCCCAGTGCTCCTACCCTCCATCTAGGCTGTGGAGTACCCTCCTGTTATGTAAAAACTGCATATACTGTATCTCTTATTGTACACCAATGCCACAGTCCATATTGCCCTTGTAATACAGAGCAGGTTGCTAAGACTACTGAGAAAAGGAAGCAGAGATAACATCTAAAATACCAGAAACCCCCCAAATATCATTCTGTCTGTAAATAAAGATATTATTCTTCATGGGAAGTCAGCCCTTTTGCTCGTTTTAGATCAACTGCATATATGAGATGATCTTGGTCCTATTGGTATTCCTGTAATATGCAAGAAGTAGCAATGTGGAAAGTAGTCTCTCTCTCTCTTATTAAGAGAAATGTGGGGATGCCTGGGTGACTCAGCTAATAAACATCTGCCTTCAGCTTGGGTCATGGTCTACGGGTCCTGGAATCGAGCCCCACGTCGGGCTTCCTGCTTGGTGGGGAGTCTGCTTCTCTCTCTCTCTCTCCCCCCCTCTGCCCCTACCCCCCATTCTGCTCATGCACTCTTTCTCTCTCTCAAATAAATAAAATCTTAAAAAAAAGAAGAAGAAGAGAAATGTGGAGTAAAAATCATATCTCCCTTAAAAAAAATCATCTCTCTCTTTTTTTATAGCTTTGATTAAAAGGAGAATGTGGTACACACAATGCCATGTCATCGTCATACATTTTTCTTTTACTAGATACACAGAAAGAACATTTCCAACCTCCCTTGCAGATGGATTGGGACCATTTCACTGAGTTCTAGCCAATGGGATATAGACAGAAAGGCATGCCACTTCCAGGTCTGGGTATAAAAAGCCTGTGTGTAAGCAACTCTCTGGCTCTTTCTTTCCCTGTAGCAGATATGCAAGCCACATGTTTGCCTGGCAACATCACAATATGGTGGGCAACTAGATCCCTGAGTTACTAAATGGAAGAGAGCCCCTGCCAACACACATCAGACTTTGAGGGAGAAAATACATATCAAGGTCCAATGTCTTTATATATAATGACTTATAATCAAGGTCAGAGCGTTTGTATTTGCCTCTCACCTTGTGCCTTCTGTAATGCCACTTATTCTTTCTTCAAATGTCCTCAATGTAAAATATGAATTTCCAAGTGATTATCTATTTACTTATTATTTTTATCTTACAGCCTTCTGAGAAATTTTATTTTTTTCTATATTTAAATAGCTTATAGAACAGTCATCTTTGGTAGGCTCACCTTTATCAGCTAGATTATTTTTATTATAATATCCCATTAGCAAAAACACCACAGAAACTTTTATAGTCCTGAAGTTTATTTGATATTTGTAGTATGTGAAATCACATAGAGCTATAAAGTTTTGCTATTAGCACAGCTTATAGCTCTACAAGATCCAACCCTACTACCGGAAGCAATTAAAAACTCGGGAAAAATATTAAAAAATAACATAAAACAGGGGCACCTGGGTGGCTCAGTCGCCAAGCATCTGCCTTCGGCTCAGGGCGTGCTCCCAGGGTCCTGGAATGGAGCCCCACATCGGGCTCCCTGCTCTGCTGGGAGCCTGCTTCTCCCTCTCCCACTCCCCCTGCTTGTGTTCCCTCTCTCGCTGACTGTGCCTCTCTCTGTCAAATAAATAAATAAAATCTTAAAAAAAAAATAACATAAAACAGTGACTGAGAGGCATAAGAGAATGTACAAAAACAGGTGGATCCTGGAGGAGATTTGAAACTTGGAAGAAGAAACAGGGCACAGTGCCAGTTTCCCATTTTTTACCCTGAGGATGGAAAAAAGGTATCTCTACATGGAGTGGCTAAAACTCTGACAGAAGGGGCACCTGGGTGGCTCAGTCAGTTTAGTGTCTGCCTTTGGCTCAGCTCATGATCCCAGGGTCCTGGGATCAAGCCCCATGTCAGGCTCCCTACTCAGCGGGGAGTCTGCTTCTCCCTCTCCCTCTGCCTGCTGCTTCCCCTGCTTGTGCTCTCTCTCTGTCGAATAAATAAAATCTAAAAAAAAAAAAAAAAAAAAAAAAAGACAATCTGCAGTATTTCTGGCCTGAAGAACCAGAGGTCAGAGTCCAGGACAATCACAGCTCCTGGATAGCAAGGGGATGACACTGGAAAGGAGACAGAGAGGGAGTGCACCAATTTCTCCTTATAAACTTTGCTCAATTCTGTGGCTGACCCCTGAACCATACATGTGCCAGAGTAAGCTCCAATTACACAGCTAAATCTAAAAACAACAACGACAACAACAAAAAACCCTGAAATTTGTGATGTTGCCACCTCAGGAGATTCAAACCATGCAGCCTGAAACCAACCAAATGATGTACCTGATTTAAAAACAAAGAAAATATCAAAATCGATTCTTCAGGAAACTATAACAGAATCTGGAGTCTCCATGACAGAAGACTCACAATATCCAGGGTAAAATTCAAGATTAGAACAAAGCAGAAGACAAAGCAGAAAAAACATAGCTCAATGTTTAAGAGAAAGACAAACAACAAAGATCAACCCTAAGATGACCCAGTTGTCTAAATTACTAGTCAAAAGTATTAAATAAGCTATTTTAATTATGTTCAGGGAAGTGAATAAAAATACCCTCACAATGAATATAAAGACAGGGAATCTCAGCAAAGAAATAGGAACCATAAAACAAATAAATAAATCCAGTGGAAATTCTAGAACTGAAATCATATACAGTTGCAGTCTAACTCTCACTTATGAATTACAAAGTAATATTAAGTTTTCATAACATAGAAACAAAAGGAGGAAGGCACTCCCCATCACCCCCTATCCTTTTCTCCAAATTCCTATTCTGGACTAAACACTGAGAATAGTCTGAGGGTGTGGAGAGAAAACTGTAACTAAAGAGTTATGGATTCACTTCCCTTCCTTAACGGAGTTTAAAGTCTTAGAAAAAAAAATTTGTGAGGCTAAACCCACTCACTTTTATCATGGGAAATGTAACAAAAATAAAAATGTCGTCATTACAAATGATTCACATATTCTAACTGGACTGAGAGTATGGGAAAAGAATCCTTTCTGTGACAATACTGAAATTCTCTGATAGACATAATTATTTGTCATGTCACTTCTATTTTAATGACAGGTCATTCAATAGGCTTACACATTAGAGTAACTCTCTGCTAGTGCTAAAAACCTATACACAGGCCTCAAACTATTCATCACTCTCACTATCTTTCTTCTTTTAATCCTATCCTCTTCCAACTGTAGAGACCAAGGCAGGCTGTCCCAAGATGGGCCACTTGGACATGAAGATTATTTTGAGTTAAAAAGCAATCACAATCTCGCAGATTCAGAAAAAACTCTTTGTTCCCACCCTCAACTGCCTCAAAAGAATTTAGACAGACGACCTACTCCAGGAAGAGAGCTATCACCACAAATAACTACATTATGATATGGACTAGGTATGGTGGACAGGGAGGAACCTAGCAAGGCCTGTTTGATCAAAGTGCTCTGGGTCCCATTGTTTCAGAGAGGCTCAGCACACATTTGCTTACCAAACATTTACTCCTTTTCATCTCCTTTTGAACTGCATTCCTTCTCTTTGAAGTCCCAGACCCCTACCTGCTTCTCCTTAGTTGAGGATGACATTTGCACCTCTTTTTGCCTGACTTTCGAATTTCCATGTCTGGGTGGATTCCTGTAGATACACTGTTAAATTTGATTTTCTCCTGGTAATCTGTCTCATTCTTTGTCTAGAAGGACCTTGAAAGGAACAGAAAATTCTTGGTTCCCAACACAACGTTCTCTCAAACCCCATTTCCCCTTAAGGCCAGCCTTTTAGTTTCTCTTCCATTAAGAAACCATTTAGTTTATAGGAAAAAAATAAATTATCAAGTAGTAAGTGGGTGGCAAGAAAAAGGGGGGACAGATACTAAAGATGCATAAATGTCACAGGACTCTTAGAGGAAGGGAAAAGAGTCTCGAGCCATACTCTCAATAGATGAAACCTCTTCCTTAAATTATTACTCATTACTCATAAACTATAAAAAATCATTACTCATAAACTATCACACTGTTACTGTCATAACATTGCATTTTATACATTCTGAAAAATCACACTGCTTCAAAGGATGAGAAAAACGTAACAGTGATGCTGAGAAGGTGTACATTGCGTTATTGTTTTCCAACATTTTATATTGTGTTACAGTAGCTCTTCATGACACATTTATTATGGAATTGGCATTTTAATTCCATCTGATGTCAGGCATCTTTCCTTTTACTGTGATGATCTCAATGAACACTGCTTTGTTCTTTTGTTTTCAATTCAATTTCAGAACATACTGTGTGAATATTTATCCTTCCTTTGTTCACAAATATTTAACAGCCCTCCAGCACCTAAAAAGAAGCCTAGACAAAACACAGACTGATACTGTAGGAAAGGTAATGTTACTACGATTTTAAAAGATGACATTCATTAACAGCATGATCCCCCGCTCTCTGCTCACTTTCTCCCACGGCTGCTGTTTTTGGAAGTCCACAGGAGATCTTCCTTCTTAGATTATTTTTTTTCTCACAATTCTCAGAACAAAGAATAATTGTGCCTCAAGGCTAAAGGAACAATGACACTTCTGCTTATTTTTCTTTAGAAGTGCACTATTGTTTCTGCTGTGTACATTCCCCTGCCTTCCTGATTCCCTTCCAGAATTTCTTACTGTGTAAGATGTTTGTTACAAGCTGATGTACTGAAATCACAGATTGCAAATATATTTGGACTTTTGTTTATCTTGTCAGAACAGGAGAGAATGCCAAGTCTTCCCACAACTTTCTGATGAAACAGATTAACGCTATACTGCTCCTTAAATTAAATCCTGTGGAGGTAAACTGCCTGCGGAAAGTGGCTATGCCCACCGTCTCCAAGACCACCCGACAGCCAGAGATTCACTAAGAGGACTCGTGGGACGTGGCGTATAGTTGTACACGTGGCTAGGATTGATTTCAGTGATATAGTAGGATATATAGCCAGATCATGAGGGAAAAGACACAGGCAGAATCGGGAAGAACCCATGCACATGAGGATCTCTTTCTCCCATGAGGAGTCACTCAGAGCACACTCTCCCCCCACAACAAAAATGGAGCAACGTGTGCATGATGTTTCTGCCCTGGGAAGCCCATTACAGACCCAGCATCTTGGGGGTTTTATTGGGGGCTGCTCATGTAGGTACCAATCATATATCAAATTTCCAGATTCCCAGAAGAGAAGCTGGAGTTCAGCATAAACCACATCATTTGCGTGAATAATTTAGACACAGTGAGCCACTCTAATCAGCTCTGGGAATGGTGGGAGCCCTCCTGAAATCCAAGTTCCCAGATGCCAGCCAAGGTCCAACCTCATGAACGGACTGTTCTGAGGATAGCAGTCTCAAGCATGGTATCTTAACTTTGTTCTGTCCGGTGGCTAACCAAGCTAGCCTTGCCAGAGAAAATTCTTTTTTTCTTTTTTTTAAAGATTTTATTTATTTGTTCGACAGAGATAGAGACAGCCAGCGAGAGAGGGAACACAAGCAGGGGGAGTGGGAGAGGAAGAAGCAGGCTCATAGCGGAAGAGCCTGACGTGGGGCTCGATCCCACAACGCCGGGATCACGTCCCGAGCCGAAGGCAGACGCTTAACCGCTGTGCCACCCAGGAGCCCCTTGCCAGAGAAAATTCTTGCACACCAGCAATTCACCTATAAATAAATGCCCTTTATACTGTAGGCTACCCACCTCAGCAAAGTTATTGAAATAGCAATTTATTTTCTGGTTGCAAATTGATTTTCCAATGCAATTTATCAGCTTTTCTTTATGAAGGGAATGTAAACTGAAAAGCCACATTAAAAAACAATTGTTCTTACAGTCTTCTGTCAATGGTCTCATTAACCAGCTTGTATTCAGTTAACAGGACGCTGGCATTAATAGGAGTTAAAATGTAATTCATCTCCGATCCTATTGAAAACTAAAAGCCTAACAGGATACTCGGGCTACTGTAGGTCTCATGGCGTGCCTGGAGGTTCACTTTTTAATAGGTGAGTAGAAGCCACTACACACTCTTTGTCACTCATCTCTGTATTTAATAAAGAAGTTTTTGATATATCTTTCAGTTTAACGAAATTATTTTTTTAAACGATTTTATTTATTTGAGAGAGAGAGTGCGAGCGAGAGAGCACAAGCAGGGGGAGCAGCAGAGGTAGAGGCAGAAGCAGTCTCCCCGCTGAGCAGGGCTTGATCCCAGGACCCCAAGATCCTGACCCGAGCCGAAGGCAGACACTTAACCCACTGAGCCACCCAGGGGCCCCTACCTCAATTATTTTTTATAGTTATTTTTCCTTTAACGTTAGAATTCAGCTGTTTATCTTTAAGCACAACTGTTTTTTCATTCTTTTAATCCGAAAAGTTGGCTACTCACTACTGACATACTTTAAACGTAGACATCATTGTATTGGACTCATTCTACTAGTAGGTAGGTGACAAATGACCCTTTGGGTGAGTTATTCCTACTCTTATCTCATTGGGACATTTTGTCTGGCCCTAAGTAACCTTTCTTTAAAAAGTTATTTATTCAGGGATTCCATGGGGGTGAGTTCAGTTCAAGGACGAAAACTGTCCTATTTCACTTTCTGGGGTTGGGTCAGACTGAGCCTAAGTAGTATTTAGGGGCACCCTTTCTGGTGCCAAGGAGGCGGGGACCTAAGTGCTTTCTCTGCTACCTAGTATGTGAGCCTGGTTAACTCTCTTAATCTCTCCTCAATCTCCAAATGTGTAAAATAGAGGGGAAATAATAGCTCCTCTTCTGAGCGCTGAAAGGATTAAATAAGTACATAAAACTTAGTAAATTAAGATACTGATTTTTGTTGTTGGTTTTTGGTTTTTTGCCTTTTTCAAAAAAAAAATTTTTTTTTTAAAGATTTTATTTATTTATTCGACAGAGAGAGACAGCCAGCGAGAGAGGGAACACAAGCAGGGGGAGTGGGAGAGGAAGAAGCAGGCTCCTAGCAGAGAAGCCTGATGTGGGGCTCGATCCCAGAACGCCGGGATCACGCCCTGAGCCGAAGGCAGACGCTTAACCGCTGTGCCACCCAGGCGCCCCAACCTTTTTCAAAAATTTTTAAACTTTCTTATTTCAATTCAATTTAATTAACATGTAGTGTATTATTGTCTCAGAGGTAGTATTTAGTGACTAGTGATTCATCAGTTGCATTGAACACCCAGTGCTCATTCCATCAAGTTAAGACATTGTTTTGATGATGATGATGGTGATAATGATTCCATGACTATGGATAATTCAGAGTTGGCTTTAAATGCAAACACTGAATTGTACAGCTGGTATTACCAATGTTAACTTAAATCTATATCTATATCTATATCTAGTCCATGCTTACAATCTAGTAAACTTGACAGATTATATACAGGTATATAGATAGAGGTTATATGTAGATTATATACAGAATATACTTCCTAGTCAAAATACATTTTTAAGGTATTACTCTGGATTACAGCAAGCAACTTGAATACTGATATGCACACAATGAACACGAGGAACAAAAGACATTACAGAAAAATGTACTTTAGGAATTAAATATCTATAAATTTAAGATAATACAAACCACTCAGGGGAAAATTCCACTTATCTCTGCATTGTCCTAAAGTGGGAATGAGACTGATCTTTTTATGCAGTTTTTTTCTTAGACAACTGAAATGTTTGAAAATTATATAGACTGGTGCTTATGATTGTGATTACGGTTTTAGAAAAGTACACTAATTATGAAATTTTAAAGACTGAAAAAATTGAATTTATATAATTTGAGTTGAAGGGTTGAGGTTATTTCAGGTTGATTTGTATTTTTATACTGTGAAACGCTAAATATTTTAAATTGTTTCTTTTGAAACAACAGTTCATAATGTTTATGGTTTTTAGAATATGACTTCAAAGATTTCACGTACCCTGTTGAAGTTAAGCGTAGACATCCGACTTGTTTTAGCCAAAAGAATGTGAGCGGAAGTGACTCATTTCTGGGCTACAGCTTTAATAGCCAGTACGCGATTTGCCTCATCCCCCTTTTATGCGCCGTGGTGATAGTACAGCAACTCTCCAGATGCTGGCTGCTCTCTCAGCCTAAGTCAGCCAGAGAAGACAGCTACGGAGTAAAGACCCAGCCTCCCCATGACAGACAGGTTATATGAGCAAGAAATGAGCCCTTGCTGTTATACATTGTCACAAGGCTGGCCTTCCTTATTACTGCACAAGACTTTGCCTATCCTGACTGATACAGTCTGTACATTATGTTGGCATGCTTTAGAATTTTTTTGTACTGGATTCTACTCTTTGCATATCTAAATGTTAAAAGGCTATATATCCATGTCATTAAAGTAACTCTTTCGTATTCTTTCACTTTCCTGCCACTTCATTACGGAACACATGGTTAGTGAGAGAAGACTAGAGGTACTGTGTGTGCAGATGGGGTGTGGCATTTTGGGGAATCTCAATGTTTATTTCACCTCGAACCAATAGTCTCTATTCTCCCCTAGTTATGCTCACCAGGCCTGTGGCACCTACCAGGTGAGGAATGGAAAGTGTGACAGGTCAAAGATCCAGGGCAAGGAAAACAATCACCACAACAGCAATAATACTTTCCATTTGCTGTGTGCCAATCCTACGCAGGGCGCAGTTGTTAAGTGCTTGACATTTATGAACTCATTTAATCCTGAAAATTACCCAATGAGGTAAGGACTATTATATTTACATTTTACAGATGAGGCACTGAGATGTTAAGTGATTTGCCCAAGGTTACGGAGTTTTTGGAAATGGCAGAGCTGGCGTACAAGCAGCTCTCAAGGAACAGGTTTCAGGAGCTGCTAATTGGATATGTCAAAATTTGCATGTAAAGACATCAAGAAAAGCCATTACTTTTGATTTTAGAGCTTCCAGATCAACCAAAAAACAAAACAAAGGGAAATAAAAACAAAGCATATAGTCTCAGTGAAAAGCATAGAATCTCTTCTTTAGCAAGGGAAGATAAAGAGGATGAAGTCTCAATTTCTTTAAAGAACAGTCCACTCCTTGCTTTTAGAAGGTAGGCAGATGGATGAGCTCAACCATGCCCTTGACCTCCACTCCTGACTCTCACATTCACTCAAAATAAATTTGTTCATTCTCTGATGGGCTGAGCAGCTTGGCAGCTTTGCACCCAAGTTCAACCAAGGGAGGAGCTCACCGTGTAGAGAGACAGGACTCAGTGCTGCTCTTTAGACCCTTATATTTATCCAGCACTAGCCATTTAGCAGCCATATTAGGAACATTGCCCTCCACACCCTGGGTCACTAGTGAAACACTGCCAGGTCTGAAGGGCTTCAGTTGAAGGATTTAGGAATATATTCAACTCGGGTCAGAAATTTGGGTGGAATGCTAACATTAACACACTTTCCTTAGTGGCTTTCACCAGGAAGAAAGAAGTGATGAAATCCATCAGCATTTCTTGGGGAATATTTTTCAAAATGTCAATATTTCTGCCCCAGAGCACTAAGTATGGATAATACTAGATTGTCATAGTTTGAAAATATCCCCAGAAATTCCAAGCAATGAAAACTCCTTTTCCTGAGGAAATGTTCAAATTTGGTGTTAGGAAACTGTGTCTTATTTATAAACTTCTAAAGTTAATAATTCTGTGCCCACATCTCCTTGGAAAATCACTAACACAGTGTTATACAAGAGAAGGTCACTGAAAATCTCTATAATGTTTTTACATTATATCCTTACCTGCTTCAGATAATGTGTCTCTTTCAGTTTATTCTGTAATGTGGTAGCTTAATAGAAAGGCATCCCACCAGACAGCAAACTTGTGTTTCCTTTCCTATTATCTTGAAAGCAACCTTCTTTAGAAAGGGGAACCACATTGGTATCCTTTTGAAATCACTTTTGAAATCCCTTTAGCCTCCAGAATCACCTGGAGAATATATTAAAATACCCATAGCTGGACCCTATCCCCAGGGTTTCTGATTCAATAGGTCTAGGGCCCCTACAGCATCCAAAACAGAAATCTAGCTTTATAAACTGGGGCTGAAGAAGGTGGCAGCCTAGCCATCTCAAATTCAGTTACAAACTCAGCTAACAACAGGAATCCTTAATGCTTTACTCTTGAACAAGCCCTTTGAACTCTTTTTTAAACATTTTTTTTTTGCTGTTTTTATTATACGCTACATTAATACACTGCATAACCTTCTAGAAGAGGTAGATGAACATAACTGAGTTATCTTTCATCAATCAGGAAAAGGCTTCCTTGGGGCACCTGGGTGGCGCAGTCGTTAAGCATCTGCCTTTGGCTCAGGGCATGATCCTAGCGTTCTGGGATCGAGCCCCATATCAGGCTTGTCTGCTGGGAGCCTGCTTCTTCCTCTCCCACTCGCCCTGCTTGTGTTCCCTCTCTCGCTGGCTGTCTCTTTCTGTCAAATAAATAAATAAAATCTTTAAAAAAAAAAAAAAAAGGAAAAGCCTTCCTTAATTGATAGTCTCCAAACCCTTTGACACATAGTAACGATTGACTCCAGAGATAGGTCTACCTCTTTCCATCAAATTCCACTGGTATGGATAATAGGCAACCCTTTTCTCCTTGCCCATGTTACTGAACCTGTGGACGTGCACAGTGGCTATGCTGGGGATGACCAAGTGCACGACCATGATGCCAGTTCTGGGCAGAATCTCAAACCACATCACACTGCAGTTGCTAGCGCCAAACCCTTCCTTCCTGGCCCCCTAAAGGTGACCAAGCCCCAGTCTGAACCCTTTTCATATGTTCAAAATCATCCTTTTCTTAATGAAGACTGTAGCTCCTCTTCTGTTTACCTTTTTATCTGTGACTTTCTCTTTTTTCAAAATACATACTTGTATATCTTTTTAAATGTATATTTCACTTTGACTTTTGTTATTCCCTGTATTAGTTTTCTATTGCTGACATAGGAGATTGCCACAAATTTAGCAGCTTAAAACAACACAAATTTATTATCTCACAGTTCTGTAGGGCAAAATTGTGGGCTGGATTGGCAATTTCTCTACTCTGGGCCCACAAGGTTGAAATCAAGGTATTGGCTAACCTGGGCACTTATCCGGAGGCTCTCAGAAATATTCCCTTTCTAGGCATATTTAGGTTTTTAGCAGAATTAAGCTCCACACTGTTTTGGTACTGAGGTCTTGTTGCCTTGCTGGCTGTTGTCTGGGAGTTGTTCTCAGCTTTTGGAGGCTGCCCACATCTCCTGTGTAAGGGGCAGGGACAGGCCACCTCAAGATGGGCCACTTGGGCATGAAGATTATTTTGAGTTAAAAAGCAATCAAAACCCCGCAGATTCAGGCAAAGCTCTTTACCACCCTGCCAATGGCCAAAGAATTTAGACAGACGACCTGCTCCAGGAAGAGAGCTATCACCACAAATAACTACATTATGATATGGACTAGGCATGGTGGACAGGGAGGAACCTAGCAAGGCCTGTTTGATCAAAGCGCTCTGGGTCCCATTGTTTCAGAGAGGCTCAGCAAACATTTGCTTACCAAACATTTACTCCTTTTCAACTTCTTGTGAATTGCATTCCTTCTCTTTGAAGTCATGGACCCCTACCCACTTCTCCTTAGTTGAGGATGACATATATACCTCATTTTGCCTGACTGTCTTTGGGATTTCCACGTCTGCGTGGATTCCCCATATGCATGAAATTAAATTTGATTTTCTCCTGTTAAGCTGTCTCACACCAATTTGATTCTTAGTCTGGCTACAAGGACCTTGAAAGGCAGAGGAAATTCCTCTGCCCTCACAATGCTGTTCTGTATTTCAGCTCTGGACAACCTTCTAGTCCCCAAGTCTTATTGCAGGAACCGCCACTCCACTGTGCTTTGTTAGAGACTGGAAGTCTGCTCGTGAATATCAGAGACTGGTGGACCACGGTTCAAAGACTAACTTTCCAGATGCCAACTGCTCTTCTCTACCATTTCTGAGCCTCAGGTGCTTCGTATAGGTGGGTGTTCTGCTTTTTTCCCTATACTATTTGCCTGAACTGCCAAGTGGAGAAACTGCCCCTGAGAGACGAGCTTCTCGATTAAAATATATTTATTGAGCATCTCTCCTGTACAGTGACCAGAAATCTAATCATCCAACACTGCACAGTGAAAGGAGTGCGGTTATGCATGCCAGGACAAGAGGTGTAACTGGGATTGTCCTGGCAAACCAGTATGGATGTTCAACCTGACTGTATTCTGAGTGCTATCCCAGAGGGCTGGGTTACAGCAATGAGCAGTGCAGACAAAGCAAAAATCAGTGCCCTCCTGGAGCTTATATTCTAGTAGGGAAGACAAACAATATAATAATTAAGGAAAATGATCTAGAATGTTAAATAGTGTTAAAGGGCTATGGGAAAAATAAAACAGGGAAGAGAGAATCTGTGTGTGTGTGTGTGTGTGTGTGTGTGTCTGAGTGAGAGAGAGAGAGAGAGAGAGAGAGAGAAAGGCAGTACTTATTAAAATATGGTGGTTGGAGGGGCCTAGATGGCTCAGTTAGTAGAGCATGCCACTCTTGATCTCAGGGTTGTGAGTTCAAGCCCCATGTTGAGTGTAGAGATTACTCAAAAAAAAAAAAGAAGAAGAAGAAGAAGAAGACAGACAGATAGAAATGCAGACTCTCAGACTGAATCATAAAATGTGGTGGTCCAGGTAAGCTTCATGGCAAAGGTGACTTCTGAGCAGACACTTACAGAGGACCAGGGAGAGCACCATAAAGAAATCTGAGCGAAGAGAATTCCAGGCAAAGGGAACAGCAGATGGAAAGAACTGGCAGAGGGTGGGTGCTTGATCCACTCTAGGACCAGCAAGAAGGCCAGTGTAGTCTAAGTGCAGTGAGGGAAGTGGAGGGTAAGAAGAGAAGAGGTGAATGAATGAATGAATGAATGAATGAATGAATGAAGGGAAGGGGTTGGAGAGGTAAAAGGAAGGCATGGATCTGATCAAGGAGGGCTTTTCAGGCCATTGTGAAGACTTTGCCTTTACTCTGAACAAAATGAGAACCCAAGGGAAGGTGTGAAGCAGTGGAGTGACATGATCCGATTCCAATTTCAACCCTGTGTTGAGGGTAGACTATGGGGCCAGACTGGAGGCAGTGAAACTTGAGTCCTGTTCACTTGGATCATCAAGGGAACCAATCTCATAGGACCAGCCTCACAGGCTCTGGCACATGTAGCCCTTCCCTTTGCCCCACAAGCCATGGAGCCTCACAAACATGTGCCTATTGGAGGCTCCATCTTGCCAGGCTACCATGCTATGAATAGACAGCTACAACTTACAGTTGCCAAGGGTCAAGACGAGACATGAATCAAAGCTATAAATACCTGTTTGTAATATAAAGAAAGAGTAAAAACAATTTACCACCCGACAACATTTTGTACCACAACTGATCCTAATAGGGGATACTGCTCTTGAAATTAAGATATCCACAGAATATCTATGCAAAATATGTGTTTCCGGTATACTTGCTAGGCCAAACAGAAAACACAATGCCTGAATCTTACTTTTGTTTCATTCAGCGAAAAGGAGAAACATGACTTCTATCCAGCCTTTTGCACTCTGACAGAAGTTGTTTAAAGCAGCCCACAGCCAGGTAAAAAACCAGGAGATACAGATATTAACTGTAATTTACTTTACTCAAGAAAAGGAGGAAGATTTTTCCTGAAGCGTGAAGTTCTGAGACATAAGCCAAATCAACATCTCTGAGGACCCAGCCACAACCCCCTCCTGCACTATGATGGAAATGTAGCCCTTGATGCTATTGTATCACAGAGATGTAGAAGAATGAGCCTCACATCTTGGTCAGGCAAAAACCAAACCAAAACAAAACAAAACTCAAAAAAACAAACCTAAACAAATTCAGGTAGGAAAGAATAAACAATCACTTCAAATGTCTGGCCTGTGTCAAATGCTCACAGCATTCAACATTTTCTGCTGTACTCATTTTCCTCATTGTTCTAAATAATGACCACGATAGAATACTCTGGTTTCCTGAACTGAAAACTATGCCTATGAGAAGCTTTATTTCAAAGGCAGCTTCTGTCTTTTGTCATGTAGTCATTCAACTATAAAATCTGTCTTGTCATTTTTCTGTGGTAAGAATCTGCAACCACAGGACAGGGGGTATATGGGAAACTTCCGTGCCTTCCCCTCAATTTTTCTGTGAACCTAAAACTGCTCTAAAAAAAAAAAGTCTTAAATCTTCACACAATTGAAAACAAAAGAATCTACAACCATTGATTACAACTAAAACTTATGATATTTCCATGTTTTCTTTTTCTTTTTATTTATTTTTTTTAAGAGGGAGAGAGGGGGAGGAGGGACAGAGAGAGAAGGAAAGAGAATCTTAAACAGGCTCCACGTCCAGTGTGAGCCTAACTCAGGCCCAGATCTCACAAGCCTGAGATCAAGCTTGAGCCAAAATTCAAGAGTCGGACACCAAAGTGTCTCTCCCTGGGGTTTTTCAATTGAAGATTCACATTTTCTCCACATTTTCATGTTTCTGGCTCTAGAGTACCATGTTGTCGGGAAGGAAGACCTTCCTCTGGCTTATGGTCCTCCTAGCTGGACTTAGAATCAAATTGACTAGAAACAGATTAACAGGAGAAAATCAAATTTAATAGATGTATGTGTGGGGAATCCATAGACATGAAATTCCAAAGACAATGAAGCAACATGAAGCTTACGGAGCTAAGGAGATGGGTAGGGTCTGAGGACACAAAGGGGAGAAAGAGCATTAGCAAGAAGGTGAAAGGGGACCTTTGGAAAAACAAAGTTTGCCCTATGATGCAGATAAGGTTCTTTGGTGAAGGGGAGTCTCTTCCTCTATTAGCTTCCCTAATAGCTCTCTTCCTGCTACAGGCCCTCCTTTCCAATGTAAATTTAGACAGGTGAAGTGGGAGGCAGAGAGCTTTTCCTGCATCTGCTGGGTCTTGATTACTTTTAACTCAAAATAATCTTTATGCCAAAGTGGCCCATCTTGGGGCAGCCTGCCCTGGGCCCCTACAAATGTTAATACTAAATTTCTACACAGCATAGTGAAAAGTTTATTCAAGATCCTAGAAGTTGTTCATTTTGGTTTGGAAGAGCATTTTGTGTATGTGTATGCATATGTTACCTAAGTAAATGATTCACAGGTTTTGATAAAAGAAGAGTTTCATTTATTTAACAAATATGTATTGAGTACATTCTCATGAAGGGGCAAGGAATAACCTCGAACCATAATAATCTGATTATTTATTGATAGCCTGTCATTTACCTATTGATTGATCAATCATTACCAATCCATCTACCTCAGAGTGGGAAAAATGGTATAGAAAGGAGGAAATTAAAGTGAAGTAAAAAATTTCAAGAGTGTGTAGAGATATGGGCTACAAATTTAAAAGGAAAGAACAGGGGGTGCCTGGGTGGCTCAGTCAGTTTGGTGCCTGACTCTTGATTTTGGCTCAGGTCAGGATCTCAGGGTTGTGAGATTGGGCTCCACGCTGAATGGGGAGTCTGCTCGAGACTCTCTCTCTCCCTCTATCTTGGCCCCACCCCCTGCTCTCGCACACGAGTGCACATGTGTCTGCTCTCTCTCTCAAATAAATAAATATTTAAAAAAAAAAAAAAAAAAAAGGAAAGGGGGGCACCTGGATGGCTCAGTCGGTTAAACGTCTGCCTTTGGCTCAGGTCATGATCCCAGGCTCCTGGGATTGAGTTCCATGTTGGGCTCCCTGATCAGCAGGAAGTCTGCTTCTCCCTCTCCCTCTGCCCCTCCCCCCACTCACACACACCTGTGCATGCCCTCTCTCTCTCTCTCAAATAAATGACTAAAACCTTTTAAAAAATTGAAAAAATACAAAATAAAAAAAGGTAAAGGAAAGGACAGGGACGGCCTTATGGAAAAGGTAAATTTTGAGAAAAGACTTTCAAAAGAGGAGGAAGCAAGCAATGTGGATGTTTGAAGGAAGAGGGCTCCAGATAGATGGATCACCAGTGCAGAGACCAGGGAATGTCTGAATTATCAGACAGTGAGGAAGCTAGTATGTCAAGAGCTCTGTGTAAGTATGTACAGAGCAGAGGGGCTCAAGGGTAGTGGTACAGATGTCAGAGCAGAGGTGGGTCTTTGTGGGGCCTGAATCTTACACAATTTCGGGCTCCTCTTTAAGGGAAAGAATTCCAACGTACAAACAGAAAATTAGATACAAAACTGAAGATTTATGTAGAATGACCACGTAAATTGCAATAAATGTCAAACCTTGAAAAGCCAACAGTGAACAAACATCAAAAACCCTGAAGTATGATACACTATGTAATTGGATATGCTGCATTTTCATGTATGTTCCTGATAGGAGAGAACTTCTGTTTAGACAAGCATTGATGTGAGCAAACCACTCTGCTCACAGTTTTATGTTTAGTGATTAGAAGAGTTTCTCACAGTCTGGTTTCTGGAGCCATCCATTTCAATAATTGTTTCTCTCCCACAGCCTACATGCTCCAGGCCCCAGGAGCCATAGCACACGTTTATATCACTAAACACCATTTGGCCTTGCATCCTCATGTACTAACTCCAGGTGAGTCAGCACAGTGGGCAGGAAATTTCTGGAAGCCATTCCTTACATGGGAAAGCTAGAAGTAGTTTATTTCTAGGTAGATTGTAAAGTACATAAATATACTTCAGAAATCTTAACTAAACATATCCCCAGCTCAATATTCCCATAGCCACATTGCAAATACCGCCTGGTCACTCAAATGACAAAATCCCTCTGGGACAAAGACACAGTTGCTGGGGGTGGGGCAGGGAGCTCTCATAGCACCTTGTAGGATGTGATAAGGATTCTGACAAGTTCTGTGGAGAGAGCTTGATAGCTTTGAGTATAGAAACTACATGATCTGACTTACTGAATTTTATTTATTCCAAGACACGGCTTTTACTACATTTTATCATGTCTTAGATGGGGTTTATTGGGATAACCTTGGTAGAAACTGTCTTACAGTAGGCATCTTCCAGGTAGCAGTTCAGCTATAGCTGTCACTGCCTACACAAAGAAGAACTTGTTCAGGGAAGTTCTTATTTTCTTCTCATCAGTCAAACTCTGTGCATTATCAGTACTACACATGTTGGGTTTAACTGCCTTTTTTTTTTTTTTTTAAGATTTTATTTATTTATTTGCAGAGAGAGACACAGCAAGAAAGGGAACACAAGCAGGGGGAGTGGGAGAGGGAGAAGCAGGCTTCCTGCTGAGCAGAGAGCCTGATGCGGGGCTCGATCCCAGAACACTGGGATCATGACCTGAGCCGAAGGCAGACGTTTAACGACTGAGCCACCCAGGCGCCCCTAACTGCTTCTTAAAATGCCTTCCAAACGATATGATTTGGTATTGAACCAAAAAGTTGAGGTGCAAGATAAAGTCAGGAAACACAGCAGCAGGGTAAAACTTCAATGCTAGTGAAATGAACATTCAGTGTTGGAGGAATGACTGAAAGTCTGGAATTTCTTATAAAGCATTGACCGAGTAAGTGCTTTTCTTTTGTTCATGACATGCTTCTGAAAGGACTGCCTATCATTACATTAAGCAGTGAATCTGGATGCAGTAAAAAGTATCACATATCCTGGAATTGTGAAAGTATCTTGAAAGCAGACACATTCTGGTGAGACTATGTGATTTTTTTTGGTTTTGTTTTAAAGACTTATTTATTTGGTTGGGTGGGGGGATAGAGGGAGAGGGAGAGATAGACTCTCAAGCAGATTC
This sequence comes from Ursus arctos, assembly GCF_023065955.2. Classification (NCBI taxonomy): domain Eukaryota; kingdom Metazoa; phylum Chordata; class Mammalia; order Carnivora; family Ursidae; genus Ursus; species Ursus arctos. Next base: position 31,149,824 of record NC_079873.1, on the reverse strand, counting down.
CCCACTGAGTGTGGAGCCCAACATGGGGCTCAAACCAACGACCCTGAGATCATGACCTGAGCTGAAATCAAGAGTCAGACGCTAAACCAACTGAGCCACCTAGGTGCCCCAAGACTATGTGAAATTTTGCACAAGATTATTATTAAGGTGATGTCTCAAAGTTCTTAGTTCATGGCAATGTCACTTACAAATAAATTAAGACTGCTTATTAAAATTGATGGCATTTTAGATTCAATAACATGCTAAGTTTAACAAGATCACTCTAACTACTTGGTTTTAAAAAGACCCTAAGAGGGCAAGGATTGAAGCAGGGAGGCCATTTACCAGATGATTATAGTGATCCTGGAGAGACTGGTAACTGTACAGGTGGTGAGAAGTTAGATAATGGGTATATTTTGAAAGTAAAGCAAATAGGATCGGATATGTTGTGATGGAAAGAAATATGAGGAGTAATTCAAGGCTTTTGATTTGAGGAACCAGAGAAATAACAATGCCATCAGAAAAGGGTGCATGGAACTTGGTAGAAAAGATTGTGGGGACAACATCAGAGTTCACTTATAGGCAAGTTATGTTTGAGATGTCTATTAGCAGGTGGGAAGGCAGAATACATGGGTCCAGACACTGGCAGGTGGGTAGATGAGGTGGTGGAGTCAGTGAAATCCTCTTCTGATTGCTGTGACTTTCTCAGGGCAGCAGGAAGCAGTAGCTAGTGCTGGGAGTAGGGGTGGGAGAGGAGGTGTTAGAGGTTTGAAGAGAGATATTAAGGTGTAAGATAGTCATCAAGGACCTTGTTACTCAAAGGCCAGAAGTGTCAGCATCACCTGGAAGCTAGTTAGAAATATAGGTTCTCATATTCCACGGCAGCATCAGAAACCGTTTATCGAGATCCCCAGGTGATTTATAGAACACTAAAGTTTGAACAGTCTGGTGGCCCAGCTGCATTAAGGGCCCACATGAGGTGTGCAGCATAAATTCAAAGAGAGGCCCATCTGCATGGTTATGGGCTTTTCTTCAGCCAAATGCACTCGTAGGGCACAGCTGCAGAACAGGCAGAGATCTGGATGTGAATAGAGTTATAGTTGTTTTAAGGATTTAAGTTTGAATGAGTCAAAGTAGCCAAGAATATAAGTAAATAAATACATATATACAGGGTGGGGATACAACTTAATTTTTTTTTTTACTGTTTGGGTACATGATACAAAAGGTTTAGAGGCCCTTGGTTTATGTGATAAAGCATTACTTCCTCCAGAGATATTCGGGTGTTATTTATTTTTTTTAGATTTTATTTATTTGAGAGAGAGAGAGCATGAGGTGGGGGGGCAGGGGGAGAGGGACAAGCAGACTCCCTGCTGAGTGGGGAGCTGGACACAGGGCTTGATCCTAGGACCTTGATATCATGACCTGAGCGGAAGTCAGATGCTTAACCAACTGAGCCACCCAGGTGCCCCAGATATTTGTTTTTAATAAGGGTTTTGTGAAAGTCAACATATTTCCAAGGTGCAGTCAAAAATGACTTTTAATAGTATTATGTCAGTGGGAACTAAGAAACCAGCTAGTTTTCACTGAAATCACCTCTAAATTGAACAGTCTTCCATTGAGGTAATGTCTTGAGGTTTCTCACATAATCCTTAAAGATTAATTCTAGAGGTGGAAATTTCAACCATGAATATTGTTGATGAAAAATGTTTTGTCTCCAAATTTAACACCTGCCTGTATGACGAAATGTTATGAAATGTGCCCTCAGTGCTTGTGAGTGTACCCATGGTTCCTGCTGCAACAGCGTCAAACTCAGAGACACTGGGCAAAGATCACTCCTGCTTTTACTTGGGGTTTCAATCTAGCAGCATCTAGGCCATTGGCACAATGAAAAATGTCTAAATTAATAAAACCATAGAATTTTAGAGTAGAAGGAGACCTTATCAGTCTTTCAGTTTAATGTCTTATCCAGTCTAGAGATCAATTTTCATCCAGCTGCACAAACACTTCCATTCCTGGGAAACACATTCCTGTCCAAGTTGGCTAATTCCAGAGTTGGGCCATTCTAATTCCTTTTTATATATTCTCTGCATCTGCCTCCCTAAAGCTGCCACCATGGGTCTCAATTATGCCAAATGGAACAAAAGAGAATAACAATGACTCATTTCAAAATTTTCAAAACCTCATTTCAAAAATGTTAAGACTGGGGCACCTGGGTGGCTCAGTCAGTTGAGCGTCTGGCTCTTGGTTTCAGTTCGGGTTATGATCTTATGGGTCGTGAGACTGAGCTCCTTGTCTGGGCTCCGCGCTCAGTGGGGAGTCTGCTTGAGATTCTCTCCCTCTGCCTCTCCCCTCGCTTTCATACTTGTGCACACACACTCTCTCTCAAATAAATAAATAAATCTTTAAAAAAAATGTTCAGACTGCTCACATATCAGTGTCACCCGAGGGACCCACACTACCTACTGTACTTTTCTCACTTATTCATATCTGTATTAGAATAAGAACCTTAGAAATGCACACATTTTCCAAGTGATGTCTGATCATTGCAGAATACCATGGGAGTTCTCTGTCCATTAATCTGGACATGACACTCCCATTAATTTAGAGTAAGATTCCATTAAGTTTTTCCAATGGCTCAGTTAACACTGTTAATTGATACTGAGCAACAAAACCCCCTGGCTGTTTTTCACATTAATTGCTGTCAAACTGGGTCTCCCCTATCCAGTACCAGTAATCGATCTTTTGGACTTTAATGCAAGGCTCTTGTGTTCCCTGAATAGGCTTCGCCTTGCTGGTTTCACCTCATCATCCTATCCCATAGGGTTCTGTAATACTTCTGATTGCATGATCTGAGGTCTCTGCCAACTGTCGTCTGCAGAAGAGTTAACAGGTCTAAGAGTGGTATCCTTAGAAAGGCCTGCCTGTAAACTTGGTCCTTGGCTGCTGTCTGGGAACTTGGAGGGTTCTTAACACTCCCTCATTGACAAGGGTGTCCATTATGCTTAGACTGTTTGTACAATATGTTTTATTCAGGGCACCTGCCCTCTTTCTGAAAGTCTGGACTTTTACTACTTGATAGGCAGAGGGTGCCTTTGTTACCAGTCTCCAGTAAAAACCTTAAAATGAATCTCAAAGGGCTTCCCTGGGCAGAAACATCACACACATGTTGCTGCATTTTCATTGCTGGGGGGAGAGGATGCTCTGTGTGAGCCCTTACGAGAGGCAGAGAGCATAAGAAGGCCTACACATGATTTCCCCACCTGTGTCTTTTCCCTTCTGGCCCTGTATCCTTACTGCACTGCTGTGATAAATCTTAGTCCTGAGTACAACCATATGCTGATACCTAAGAGTCCTTGCAGTGAATTTCTCAAAGTGGGTGTGGTATTGAGAACCCCTGACAGACCACCTGACTTTGAACTACCTGCAGATCTAAATGGCCTGATTCTATCTAACAAGCATGGGTGGGAACTTAAGGATGACTATGAAGTCCAACTTTTATAAGCTTAAGACTGTGTCTTCACTTGTTTAGGGTGACAAATAATGACACTGAATGTTTGATGACAGTGTCCACCATCCAATAAAATGGTGCTTCCCAAATGTGTTGTGACAGCTCTCACCCCACAAGACTCCTCTTGACCCCAGCGTCAAGTATTTTGGGGAATTCTCAATACGATAGACTCCCCCTAGACTTTCTCAGCTTTCCATAGCAGGGTGCATCACTGAAACACTCCCTGAGCAAAGAAGATGTAGTTTCTCTTTCCTTTCTAGGACTCTTTCAAAGACACAAAAGAAATACAGGGGTGTCTGTTTGGCTCAGTTGGTAGGACATCTGACTCTTGATCTAGAGGTTGTGAGTTAAGCCCCACATTGGGTGCAAAGCTTACTTTAAAAAAAAAAGAAAAGAAAAGAAAAAAGAAATGTAGATAATAATAGAAAAATGACTTATCTAACTCCCACCGAGAGACATCAGATGGTAACATTTTGCTGTACTTGCTCCAGGTCCTTTTTTAAAGGAAATTAAATATTTTTGTGACACAAACTTTTTCTGTACGCCTCCTTATTGAGATACTCCAAGCCCCTTCCTCCCAAGAGGGAACTATCACTTTGGGAGTACAGTTCGCTTCTTGTCTACGTTTTCACACTTTTACCATCTGCATAAGTGGAATTGTTTTAGATGTGTTTAATCTTTACAGAACTGTTATTATTGTGTTATAATGTGATTTTTCGTACAAGTTGCTTTTTAGGGGTAGAATATTTCTCCATCTAGATTCATGTAGTTTTGGTTTATATATTTTCACTGATCTGTACCATGTAAGGTTATAACTATATCAACCATTTTTAAAAAAATGCCTATTCCCAAGCTAACCCTATACTTGATAAGTTAGAATCTCTGGGGATGGGTCTCAAACACCAACAGTCTTGTTTCAAGTCTCCCAGGTGATTCTAGAGTGCCATGGAATTTGAAGATCAGTGCCCTCACCTAGGACTTACAGTTTTCCTTGAAATATTAAGGGGGCATAATTTTTATATGAAAACAAACAGGGATAGATCATAGAGTAGAATGAAAACTTCGCAGAAGAGTCAAGTACCTTGGCTAAGGTCTCACAGTTGGTAAGTGGTAGAGACAGGATTCACGTACAGTCAGTGGTTGCCTCTTCTCCTTTGCTGTTGGGAAGAGTTGCTCTGAAAAGCATTTAAGTAGCACTGCACTAGTCCAGTAGTTCTCGCAGTGTGGTCTCCAGACCTATAACACCAGCATCACCTGGAAACTTGTCAAAAATGCAGATTACCAGGCCTCACCTCAGAACTTCTGAATCAGAGACCTTGGTGGTTAGGTCTAACAATTTGTGCTTTAATAATCCTTCCAGGTGATAGAGGTGCAAAGCGAAGTTGGAGAACCCCTTTCAGTCTCTTAACCTTAAAACTTTCTATCAATTTTACATTTACTCCCAATTTTAGTGAATATGATTATATCTTCCCTGTCTCTCCCTTCCCTTTTTACCAAGTATTGACATGCTTTTCATTTTATTATTTCTCATGCTTTTCATTTTATTTTTTCTATTCTTTTCCTTTTATTCTCACTAGAGGGGTTTTCAATATTCATCTTAGTTGGGGTCTTTGAGCATACTTGAAACATTTACAGTCTTAGGAAGAGGAGAAAACACCTGGGGCGCCAATGTAAGGCACACCTCTTTTGAATTAGGAAATATATAGGCTCCTGCGCCTGTTAAATGCAGAAATCTTTCTAAGACCAAAACTACTTTTACATCTTGGGCAATCATCTAACTTTCCAAACAGTGTTAAATGTGTTTTAGAGCTTAAAAAGGTGATCTGGTTTAACAGTCAAACTACAGTAGTTACTGCCCAATATGGTGATGTTTGTGAATGTTGTTTTGGTGTAGTTTTTTTATTTTTTAAGATTTATTTATTTATTTTAGAGGAGAGAAAGAGAGAGAGAGCACGCGCGTGGACGTGCGTACACGTGGGGAGGGGCAGAGGGAGAGACTCTCAAGCAGACTCCTAGCTGAGCACAGAGCCCATCAAGGGGTTCCGTTTCATGACACTGAGATCATGACCTGAGCTGAAACCAAGAGTCAGAGGCTCAACCGACTGAGCCACCTAGGCGCCCCTATTGTGTCAAAGTGGTATGAAGAAGGCCTGAATAATTATTTAAGATTCTTCATAAAGGCTTGTGGAGTAAGCTTTCTTTCTTAGTAATTTTATATGACAATTGTTTATCCCTTTGGTCTCATGGTTCACATTCTTCGTAGTTTAGCTTACAAACTGAGTAAGTATTCCTCTGGCTCAGTAGACACAAAACCCTGGCTACTGTGAGAGCAGCAGATTGGAAGTATTCTGCGTATTTTTAGAAAGAAATCAACTGCTAAAGATAAGGAGAAAGGACACACTGGGGAACAAAAGCAGCCGTGGGAAAACTTGTGAAATGCTCTCTCACTTCAAGCCTCGCCTTTCCTATTTTTCTCATGCAACCCTCTTTCTTCACTCCACTGTAAGCATCTTTTTCCCTGAGGTTTTCCACACAGTCTTCTCTACCCTACTCGCCCCCTGTACCCAATCCCGGATATCTCACATACTTGTCCTGCGGTTTTGGACAAGTTATTCAACTTCTCTGAAACTCCATTTCCTCATTTCTAAAATATAAGTAAGGCATTTAACACACAATTTCTAGCATATGACAGGCAGTCAATAAACGGAAATTCTTATCCATTTCTATCATTATCATTATTAATGGTAGAATTTCAGGTGTTTTATGATGTACTTGTTTGAGGCTTCCCTATAGCCTTCAAATTACATTACGGGAACAAACATCACGTAGGCTGGTCCCAAGTGACATGCTATGGATGTGTCAGTGGAAGCTGTCTGCCCCTTGGTGTAGGCAGAGCACCGGCAATAATAGAACTTATTGACTGTAGACAATTTCAGATAATAATAAAACTGACTAAACTCTGCATGTTATCATCATCAAGTACAGCTAGACAGCGGAAGTGATAAGCCTTCCCATAGGGACAGGCGCTCCCGCTGCCTGGCCTTTGTACCCCACGGGGCTAGTCTGGAGGCATAATACTGCCTTTTTCCCAAAACAATTCCAAAATATTGTGTGGGATTCTGATAGTAAATTGAGCTCACTTTGAAGTTCAGATCCATATTGATTTGTTAATTTGGGGTAAGCACCAAAGATTTTGCTAACTGTTAGTGGTTTTATCTATTTCTTAAAAAAAATAAAAAAAAAAACTAGTAGTGAAAATTTTTCTTAGAAAGTATCACGAAGTCCAAATTTGTGTTCACAAATATAGTTTTCTGGGGGACACAGTCACACCCATTTGTTTATGTACTGTCTAGCTACTTCTGCATTACAGCAAAAGAATTTAGTAATTGTGACGCAGATCATGTGGCCTACAAGCCTAAAATATTTACTATCTGAACCTTTACAGAAAAATTTTGCTGACCCCTGAACTAAATATATATAGAGTTAACGGTGTCATTCTTAAGTTGAAAGATTATACATGTTCCTATACAGAATAAAATAAATGTTAAGCAAAATAATTACTGTATGTAGACCTTTTTGAATCCCCCTTCTTTACCTATGTATGTATGTACGTATGTACGTATGTGTGTATGTACTTAAGTAATCTCTACAACCCAGTGTGAGGCTCGCACTCACAACCCCGAGATCAAGAGTTACATGCTCTACCGACTAAGCCAGCCAGGCGCCCCTTGAATCCCCTTTTTAATCCACCTGTTGATTTTAATATTTCAGGGGTCAAAAATCCTTTAGGCTGACCGTCATGTTTTACAGTCACTTCTTATTGGAAGATCCCCCCATGTGATGATTTGATATGCAGGGATTCCACATGACTTCAAGATGTGCAAGTTAAATGTGAGCTAAAGGAAGCCTGAATATGATAAAGACAGACTACTTTTCTTTCCCAGGTTAAGCAACTAAATTGGAGGTCCTACAAGGTGGCTTGGCTTGTTTTGTAAGCCCTTCATAATATTTTTTAAATGTTTTAAATTGAATGCCTTTATGTGGGGCACATAGTTGCTACTTTACCACATAATCATTCATGAAAATTACTATTATTAATTCTGGTCAGTGAGGCTATTATTTTGTTTTGTTTGCAAGACACCAGAAATCCCTATATTTTGCTATTTATATGTGGGGGGGCAACGTTAACATTAATATTAAATTAAGTAATAACAATATTTGATGCTACAGAGGATGGGCATGAAAGTAGCTTATGCTTGCTTCTTCCCATCCCTCCAACCACACTTCTTTGTCATATCTTACTTTAACCCACCCAAGCAGTTCTTTTTTTTTTTTAAGATTTTTATTTATTTATTCGACAGAGATAGAGACAGCCAGCGAGAGAGGAGACACAAGCAGGGGGAGTGGGACAGGAAGAAGCAGGCTCCCAGCGGAGGAGCCTGATGTGGGGCTTGATCTCAGAACGCCGGGATCACGCCCTGAGCCGAAGGCAGACGCTCAACCGCTGTGCCACCCAGGAGCCCCACACCCAAGCAGTTCTTACGGCAGATATATTCTAGTTGTATTTTTTAAAATTTGGATCCCTAGGTTCTAGATTTCCAGAATATGACTCTGATATAAGATATCCTTTGACAGAATTAAAGTTTAAAATCTATTACATAAGCAATTTTACATATAGCAACCAAACATCAATATGCCTTCCTTAAGTAAACTAAGGATGAGATTATTCAAAATGTAGAATCTCATTTCCTTCATGGAGTTTAAACTTGAAGTTTACCATTAAAAGGTAATAGACAGTAGCTCATTGAAAAGTGTACTACACTGAATTCGAGTCACCAAAATTTACCTCTCTTGTATATGGGAGATTCAAAGATGTAAGAATCTGTCTCTATAATCATATTCACATACATAAGACAAAGTATGATAACTGCTATATCATAAATACAAATAAAGTATAATGGAAAATAGGAGTGTGAGAGATTGTGAATAGGAAATATGAGTAGAATAAAGAATAATAATTAGAACCTTCCAAACCTAAATACACACTGTCTACAAGAAATTCACTTCAAATAAAATGGTATAGGTCAGTTAAACTAGAAAGGTGCAAAATGATATATCATACGAACGCTAATCAAAAGAAAGCAGGACTGATTATACTAATGTCAGATAAAGTGACTTCAGAGGAAAGAAGATCACCAGGGACGAAGTAGGACATGATATAATTATAAAAGGATCAGTCTACCACAAATCCTACATATATGTATACACCAAATGACAGGGCCATAAAATACATAAAACAAAAACTGATATAACTACAAGAGAAATAGACAAATTCACAATTACAGTTGAGGATTTCAACACCTCTCTTTCAGTAAACTGATAAAACCACTAGATTAAAAATCAGCAAGTATATCAAAGAATGAACACCACCAACAACCAGTGGGATCCACCTGACATCTACAGAACACATGCTACCCAAGAACAACAGAACACACATTCTCTTCAGAGGCACAAGGAATATTCACTAAGACAGACCATATTCTGGGTCATAAATAAGATATTAACGCCTTTAAAAGAACTGAAATCTCTGTAATGGAATTAAACTAGAAATTATTAAGAGAAAGTTAACAGGAAAATCTCCAAACATTTGGAAATTTTAATACAACACTTTCAAATAATCCAGTGAAACAGAAGTCTCAAGTGAAATTTTTAAAATATATTTATAAGAGGAAAGAAGAAGGAAATAAAAATGCATTTCACCTCTTCTAGACTTGCTTCCCTCCTTGCTAAACCTTTCCAATGATTATTTGGGCACAGTTTTGTTTTCGTTTTTGTTTTTTGTTTTTAGAGAGAGAGAGAGCAGGGGGAGGGGCAGAGGGAAAGAGAGACTCTCAAGCAGGTTCCACGCTCAGCATAGAGCCTGATAGGGGCTTAAAGTCAGGATCCTGACCTGAACCAAAATCAAGAGCCAGAGTCTTATCTGACTGAGCCACCCAAGCACCCCTGGGCACAGTTTTGAATGTGTGTGAAACCACCTGACCTGATTTACACATATCACTAAAGCAACAAATCCCTTACCATTTGCAAAATGGACTCAGGTAATACTATACAGAGTTAGTACTGGTCCTGGTGTACAGGAAGGGATGGGGATTCACAGAAAGAGCATGAGAAATGGCAAGGGGGAGGTATACTTTCTGGGTCTCTACGGGAGTACCTGCTAGTCATGGAATTACAGCCAGTAATATATGGAGACAAAACGCATAGAAACTAAAGCATCCGTATTCAAATCTCCTTGTAGAATATGAGTGTGTGTGTGTGTGTGTGTGTGTGTGTGTGTGTGTATAGTATATATACTGTGTGTATATATTCTTCCCCAAAACTTACCGAGAATTGAGAAGTCAGAGAAAAGAAGGGATGTGAACACATCACTAGGATTTTTTTTTTTAAGATTTTGTTTATTTATTTGAGAGAGTGAGAGAGAGCATGAGTGGGGGGAGGGTCAGAGGGAAAGGGAGAAGCAGAGTCCCTGCTGAGCCCAGAGCCCAACATGGGCTCAATCCCAGGTCCCTGAGATCATGACCTAAGCTGAAGTCAGACGCTTTACCGACGGAGCCACCCAGGTACCCCAACACATCACTAGGATTAAGAAGTAAGTCTGATTACTCAACAGTCATTTATTAAGCCCCTACCAGATCCATGTCATTGTATTAAGTGCTGCAGAGCCAAAGGAAAAAAAAAAAAAAAAAGAAAGAAAAATCTTTCAACAGCTTTATGACCTAACTAAATTAAATGTAGAAGAGAGGAAATAAAGATGGTGGAAATCTATTATACAAACTACCAAAATTAGTCACAATCCCTTCCAGGAAGATTATAGCTATAAAGTTGTTAATCTGGCATGTGCCAACCATGGAGCTAACAGCAAGGATTTAAAATGGAGTGAAGATTAAAAAGGGGGTGAGGGAGTGGGGAAAAATAAAATAAAAAGGGGGTGAAAGACAGGAAAGTGAAGTGGTGATTTTATTAAATACTTGTTACGGTTGAATTCACAGATGAATGTGAAAATTATACCAAAGAGTTATTACTGATGACCTTCTAGAAATTATTGTTCAAGTAGTTAAATATGGTGGGAAATAGCAGAAAAGGTTGCAAAAAGGACAAAAGTAAAAACAAACTAACAAAAAAAGCTTTGATAACATAGAAGATGCTGTTCAGAATAAATAAGGCAATGTTAAAAACAAAAAAGGTATTTGTTAAGCATGTGATGACTAAGTGGCGTGAAATGAGGGTATTTTTCTTACTGTTCTTGCATCCCACATATATTTCAGGCTATTTGTAACTTTTACTAAAAGAGTCAATAGTTAATGACGTTACGATGAGTCCACATGGTCAGTTTCTCTTCCCTTTCCAAGTCTACAAGTATGGAAGTTTGGTAAATCGTGTACTGTTACTTAGAATTATTCACATCTGCAGTAGTAACTAGGTATCTTGAGATGTAAAGAAAGGTGTTAAGATATTGCCAAATACAGCACTCTTTCACTTGGGGCTCTTTTCCAAGATTTTAAGACTTAAAGGAAACTTGGAACCACCTAACTGACAACACTGAACCTAACATCTGGCCCTAAATTTAAGAGTGCTCCTGTCTTGTAGACATTTGCATGCACATTGTTTGTGATAAAATAATTGTTCAGATTCATGCATAGTTAAAATTTAACTCTTTATAGCACGTATCCATGTTATTATTAAAGAATAAATACAGTATCTGAATTTTAAGTTAATTTTGGTTATCATTTTACTACAGATTCAAAATCCAAATACAGTTTATAACAGGAATATTACAAACATTACTTTGTGCCAGGTGACCACCTGATCAAAGGTTATCTACCCAGAGCCTTTTACTTATTTATTTATTTTTAAAGATTTATTTATTTATTTTAGGGAGGAGGGCCAGAGACAGAATCCCAAGCGGACTCCCCACCGAGCACAGAGTAAGGAGCTAGACCTGGGGCTCAATCTCGGGACCCTGAGACCATGACCTGAGCCAAAATCAAGGTTCGGACGCTCAACAGACTGAGCCAGAACCTTTAAGTATAGGAATTATAACTATTATGCTCCTCAGGAAGGGTCTCTTACTTGTCAGACACCAGTACACAGATTTTGAAAGGCCCTGGCTTGATACTGGGTCCTGCTTAACACAAAGAAACTGCCGGCTACTCCTATCATTTCTCAGATTTAGCTTAAACTTCACTTCCTCTGGTTAGTGTTAGAAGATCTCATTCACTTGTCTGGTTGTTGTTGTCTTTATGTCAGATGAGGCAGGGGACGACTTGGCCGTGTGCCTCTCACCATCCAGCTAGCCCCAGGCTAGACTGAGCTTTTACGATGGTGGTGATTATAGGCTTCCGAAGAGCAGCAAGAGCGCAGGGGGGAGGGGCAGAGGGAGAGAGAATCTCAGGCAGACTCCCCAATGAGCACAGAGCCTAACATGGGGCTTTATCTCACAAACCCGAGATCACAACCTGAGCCGAAACCAAGAGTCTGACACTTAATCGACTGCGCCACCCAGGCGCCCATATAAGAGGCCTTTTAGAAAACACTGAATAGGGACCCTTTCCTACCAGGAGCGGCGCACTAGGATACAAGCATGGCACCGTAGAAGCATATTGTTGGTTTCCTCTCCAGTTAGCTTTGTAACAATTCTGGGCTTTGTTTATTCACCTGGAAAAACAGCAGATTGCCTTTATGGTCTTCCTTCAACCTGTGGCTCTCTGCGGCCATGTGGGCTCTTCTGGTGCAATGGAATCAGCACTCTGTTAACCGTACAGAGAAGGGGCCCTGAGCACCCCCACTTCTGGTTAATACGGGAGGCAGGAGCAATCACAGCCAGTGTCTGTAACACGTTTATCATTCTGCAGACGCAAATCCAAAGTTCAAGTGACACAAGTGTAGTAGCAGGTAGGAATCCAAAATCATGTGCAGCAAAGAGTTACAATCATCTGTGACTGCTGTTGGGTCCACGTGTTAGAACATATCTGTGCACATCACCGTGTGGCTGACATGACTGTCCACCTGCCTTCTGACGTTCTTCACGTTGATCGGAGCAGGAGGGAGTGTCCACCACTTTTTGGGTCCCAGATCTGAGAATCTGTCACAGTCCCAGGGGCCGTCAGTCCTCCAGGCCATGTGCATATGCATGGAGCTATGCCTCTCATGGGCAAATGATTAGGAAGGCTCCGCGGGTGTCAGGTGCCCTGGGAAACTCCCCTTCCTACTGCTGACCTGCGTCATGATATCAGTCCTCATTGTCTCATCCACGCCAGTCAAGCCAGTCAACTTGAAATAAATTTCTCATCTCCAGCTATATTTTGCGTCCCCTTATGTTTACTTCCCTCAGTCTGCTTTTTCTCCATTCCTTAGGGCTTCTGCGTTGAGTAAATACTTTGTCAATCTATGCCGCATTAAAAGATTTTAGAACAGATCTGGGAGTCCCGAGTCTCACAGTCTTTAGAGCTGAGTCCTAAACTTTGCTCTAAAATATCCTTGTCCCTTCCTTCCTTCCTCCCTCTCTGCCTCTCGGTCTTAGAAGCACAAGAGCAGGGCGCCTGGGTAGTTCCATCAGTTGGGCATCTGCCTTTGGTTCGGGTCATGATCCCAGGGTCCAGGGATCGAGTTCCACATCGGGCTCCTTGCTCAGCAGGGAGCCTGCTTCTCCCTCTGCCTGCTGCTCCCCCTGCTTGTGCTCTCTCACTCAGAAAGAAAGAAAGAAAGAAAGAAAGAAAGAAAGAAAGAAAGAAAGAAAGAAAGAAAGAAAAAGCAAGCACAAGAGCAAAGAGACCCCAAATTCCCCAACTGCCATCTGAAACAGAATTTTTTTCCTGACCACATAGGACCTCTATGATATGGTTGTTCAAAACTAGTGTTCCAGACTTCTCTCCTTTTGAGCAGCTGAACAAAGGCTGTGGCTCCTATTGGGGAAACAGTCCATCAGGAGTACTTTATGCTACAAGGAACATAAAACCTGTCTTACAATGGCTTGAACAAAGATGGTTTATTTTTCTCTCATAACATAAAGTCTGAATGTATGTGCCTGCTCACCTTGATTCAGAGGCTTGACAATTTCAGAACCAGTATATGCTCATTTGACTTTTTTTCTCCTGTTTGAATACTTATAAGATGGCTGACCCAGTTCTATATATTTAGCAGACCCGGAATGGTACAAAGAGAGGATCCAAGGGGTGCCTGGGTGGCTCAGACCGTTCAGCATCCAACTCTTGATTTCAGCTCAGGTCTTGATCTCAGGGTTGTGAGACTGAGCCCCAAGTCCAGCTCTATGCTCAGGGCTAAGTCTGCTTGCCCCTCTCCCTCCTTCTCCCCTTCGGCCCCTTCTGTTTGCCCCCCCCCCCCCACCGGCTTGTGCTCAAGTATTCTCTCTCTCCCTATTAAATAAAATCTTTAAAAAAAGATTTTATTTACTTATTTCAGAAAGAGAGAGAGAGAGAAACACAAGTATGAGCAGGGGGAGGGACACAGGGAGAAGCAGACTTCCCCCTGAGCACAGAGCCCGATGCAGAGCTGATCCCAGGACCCTGGGATCATGACCTGACCTGAAGGCACACCCAGGAGCCCCAAATAAACAGAATCTTTTTTTTTAAATTTTAGTTTTTTAAAAAGATTTTATTTATTTATTTGACAGATAGAGAGACAGCAAGCACAAGCAGGGGGAGTAGCAGAAGGAGAGGGAGAAGCAGGCTCCCCACCAAGCAGGGAACCTGACTTGGGGCTCTATCCCAGGACCCCGGGATCACAACCTGAGCCACAGGCAGACACTTAACCGACTGAGCCACCCAGGCACCCCTAAATAAAATCTTAAAAAAAAAAAAAAAAAAAAAAAAAAGAGGATCCAAAAGTTAATGGTTCCCAAAGCAAGATTTCCTGAAGCTGAGTGATAGAGGCAAGGAAAATAATTTTCCCTCTATCTTTCTAGGTTTTTGGTTGTGACTCCCCTTGTAATAAAAGATTAACAGGAGAAAAACAGAAGTTTATAACATGTGCACCTCCTGTATACCTGGAAGAGAAACTGAGTAACTCCCTGAAATGGGCAGAGCCACCACCTTAAACAATATCTCCAGCTAAAGACAAAAGAAGATGTTGGGGGATGGGGAGCCAGTTAACGGAAGCTACCAGGAAAAGCACAGTAAACAAGGGTAACCTTGTTATGCAGATTTCAGCCTTTGCCTTCTCCACTGATAAATCTCTAGAGATTTAGTCATCCTCTTCCACGGTACAAGAGGGAAACACCCTTAACAAACGGAGATTTTTCTTATAAAAGTAAGTTTCCTTCACAAAAGGGTAACTTCTACTCTGTTTTCAGAGCTTTTCTTGTGTCTTAAGTTTTTCAAAATTAATCAGCCTAAAATAATCCTTACACCAAAGAGGCATATTTTGAGGTGGCAAATTCTGCTCCCCTTCAGTGACCAAGGGCAAGTTACTAAATTCTCTGAGACTCACTCCTTTTTACAGCAAATGTTTATTGTTATGCGGGGAGCACACACATTAGCAAATCAGTAACAGTCTGTGTTCTCAACAATCGTAGATTGCAAACTTTTTTCTTACAATGTATTTTATTCTGATGAAGTTCTAAAAGTAGATACCAAACGCTTTTTAAAATGCAGTTAACTTAGAAAAACAGACAAAGCCTCTAAAGGTTTACAAATAAAACAAATTTTTAATGTAAAGAACATTATAAAATATTTTAGATGGCAAAGAAGTCTTACTATTTTTATGTAAACCAAATATGTAATGCTGTTCTATAACAAGTATATAACACACTGGTAATCCACTTGGATTTGCAGAATACTTATTTGGAATAGGATCTGATGAGAAAAAAACCTAAGTGAATTTCAATGCAGGTGCTTCAATAAAATTATCGCTACTACATGTAATATCCCTATTCCTGTTAAAAGCCTTTCACAGCCTGCTACATCAAAATATAATGCAAAACACAGTAAAACTGAAAATGTAAGATACTTATTTTCCCCTTTGCCAGAATTCTACAGTAGCAAAAATCACATCCACTCACTGAACTGAATGTTCAGGGGGAGATAATGTCCCTGACTGAAGGTGTTCAGTGTTTGGTGTTGGTAAGAAGATGAGGCACATTAAAAATTTTAAGAGTTTATTTGAGCAAAAATCAATTTGAATCGGGTAGTGCCAAACGAAAAGTGGCTAGGAGCACTCTGCAATAGGCGCCAGGAGAAAGTGCAGAAGCAAAGAAATTATTTGATTGGCTTAAAGCCTTGTTGGCTGTTTCTGCTTGGTTGTCCTTAGGTTTTGATTTCACAATCTTGAGGCATTTACAGGCTTAGATTTAGTTTGCTTATGTCGGCCGCCACGACATGAAAGCCACCTCCGTCTAATGGCCTTGTTGAATTAATTCAGCAGTGTCAAGGCCAGCACTTCTCAGGAGGCCAGAGCTCTACACTGACAGGCAGAGGTAGCACCAGTACGGGACTGAATCTACTTCGAAACATATTTCCAGGACTTACACCCTCGGGGCCTGAGTTTTTTTCTGCTCATGAGATAGTGATGTTATGTTTAAAGAAGCTCCACTTCTGCTTTAACCTCACCACTCAGGCCAACAGAATGATAAGAAAAACTTGACAAAGTTTGGAAAACTTAAAATTACCACTAGAATCGTTCTTGTGGCCTCTGCAATACCAGAAGAACTTTCCCTTTGTTGTCACCAAAGTCATGGTGAGCGCAGATTAGCATTTATAGAGTAATAAGCAGCTACCTGAGCCAGGACTCTACAAGTCTAAGAGGAAATGCTCGGTTAACTAGCAGCCCTTTAAATCCACCAGGTTTACGCACAATCTGAAGATACACCTGTCTGCCAGCACAAACACTGTAGCACACAGAATTTTAAATATTTAAATAAAAATCTATGATAGTGTCATTGTCCAAAAGTTTTTTTTTGTTTTGTTTTTTGTTTTATTAAGGCCTGAAGACTAAAGCACCATACGATTGACTGCACAATGGAGCAAGAACCTTCCACCCCTTGACTGTGCTCAGGTACAAGGAGCAAAGAGCACAGACACTGAGAACTGAGGACTTCTGGTTTGGAGGGGGAAGGGGAAGGTGGGTTGCAGAACAAGTTGCCCACGACAGACTCATTTTTTCTGACTCATCAAGTTTGGCTCTTTAGCCAAGTCAAGAAGATGCCGTCCTCTCCCATTCTCTCCCCTTCCAGTTTTCTTCCTCCCCTCAACTCCCTGGCCTTGAACGTAAATAAGTAATGTTAACATTAATGTTTAGGTGCACCTGGTGATAAAGCACTTATTAAAAATAACAAAGGCCATTATGTGTCTCAAGTTACCAACAAACTTGTTATTTGTGTCTAATTAGTAATCTGTCTTTGGCGTATGATGATATTTATTTTAAAGCCTAGTCATTAGGAAAGGGAGGATTTCTATTGCTGAAAATGAATAGAGAAAAGTGAGGGCCCTTTTGTTTGAGAATACTAGAGATATTAGAAACGAAGATGAAAATGAAACCTAGTTGAATAATGTAAGTTAATTCCTTCTGGAATTAAAAAAATAAAGCTAACAAGGTTTAATTCAAAGTTGAGAGGCACTGGGGTGCCTGGGTGGCTCAGCTGGTTAAGTGTCTCACTTTGGCTCCGATCATGATCCCAGGGTCTGGGATTGAGCCCCACATCAGGCTCCCTGCTCAGCAGGGTCTCTGCTTCTCCCTCTGCCCCTCCCCCTGCTCATGCTTGCTCTCTCTGAAATAAATAAATATCTTTA
Source organism: Ursus arctos (assembly GCF_023065955.2). Lineage (NCBI taxonomy): Eukaryota > Metazoa > Chordata > Mammalia > Carnivora > Ursidae > Ursus > Ursus arctos. The sequence goes on along the minus strand of NC_079873.1, from coordinate 31,132,535 downwards.
AAAAAAAATAAAATTGAGAGAAACTAATATAACACTGTATTTTAACTGGAATTTTTTTTATGAAAGATTTTATTTATTTAAGACAGAGAGTGAGTGAGAGAGAGAAGGAGCAGGGGGAGGGGCAAAGGGAGAGGAAGAAGCAGACTCCCCGCTAAATAGGGAGCCTGATATGGGGCTCGATCCTAGGGCTCTGGGATCATGACCTGAGCCGAAGGCAGACACTTAACCAACTGAGCCATCTAGGGGCACCTAACTGGAATATTTTAAAAAGAGATTTATTTAGGGGCTCCTGGGGGCTCAGTCGGTTAAGCATCTGCCTTCAGCTTGGGTCATGATTCCAAGGTCCTGGGGTTGAGCTCCGGTTGGGCTCCCTGCTCCGTGGGGAGTCTGCTTCTCCCTTTCCCTCTCCCCCTGCTCGTGCACTGTCTTTCTCTCTCTCTCAAATAAATAAATAAAATCTTTTATTTATTTGAGAGAGAGAGAGAGAGAGGCAGAGCATGGGCGGGAGGGGCAGAAGGAGAGGGAGAGAATCCCAAGCAGACTCCACACTGAGCACAGAGCCTGATGCAGGGCTCCAGAGGGTGCTCATCGCAGGGCTCAATGTCATGACCCTGAGATTATGACCCTGAGATCAAAACCTGAGCCAAAACCAAGAGTCAGATGCTTAACTAACTCTGCCACCCAGGCACCCCAACTAACTGGAATTTAAATAAAAACTCAGGGGCGCTTTGCTGGCTCAGTCTCAGTGGAGCCTGTGACTCTTAATCTTGGGGTTTGAGTTCGAGCCCCATGTTGGGTGTAGAGATTACTTAAAAAAATTAAAAAATAGATAAAAACTTTAAAAATTAATAAATAATAAATTAAAACTTTCTAGGCAGTTTCTAGAAACCAGCTTTTTGTTTATAAATGCTCAATGTAACCCTACAGAATGGTTGACAGAGAACTTTGGATTAGCTTAAACATTAATTGTGAAATGTTTCACATTGGACTTTTCTCTTTTTTCACAAGTGAATATCCCAGTCTTTAAATCCACAAATAACAATATATGGTTTCAGCCTTAATTAGATGATTTTTTTATTAAAAAGGGATTTTTTCAAACAATGATTTTCTTTATAGTGTAGTGGGATAATAAAAATAAATAACAAAAATACTATCAAATCTAAACTTTTTCAAAACTATCAAGGAAATTAGAGAGTGACTATAAAAATCACAGCTCTGAAATACAGAACGTAGATGAATTTAAAGCTTTTTCTGTCTGACAAACCTTCCAGTATATTTTTTGTGCCTTAATATATTCTAAACAGTCAGCTGGAGTTTTACTAAGTCCTAGGACCCAAATGAAAAATGTTTTTTTCTTATTAAAGGGGAAGATCCTTTTTATTCCAACAGAAATAAAATAAGCTTGAGTTATGATAGAAAAACAATCAAACTGGAAAAAACCTCTATGAAGGCTCAATCCAGTCTTTTTTTTTTTTTTTTAAAGATTTTATTTATTTATTTGACAGAGAGATAGCCAGCGAGAGAGGGAACACAAGCAGGGGGAGTGGGAGAGGAAGAAGCAGGCTCTCAGCGGAGGAGCCTGATGTGGGGCTCGATCCCAGAGCACCGGGATCCCAACCTGAGCCGAAGGCAGACGCTTAACAACTGCACCACCCAGGCGCCCCTCAATCCAGTCTTTTAATATCAGCAACATGAAGGAAGATATTTTACTCATTCCTCTTTTATAAATACATACATTAAAGAATAGGTAGCACACTATATGTTTAGCTGATCTATAAATTCCGTGTACTTCCATGGTTTTCACTGTGGTTTCCCTTAACTTATTTCTATTGGGATAAAGTTGGTGGACTCCCATGCTACAACATGAATAAAAATAGTAGCTTTGAGAACTATGTTTGTGATAATATTTTGCAATATATTTTTTTAACCAAAATCTTCACGTTAAAATTAATTGAATGATGCATTTCAAAATAAAAATCTATATGGGTGCCTGGCTGGTTCAGTCGGAAGAACAGGTAACTCCTGATCTCAGGATCTGAGTTTGAGCCCCATGTTGGGTATAAAGATGATTAAAAAACATAAACTTAAAAAAAATCATGGGGAGGGGGGTGGGGTTATGGGCTAGCCCGGTGATGGGTATTAAGGAGGGCGCGCATTGCATGGAGCACTGGGTGTTATACGCAAACAATGAAGCATGGAACATTACATCAAAAACTAATGATGTACTATATGGTGACTAACATAATAAAAAATTTTTAAAAATAAATTAATTTTAAAAAATCTGTAAGATTATCTGTAGAAGCCTTATATTATTTCTGATATATACACATACAGTCTCCTAGCAATTTAGATAGATTTATATGTTGATAAAACGTCAAATAAAGATTAAAAGATAAAAAGGAATTTTAGAAAAAAACCTTGGTTGCTTCTATACCACATATGCCATTTATGATTAAAATAGCAATCATGGGGTTTTTTTTTAGATAGATAGATAGACAGACATATAAACAGAAAGATTTCAATCTATAAAAGCACTGCCATATAGACTTGAAAATAGAATACAAAGTGATACAAATGTTCTAAACATTAAGAACACCTAAAAATGTCTTTTTTACATTTGTAAATTGAAGTGGAATGAAACTTACCTGATTATGTGATTGTGTTGCTAAGAAATTTGGTTTGGAAACTTGCTAATAAATTATTGGCAGAAATTCTTATTATCTATTACGTTGTCATTTGAAATAGACTCAGTCAATTTCTTCAGCAAAGAAACAACGGCTAAACTAATAAAGTACAGTTTGGTCACCACTTATTACAACCGAGTGTGACTCTGTGAAAACGACAGGTCTTAGAGTATGTCAAAGTTAGGTACGCTCATAAGTTCTTGCTTTAAAGCCAATCTACCTTTGGAACAATTTTATCAGTAAACACAGATAATGGGTGTTTTTGTATCCTGTTTTCTGTTTGTATCACCAGCCATATTAGTTTGCTAGGGTTGCCAGGGTAACAAAGCACCACAAACTAGATGGCTTAGAAAACCAGAAATATATTATCTCACAATTCTGGAGGCTACAAATTCAAAATCAAGGCATTGGCAGGGTTGGTTCCTTCTAAGAGCTGTGACGAAAGGATCCATTCTAGGCCTCTCTCTTTGACTTATAGACACATCACCCTGATCTCTGCCTTCATGTTCACATGGCCCTCTTCCTGTGTGCACGTCTCTGTGTCCAAACTTTCCTTTTATGACACCAGACATACTGGATTAGGGTCTACCCTAATGACCTCATCTTGCTTACATTTGCAAAGACACTATTCCCAAATCACATTCTGAGGTATTGGAGTTAGGACTTCAACATATAATTTTTGGAGAGGACACATTTCAACCTATAACTCAAGTCTGTAACAAACTGGCAATAAGATAACTCTAGCAGTAGATGAAGCAAGAGGGCAACTATGTTACAGAAATCTTTTAATGAATTCCTGTAGTGGTGCCAACTTTCACCTATCAATGAAATTGAACTTTGGAACAAATAAAATACTTAAAGGATGTTTTGTGGCAGGACTTTATCCACATCCCAGAAACAAGGGACCTGAGTTGGGGCCTGAAATGTCCCCATGAATGATTTGTTCTGGTCCAACGGAAGTTTCTTATCCAGGTAAATGGTGGTTTGGGTAAAGAAGCAGATTGTCCAGTTTTCCCAAGAAGCCCTTCCCATGGTGAGTAACGAAGACAGCGTCAACCACTGCCTCCAGGCGCCCCTCTCCTCACGATGGCGCCAGGCAGAACCCGGAGCTGGGAGGTTCCTTCCCGGCCACTAGAGGCCAGCAAGCCGCAGTCAACAACCCCCGAGCTGGAGCCTGTGGCTCCTCGCGCTGGGAGAATGATGAGGAAGCCATCATTCCAAATGAGAAAAAATGATGCTAGAATGTTTTTAGGAGAAAAGACATATCGTTTCAATGGGTACCAGTGAGATGCCTGTGGTGTGGAAGGCCTCCCAAAACTTCCCTGAAAGGCAGTCCTGAGCAAATTAAAAAAGGAGAGAAAGGGTATCTTTGGATGTCTGTCTACATCTCCCAAAAGCCCCATACTTCCCTTTTCAGCATAGTGCTTTCTTTCTTCCCCACCCGTTTGAAATAAAAAACAACTTTAAGTATCTTCCTTCTTCTTCCAATAATTTAATTTCTTGAACATAATAATGTCATGCCCTTTCTTCTCTTCTCTTGGGGTTATACAACCTTTGTCTCCCTGGTTTTCTTTCTATTGCTCACTCCTTTCTTCTCTCTGTTACACTTCTACAAGTGAATAAACATTGCCTGGGTAGGTAACTTTACTCTCACTGTTTCAATTACCACCTGCGAACTGGTAGCTCATGGATCTAATATCTCTGGCCCACACTCCTACAAGCTCCAAAGTTCCCATTTCTCACTGACTGCCAGACATTTACATGTGGGTGTGTCACCAGGACCTCAATTCAACCAGAATGAACACTATATGGCATTGTATGACATAATCCTAACAAACGTATTTGCATCTGTAGAGAATATCTATGAAAGGATACACAGAAGCCCAATACTGATGGTAGTTTCTAGGGCTGGGAACACTACAGCCAGGGGAGAAGTCTGGAGAAAGACTACTTTTTCTCTGTGTGCATTTTTGAACCACTTGGATTTTATTTAATGTGCATGGTGACCTATTTCTAGAAAGGTAATGAAATTGACATTGCAATGTTCAAATCTTTCAGAGTTTCACCAAGCCCAGTGTTCTGCCACACACTGCCTGGGTAGGCAAAATCACTCCCACAGTTTCAACTACTACTTGGGAGCTGGTGGCTCCTAGGTATAGTAGCTCTGGAAGCTACACGGTTCCACTTCTGACCGTCAGACATTTACCCGTGGGCGTGCCCCCAGGTCCTCAACTCAACCTCTCCCACACCCCATTCACTGGCTTCCAGCTACTCGACCCTTGAGAAAGGAGGTCTATAAATAGTGTAAATCCTATAAACTGGTATTTGTTTTAAAAATAGAGATGAAGAAGGGAGCCGCTTTTCCTCTTCCTGAATTGTCAGTCCACGAGGCAAACAACCATCGTCTCGCCACGCGCCCTCAGAACTGGGACTCGATCCTTCCCTCCCCAGATCCCTGGAACCACCACATCAAGCAGCTCTGTCGCTGCCCAGAAACACCACTCACGTTCAGCCTGTCTTCCCCATTTCTGTTGCCCGACTGTAGGCCCAGTGATCTCTTTTGTGGGCTTCCATGCTACCTCCCAATTTGAATTCCTTTTTCCAGTATAGTTCAAGGTCACCCTCCACACAGCTGCCTGAGCGATGGATGGAAGTAAATCTCTAACAGTATCGTCCTGGGCTTCCGCCCCAGCGGCTCCCTGTCCTTGGTGAGGCGGCAACTTGTCCGGCCTCGTTTGCTCCCATTTCTTGTCTTGTCACAAAAGTAACACAGCTGTTTGCAGTTTCCCCCACATTCCTTGCCGTTCCTCCCCGACACTTTCTGCTCCTCCCTCTGCTTGGAAGGCCCACTCCTGACTCCCTTCAGCATCCTTTCATCTTGGTTATCATCTCACCATCACTGGAGACTCACACAAAACCCTAAGAAAGGAGCATGGAGTAAAGACTGCGGACACTATGTAGAGAATGGCCAGCCTGGGGCCCAAGGTCATCCCATAATTTATAAGGTAAAGCGACAGGATCATGATTTCCAGCTAGTTCAACTCCGTGGTGTAAGTAACCAATCTGGAATTTCTTCAGATAGAACATTAATAATCTGGCATAATTACTAGAGGAATGAAAAGGAGCAAGGAAAATTTCAGACTGCACAGTGTCTGGCTGCCCAACAAGACATATGAAGGTACTGAGTAGGTACCAGGAATATACAGAGTTCCCTGCTGTCACAAAATACGTACTGACGGGGCGCCTGGGGGGCTCAGTCAGTGAAGCGCCTGCCTTAGGCTCAGGTCATGATCCCGGAGTCCTGGGATGGAGCCCCGCATTCGGCTCCTCACTCAGTGGGGACCCTGCTTCTCCCTCTGCCTACCACTCCCCCTGCTTGTGCTCTCTCTCTTTCTGACAATAAGTGAAATCTTTAAAAAAAAAATGTCTACTGACAACTTTAATTAATTTCCGACTTTACCGTGAATCACGTTAGTATTTACCCCCCTTTTACGCTTAGAAATGATCTGATCAATCTGCTACGCAGGTAGCGGGATGAGAATGTGTTTCTGTCTCTTATAAAGGCTACTCTTTCATTCCCAGGGTCATATCTTGAATTTCAGGGAAAGTTTTACTTCACTCAGTACATGAAAAATATGTCAGCATTTAGACATTACAGATTTAAGTTATAAAACAAAAGTACTTTGAGTCTTTGTATATTTACAATGATAAAGATATATAGTAGGAAATTCCCAATATCCAAGTGTTCTCTACCAAATTAGAGTGGGGCTGAATTATCTGTGGTAATTAGAAAATGATATGCAGAACTGAAACAGAGGCACTATCAGGAAAATCCAAAGTCATGTTTAGCTTTTACTTCATCTTTGCGGCACACACCAAGAATCAGACAATGGTCAACGGAAGAATGCTAGCCTGTTGGCCATTCTCTGGGCTTTGGAATGTGCCACAAAGAGCACATTGGTGCCACAGTCAAAACAAACTCAGCTTCATTTCAAGACATTTATTAACTCACTCAACAAATGTTTACTGAATGCTATGTGCAACAACTGGGAGAAAGATAGTTCTAAAGAAAATGATAACATACTTCTAAATTAGCCAATCTATATTTGCCAAGGGGATTTGCAGAGAGATGTTATGAATAAGAATAAATAACAGAATTAAAGAACATATCTCATTAGGAATGAGGCTGTCCATGTCTCTCTCTTGTCACTTAAGGGTAGAGCAGAGCACAGAATAAAGGAACACAAAATATACATAGATAAATATGGTGTCCATACATTTAAAGGATTTGGGACAATCTCAGTTTAAATATCCTTTCCCCTGTCTTGAAGAGTATGCTTATATTCGTCAAACCACATATACAAATTTAGACTTGGGAAATACAGCTGGCTTGGCAGAAACAGACAGAGGGCATCTAATGACTCACTAGGTCCCTTCAGGAGAAGGACAAAAAGACAGCAAATTAAAAACTCCTTAAGAAACAGTGAATTCAAGGATCATGGAGACAGGGGCCCAGCTGGCTCAGTCAGAGGAGCATGTGACTCTTGATCTCGGGGTCGTGAGCTGGAGCCCCAGGTAGAGATTACTTGAATAAATTAAATATAAACTTAAAAAAAAAAAAAGGATCATGAAGGCAAAGACATAGATGGCTCTGCATACAGGAGAAAACAGAGCAAAAGGACCCCGGCAGGCTGTTTTCAAAGGTGGAACTCCTTAGAAACACTTCTACACTTCTGCGGTATTTAGAGAGAGGAGAAAATGGTTTGTTGTTGTTGTCGTTCTTGTTTTTTAAAAGGGCAGGGAGAATAAAGTTAATTTACAAAAAGACTTGCATTGACTCCATGTCCCTCATTTTGGACTTCCAACAAGCTCTGGTGTAATTTTTTTCTTTCTTTCAAAGAACAAACTACACTAATCTTGGAAAATGGTCATAGATATTTTTCAGGGTAATGTACGTATTGCTAAAACACAAGTAGACAAGTTGGTTTTTACAGGGAAATCTAGACACTGCAACTACCTTTTCAAGGTTAGATCTATTTCCGGAAAATGCCAAGATTTTGACTGGGTCTAGGGATGGACCACAAATGGTATTTCTATAGACTCACTCACCTACATTCTCTTGTCCAAGGTAGGATTAACTATTTTGAGTCAGAAAATCTGGATTAAACCTGGTTCTACCACTTGCTCACTGTTAGATCTGAGACAAGACACTCTAAGCTCTCTGAGTTTGAGATTCCTCATTTATAGAAAGGAGACAAGTTCTTCCTTGCAGAGATTTTAGAAAGATTAAATGACCTAAAACACACTAAGGTGCTCTGAATATAATAAAATGATAAATAAATTATAGTTATCAGTACTTTTTACTAATTCTCTCTGGCTTATTTGCCATGGTATGGAGGGAGAGTACTCTAAAAATGAACAAGGCAGAACTCATGACCAATGAGCTAAAAACATATTACACAATGGTAGAAGAACTGACTTTCAATAATCATGTACAACAAATTATTTTTACATCTGGGTAATGTCAAATTCTACATACAATGCCAGTCTTGGCTCCCCCCGCCATTTGACCCTCCCATTAAGTATTTAGCATAAGTAAAGCCAATCTTCAGTAAAGTGGATATAAATGTTTTGTCTACCATGATCTTCAATGCCAAACATTCTCACCAATAAGGCCAGAGATAAAGTCATTATTAAGACTAACAAAATGAGGGGCGCCTGGTTGGCTCCGTCATTAAGTGTCTGCCTTCGGCCCAGGGCGTGATCTCGGGGTCCTGGGATTGAGCCCCGCATCAGGCTCCCAGGGAGCCTGCTTCTTCCTCTCCCACTCCCCCTGCTTGTGTTCCCTCTCTTGCTGGCTGTGTCTCTCTCTGTGTCAAATAAATAAATAAGATCTTAAAAAAAAAAAAAAAGACTAAAAAAATGCTCAATATTACATCCTGGATGTTACTTAAACCTTTTGTTAGTCTTAATAATGACGTTATCTCTGGCCAGAACACAGGGAATGAAGAAGATGAAGTTGAAAATGCAGGTCAAGAGAAGATGTGGAAGATTTTGAATGCCCAGCTGAGAAGTTAGATTTTTTCCCTAGATGCAGAAATCCAATGAGGGAAGAATACCATGATGGGTCCTGGTTCTGGAAAGATGTACTACTCAAGTCAGTATGGAGAATTTATTGGAGGGTTAAGAAAGAGACTAAAGGGAAGCCAACCAGATAAGGAGCATGGCTGTAGGTCAGGGGTTTTAAGAACTAGAAGGAGGGCAGTAGAAGCAGAAAGCAACAGATTAACAGCAGTTTGCTTCTTTATCTTGACATATTTCTTTTTATTTTTTTAAAGATTTTATTTATTTATTTGACAGAGATAGAGACAGCCAGCGAGAGAGGGAACACAAGCAGGGGGAGTGGGAGAGGAAGAAGCAGGCTCCCAGCAGAGGAGCCTGATGTGGGGCTCGATCCCAGAATGCCAGGATCACGCCCTGAGCCGAAGGCAGACGCTTAACCGCTGTGCCACCCAGGCGCCCCTATCTTGACATATTTCTTGATAGCACTGGTTTCAGGTACTGTGTTGCTTAGGTTAAGGGCCTTGGGCTAGACGGAAGAGATGAAAGTACTTAAGTGTAACAAATTTGTGCAACTGCTCCCATAAAGACTTGACTGGTGGTAAATGTCTAAAGAAGAAACACTGAGTTGGAAGTGATCATGTGCAAAGGTTTTCTTAACTAAGCAGCCTGAAATGTAATACAAAAGTGAAAGTTCAGTGATTTGCACTATCATGACACTACACAATACCCCAGATTTTTACATCTGCGTACTCTCTGTAGTCATTGTGAATTTTCTTTAGCCTTTTAACTTCTACAGTTTCTTCTATTTTTGCATGAACATTTTTTGCACATGATGGTCGACAACTAAATTGTCACTAATTTGTTCCCCAAATACGACTGAGCCAATGTACCTACTCTTATAAATGCCTTGAGATGCTTAATATAGATGTCCAAACTCACGTAAAGATCACATAATCATGAAATGAAATGACCTGTCCTGTTATTTTAAACTCTATTCTCAGAAATAAGAGTCTGAATTAATATTGTTAAAATGTCCATACTAAGCAAAGCAATTTACAGATTCAATGTGATCCTTATAAAAATAACAATAGTATTTTTCACAAAACTAGAACAAATGAGTCTAAAATTTGTATGGAACCACATAAGACTCCAAACAGCAAAAGAATCTTAAGAACAAAGCTGGAGGTATCACAATCCCAGATTTCAAGATATACTACTAAGCTATAGGAATCAAAACAGTATGGTACTGGCACAAAAACAGACACATAGATCAATGGAACAAAACAGCCCAGAAATAAACCCACGCTTATATGGTCAATTAATCTATGGCAAAGGGGGCAAGCATATATAATGGGGAAAAGAGATTTGTCAATAAATGATGTTGGGAAAGCTGGACAGCTAAATGCCAAAGAATGAAACTGGCCCACTTTCTTACACCAAACACAAAAATAAACTCGAAATGGACTGAAGAACTAAATGTGAGACCTGAAACTATAAAACTCCTTGAAGAGAACATAGGCAGTAATTCCTTAGACATCAGCCATAGCAATGTGTTTCTAGATATGCCTCTCAGGCAAGGTAAACAAAAGCAAAAATAAACTATTGAGACTACACCAAAATAAAAAGTTTCTGCACAGCAAAGGAAACCATCAACAAGACAAAAAGGCAACCTGCTGAATGGGAGAAGATATTTGCAAATGATAAATCTGATAAGGGGTTGATATACAAAATATACAAAACACTTTTACAACTCAACACCAAAAAACAAAAACTCCAATTAAAAAATGGGCAGAGGACCTGAATATACATTTTTCAAAGAAGACATACAGATGGCCAACAGACACATGAAAAGATGCTCAATATCACTCATCATCAGGGAAATGCAACTGAAAACCACAATAAGATACCACCTCATACCAGTCAGAGTGGCTAATATGAAAAAGACAAGAAATAACAAGTGTTGGTGAGGATGTGGAGAAAAAGGAACCATCGTGCACTATTGGTGGGAATGTAAATTGGTGCAGCCACCGTGGAAAACAGTGTGAAGGGTCCTCAAAAAACTAAAAATAGAAATGCCATATGATCTAGTAAATCCGCTACTGGGTATTTACCCAAAGAACACAAAAACAATAATTTGAAGAGATAAATGCATCCCTATATTTACTGCAGCATTATTTACAAAAGCCAAGATACTGAAGCAACTCAAATGTCCATCAATAGATAAGTGGATAAAGAAGATGTGGTATATATATTGAATACTACCTAGCCATTAAAAACAGTGAGATCTTGCCATTTGTGACAACATTGATCGACCCGAGGGCATTAGGCTAAGTAAAATAAGACAGACAGAGAAAGACAAACACCATATGATTTCACTACATGTGAAATCTAAAAAATAAAACAAACAAAAAACCAGAAACAGATGCATAAATACAAAGAATAAACTGGCGGTTGCCGGTGTGGAGGGTGGTAGGGGGATGGGTGAAATAGGTAAAGGCGAGGGGAAGTTACAGGCTTCCAGTCATGGAATGAAGAAGTCACGGGGATGAAAAGTACAGCATAAGGAATATAATCAATGGCATTATAATAGCACTGTATGGGGACACGTGGTAGCTACACCTGTAGGGAGTACAGCATAATACATGGACTTGTAATGACTATGTTGTACACCTGAAACTGATGTCACATTGTGTGTTCACGTATACGTCAAGAAAAATAAATATATATTTTTTAAAGATTTTATTTATTTATTTGACAGACAGACAGCCAGCGAGAGAAGGAACACAGCAGGGGAGTGGGAGAGGAAGAAGCAGGCTCCCAGCGGAGGAGCCCGATGTGGGACTCGATCCTGGAACGCGGGATCATGCCCTGAGCCGAAGGCAGACGCTTAACCACTGCACTACCCAGGTGCCCAAGAAAAATAAATATTTTAAGAAAAAATGTATAATCAAAGATTCTGAAACACATGCAACACATCAAACAGCACCATCAGCATTATTTTCACACCTAAAGTATGAGCTCTTGTTTACACTATTGCATTTGTTTTCTGCTCTGAGATAAAAAAAATACATCTGTGAATATAGTTAAAGAGGTTGCTTTAGAAAAGAATTAGAGAACGACTCCAAGTGAAGATTCCTGGCACTTTTCTCTGCATATTAATGCATGTACTCTGCATGTTGAGGACAAAACCCAAACCAAAAAGATTCACTTGTTTTCTTCTTAGGGACATATTAGGATTCTCTCTAGCTCCCTTCTTTCCTCTCTAAGGAAATCAAGATCTGGGCAGGACTATGAGGCTGGACAAGGGGGAGGGGGAGGGGGTGGTGTGGGGTCCAGGCACAAACTATGGCAGTATTGCTGAATTAACAAATATTCACCATCTCTGGTAAACGAAATCAAAGAGTTCGTATCCCCACCCCCCACCCCCACACCCCTACTTATTTTGCTTTGCAGATCAGGAACCCTGGAGTGTATTTAAAAATAGAAACGAAGATCAGCTTTTGACAATTAAACAGATCTTTTTTTCTTGCTTTTAAAGACAATTTCACGGGGCGCCTGGGTGGCTCAGTCAGTTGGGCATCTGACTCTTGATTTTAGCTCAGGTCATGATCTCAGGGTCGTGAGACTGAGCCCTGCATTGAGCTCCACGCTCAATGCACAGTCTGCTTGAAGATTCTCTCCCTCTCCCTCTGCCCTTCTACTCCCGGTGTATGCTATCCCTCTCTCTCTCTCTGTCTAAAATAAATAAACAAGTCTTTAAAAAAAAAAAAAGACAATTTCATACTGTTAAAATGTAGTCTCCTGTCATACTGGTGACAATCAAAGTGCTTCTTGCTCAAATTTTCCATTGAATTTGATTAGTCTATTTATACAGATAAATCAAAGAATCAGAGAGACACTGAGATACAAAATTGACAAACAATAGTTGATAAATATCAAAACATATATTAAGGTCTCTATAATGCTTTTATTGTCAAGCCTGTCGAGCTATTCACCAACCCTTGCTATTCTTGGTATTTACTAGGAAACAAAACAAAACAAAACAAAACTGCAGCCAGTCTTTAAGATAGTAGATATGTTCTCAGTGGGAGGGGACAGTCACTGTACGCTTCTCCCAAACAGAAAGTGCTGCTTCAGTAACCCATTTGAACTTTTAAAGCTCAAGGAGGTAGGATGGTAACAATGACTGAACTGCAGATAAATGACTACCTCATTCAATTACTGTTTGGCTAGAAAAAAAATAATTGAAAAGAAACTGATGTGAAATGTTGGGGTCTGCGAGGAAATGGTCAAGGAAAAATTCTTGAGACCTTTTCAGTGCAAAAAAAGGTGGTTTTATTAAAGCACTGGGACAGGACCCATAGGCAGAAAGAGCCGCACTGGGATTGTGAGGAGTGACTGATTACATACTTTCCTGTTGGGAGGGGGTTGGGGATAGTGTAAATCATCAGTCGGTAAGGAATTTGGAAGCAAGGTTTCCAGGGCCTTGATGGGGCTAGGTGCTGTTAGGAAAAGGTCATTTACTACTGTCTAATAAAACCTTAGTCATGAGACCCTTCAGATGTGTATCAGTGGGCCATGTGCTTGGAGGAGGACTGCTAACATAGATCTTGGGGGGGGCAGTGGAGTAGAGGTAAAGAAAGTTTTCAAAGGAATTTCTATATATTAAAGACTTACAGGACCTTGGAGGTCAGGCTAATATCAAGCTAAGGTTGCCTTTTGCCTCTAGCAAAGCATTAACATTGAGGCAGTTGAATTCCTGGAGGAAACACTCTGCCTGTCTCAGTTACTTGTCAATGGGCTGCAAGTTGTAAGGAAGTTTGAGGGGTTTTTTTTGTTTGTTTGTTTTGCCTTTTTCTCCATATCAGAAACATTAATGTGACTAATTAAAAGGAGACCAAACAACTGATTCCTCAGAGCACTAATCTTGGGAGATAATGGAGCAAAAGGCTTGTATTTTGGAAGGCAGCAGCAATTTTTCCTGGAAACGAAGAATTCTTTAATACAGTGGAGTAAATTATTTTCTAAATCCACTGATCCAAGCTCCTAAAAAGTCTGCTTACTTCCAAGGTACAAGAACTTCATTCTGTTCTTAATGGAAGGATAAAGGTCTTTGTTTCTGCTTAGATACCATTAAGATGATGCTTTAAAATTCTTCCTAAACGGAGATTTTTCAGATATTTATGAAAAAAGTCTTCCTGATTTAAATTATTTTGGTCTACAAAGCCAGATAATCTGCTTCAACCACTTCACTTTACACATGAGAAAAGGTACAGAAAGATAAAGGAAATAGCTCTTGAGTGTCTATTATTTTAAAAATGTGTACGCTTAAAAAGGGAGGACAAGGACATTTCCTATCGGTATACACAAGCTGATCTTAGAAATCTTTTGGCTCTCCAACTTGTCTGACAGTGCTAGAAGCTCTGACATCTAAGTATACAAGGACTACATAGGATAATGCCCACCTACCAAATCTTGAACTGAATTCTGTGACAGCCACAAGAAGATATAAGTGAACACCTCAAACTGCCGTGATTAATACATACTCATATTTCCTCTGATGGTCCATGTTACCTCCTTCTCCTTTTTTTTTTTTTTTTTTTTTTTTTTGCATTCCGTGTTCTTCCTACCATTAGATTCTGTGACACACACGAGCTGCATGGACCGGTAAGTACAGGTCCACATATTATGAAACTAACAAAAATGAAAAAACAGAAAAGTCTACCAGCTTCTCAAACCTCATTAGCATGAAACTCACGTAATATGTTTTGGTCATGTCAACTTACTGGTCTCACAAGAGTTGGTCGATATGGATATATATTTATTGGACATATGTTTATGTTTTTACAGGAGAAAAAAAAGACAGTCAATTCTATTCACTGGCTTTTTTTTTATGTCATGCTGTTACCAGGTGGAATGTGGTGGAAGGATGGAGAGTACTAGCCTCCTGTCCTTGACCTTAGAGTAGCAGCACCATAATTTTAAAAGGCAGGGCCGTAGGGTGGGCCCCAAAGGGATGCCTGTCCTGCTCACCTTGTCCTGCCTGGCTTACCCCTCTCCAGCCTGGCAAGGGTGGCTGTACTTATGATGAGGGAACAGAAGGCTGGCTGAAGACAAATCAGAAGCTGACACCCTGCAACCCCCCCCCATGTATGTGACATTCCTCGGCACTCCTGGCTGCCCTAAAACTAAGGAAAGGAAAACACAAATGATTAACTGACAGAGATCACAATCCTGGGAGGCCTGGGTCTCCCTCAGTTTACACATGTCCTAGTGATTTACAAGGAAGAAGCTTTCTTATCAATAGCCTAACTTCCAGAGGCCCATAATTCAGTTTCCTGAAGCCCTAACATTACCATCCCCTCCATAAACTTGAGGGAAGCTGAGGCAGAAGGAAATGTAAATAAAACGGAATTTCTTTCCGGACCTGCAGCCCACTGATAAGGACATGTGATAGGAGGAAAGTAACATTCTCCAGGGAAGCTCCCAACTATCTTACTATTAACACCTTCTAGAGGGGTCAATGCCCTTAACTTGACAATAGCAAGGCCTCCAGTGTCCTGTCTTCTTTGACATATGAAAGTGCTTTCTCAGCCTCCCTTTTTCCTTACCTCCCCCAGCACCATGGTATATAATCAGCCACCTCTCACAACCCAGGGCAGCAGCTCTTTCTGCCCACGGGTCCTGTCCCCGTGCTTTAATAAACCACCAATTTTGCACCAAAGACGCCTCAAGAATTCTTTCTTGGTCGTCGGCTCCGGACTCCACCCCACTGAACCTCACTTATATTCTACGACCTCATCACTTATATCAGACAAAATAGACTTTAAGTCTAAAACTCATTGAAGACAGAGACCATTGCGCAATGATAAAAGGGTCAATTCAACAGGACAATATAAAATGGATTTAAACAGACATATTATCAGGCCATAATTGAAGAATGATGTCTAATCTGTAATTTATTTTTTTAATTGTATTTTTAAAAAAGATTTTATTTATTCATTCGAGATAGAGCATGAGAGAGAGAGAGAGAGCATGAGCTGGGGGACAGAGAGAGAGGGAAAAGCAGACTCCCCACTGAGCAGGGAGCCTGACCCGGGGCTCAATCCCAGGACCCTGAGATCATGACCTGAGCCGAAGGCAGACACTTAACAGACTGAGCCACCCAGGTGTCCCTAATCTGTAATTTATGTATTGGAGAATTTTGGTGATGACAAAAAAAAATCTTTAAGAAAAGAATTCTTTGGTAACTTTTGAGAGGGCAGCTTCCCAAATTCATGGGAGACAAAGCAAAAAAAAGTGGGGGGGGGGAATTATATTTTCTTTTCTGGCCAAAGATAGAGAAAAAGGGTCCAGATTGACCCTTTGAAACAACCAAAGAAAAAAAAAGGGAGAATATATGGCACCAGTTTGAAAGACACCAGACATCAGGCAATAGAGATCAATCTCTGAGAGACATAGAACAAATGAGGTGAGCACTGTGGTCACCCCAGATTCCTTAATGAATTTCTAGGCCATGGCTCAGGGAGGGGGAGCCCAGGCAGAAACCAATGTTCACTCTAAATTTAGGGGATGAACCTAAGAGATGTTGGAGAACAACATGGGTAGACTTCTCAAGACCAGAAAGTAGAATTTCCTGCAGAGCGAGAACTTCAGAAACTTTAAGACCCCACCCCCATCTCAATTGTTCAACTCATTATTGATCTGCTCACGCTTGTGAGGAAGTTACCTAAGGGCAGGAAATGAATTACTTAAAAAGATGATAAGTAAAAGTGCCTGGCACTTATCCCAGGCCTAGAATAGTGACTGTTCCTGCCAGCCAGACTTAAAACCTCAAGATTCACAGGCATTGGCTAGTGTAAAGAGAAGAGTCTTGCCTCAGCAGTGGGGAATCATTTGCCACAGATTGAGCACTGCTCTGTTTCTGCCTATCAAATCTTAAAAAGGACCCCAAAGGATCAGACCATTTCCAAGCAATTTAACGGCATATAGAAACAAGTGTCAAAAATATTTATAAACTTACTGGGCACCTGGGTGGCTCAGTCGGTTAACCATCTGACTCTTGATTTTAACTCAGCTCTTGATCTCAGGGTCATGAGATCGAGCCCCATGTCAGGCTCTGTGCTCAGCATGGAGTCTCTTTGCCCCTCTCCCTCTGCTTCTCCACCCCCCCAACCCCACTTGCACTCTCTCCTTCTCTCTAAAATCTCAAAAAAATTTATATACTTACAAAACTATCCAGTACCCACATGGGTAAAATTCACTATTTCTGGCATCCAATAATAAATTACTAGGGTGCAAGAGGCAGTAACATGCTTCTCATAATTAAGAGTTGAACCAATCAATCAAAACCAACCCAGAATTGACACAGATGTTAAAATTTACAGGGGGAGACATTAGAATAATTTTAATGTCTATATTCCAAATGTTCAAAAAATTAAGTAGAGACATGGAAAAACAAACTAAATTAAACTCCTAGAGATGAGAATTTCAAAGTGTGAGATGAAAATTATATTTTAAGGCATTCATTACAGATCAGATATTGCAGAAAAAACAGATTATTATACTTTAAGATTTAGCAAGAGAAATGAACTGAAATACATCACAAAGAAAAACAACATTTAAAATGAGCATAGCATCAGTGAGCTGTATGAAACTTCAGAGTAATCTAACATGTGAATAATTGGAATCTATGAAGAAAAGAGAAGAAAAAAAGCAAGGCGGAAAACATATCTGAAGAAATTATGGCAATTTCCCCCCAAATCTGATGGAAACTATGAACACACAAATTCAGGATGCTCAACAAGCCTCAACCACAAGAAACATCAAAAATGATACCATACACATCATAATCAATTTGCTCAAAAACAATTATAAAGAGAACATCGTGAAAGTAGTCAAAGGGGGGGAAAGACACCAATTATGTACAAACAAAAACCAGAGTGACTTTATACCTCTCCTTCAAAACAATGCAAATGAGAAAACAATGGAGACGCCTTTTTTTAAAAGATTTTATTTATTTGTTTGAGAGAGAAAGAGACAGAGACAGTGCATGAGCAGGGGAGGAGCAGAGGAAGAGGGAAAAGCAGACTCCCCGCTGAGCAGTGAGCCTGAAGCAGGGCTCAGTCCCAGGACCCTGAGATCACGACCTGAGCCGAAGTCAGACGCTTAACTGAGCCACCCAGGTGCACCAGAGCCATCTTTTTTTTTTTTTTTTTTAGATTTATTTATTTGGGGGGGGGGACAGAGGGAGAGAGAGAATCTCAAGCAGACTCCCTGCTGAGCACAGAACACCACCTGGGGCTCAATCTCACCACCCTGAGATTATGACCTGAGCCAAAATCAAGAGTCAGACACCCAACCAACTGAGCCACCCAGGCACCCCTGGAGCCATCTTTTTTAAAGTAATGAAAGACAAAAACTATCATCCTAGAATTCTATGCACAGAGAAAACATCTTTAAAAATATCTTTTAAAAAAACAAGGCAAAATAAGAAAAAATTCAAACACAGAAGAACAATTTAATCACCAGCAGACATACAGTACAGTCTATTTTTCTTCTTCCTGCAGTTAAATGATAAAATAGATATACTGATCTACACAATGGAGTAAATAATAATGAAATTAATCATTAAATGGGTAAATATTTTTATATGTTAAAATCTATTTAAGGGTGATGTAGTCTTTAAGCCAAAGTAATTCAAAAAGTATTGTGGAGGTCATAAAATATATAAAAGTTAATGAATGTCCACATGCTACAGGCTGTGTCTCCCCCAAATTTATATGCTGAAACTTAATCCTCAATATAATAGAATTTGGGCATAAGACCTTAGGGAGGTGATTAAGTTATGAGGGTGGAGCCCTTATAAAAGAGGCCCAGGAGATTCTTTATCCCTTCTGCCATGTGAGGACGCAGGAAAAGATGGCTGTCTATGAACCAAGAAGTTGATTCTTACCAGATACCGAATATACCTGTATCCCAAACTTGGACTTCCCAGCCTCCAGAACTCTGAGAAATAGATTTCTGTTGTGTATAAGCCACCCAGTGTAGGATGTTCTGTTACAGCAACCTGAAAGGACTAAGAAATTGGTACCAAGACTAGGGTGTTGCTGTAACAAATCCTAAAAATGTGGAAGTGACTTTGGAATTGAGTAATGAAGAATTTTGAGGTGCAGGCTGGAAAAAGCATTGTAGGTTGCCATGAACAGACCATTAAGGGTGACACAACAATAGATCAAAGTTAGGAGAAGAAGCCAATTAAAAGAAAACAGAAAAAAATATTGGGAAAAGTTAATGAAATTAAAAACTGTTTACTTATGGAGATAAATAAAATGTGTTAATCTGTAGCCAGTATGATTAGGGAAAAAAAAGGAAAAAGAAAGAAAATACAAATTACAAAAATCAACATTGGAAGAGGTGACATTACCACGATTCCATAGACATCTAAAGGACAATACGGAAATAGTATGGATACTTTATGGCAATAATTTTGACAATATAAATAAAACAAACGTATTACTTGAAATACCCGAACTAACTGAACTCATTAAGAAAAATTAGATAATCTAAATATCCCTATAGCTATTAAAGAATTTGAATTTGCAGTTTAAAAAAACAAAACAAAGCAAAACTTTCCCGTAATGAAAAATTCTAGCTTAGATGGCTTCATTGGTGACTTCTACAAAATATTTAAGGAAGACACAATGCCAATCCTACAGTTACAGAAAATGAAAAAGATGGGATACTTCCCAAATTATTCTATGATGCCAGCGTTACCCCGATAACAGAGCTAAACAAAGTCAGTAAAGGGGAAGAAGCACCAGATACTACCCATAAACGGAGATGCAAATATATGTTTGCAATAGTTTAGCAAACCTAATCCAACAATATATACAAAGGATAATACATTATGACCAAGTGGGGTTTATCTCAGGAATTCAAAAATATTTTTGCCATGCAGAAATCAATGTTATTTACTATTTTAGCAAACTCTGAGAAAGTAAAAGCTGTATGAGTATCTCAATAGGTGCAGAAAAAGCATTTGACCAATCCACATATCTGAAACAAAGCATTTGTCACAAGACCCCCGAACATAAGGAATAAAACAGAACTTAAAATGAAAAATGGTATGTACAAAAACCCTAAAGCTAGCATCCCACTTAATGGCTTCCCCCCAATATCAGAAATAACACAAAAATTACTGCTCTTATCACTTTTATTCAACAAAAGTAGGTTCTAGTCAGTGCAATAAGGCCAGGAATAAAAGTTTTTCTAATTGAAAGGAAGAAGTGAAACTGTCTTTATTAAGAGACAACATGACTATCAATGTAGAAAATTCAATGGACTTTGCCAAAAAAAAAAAAAAAAGCTACTAGAATTTATAAATTCTTTTATAAAGGTTGCATGATACAAAATCAATATACAAAAATAAGCTATATTTCTATGTATTAACAATGAACATGCTGACTAAAAATTACAGTACTACTTACAATAACATCAAACCATAAAGTATGAAGGAAAACCTAGAGAAAAAAAGATGTGAAAGAACCATGCACTGACAACTACAAAATATTGCTGAGATAAATGAAGTTACACATATATAAATGGAGAGAGGTAACTTTTTCATGGTCAGGAAATTCAAAATTGTTAAGATGTTAAAACTGATTTATTTATTCTACCAAATTCTAATTAAAATCCCAACAGGCATTTTTATAGACATTGACAAACTGATTCTAAAATTCCTGTGGAAATTCAAAGGACCTAGAAGATTCAAAACAACTTTGTAAAAGAAGAAAGAACATGAAGGACTAATACAGCCTAATTTTAAGATTTACAAAATACAAAGTAATCAGCACAGTGTGGAAATGGTGTAAATACACTGAAAGCAATGAAACAGAAAAGTGTCCAGAAATGTACCCACAGAAATATGGACAACTTATACTTACCAAATTACAAAGGTAACTCAGTGGAGAAAAGCTTCTCTTAAAAAAAAAAATCTGGAACTATGGGATATTCACAAGTAAGAAATAAAAATAACAACGCTACAGGGCACCTGGCTGGTTCAGTCAGAAGAGCGTGAGACTCTTGATTGTGGGGTCGTGAGTTCAAACCCCAAGTTGGGTGTAGAGATTACTTAGATAAATAAAAACTTTTTAAAGAATAAATAAAAACTTTGATCCATATCTTGCATCATCTAAAAAATTAAATTTAAATAGAGGTCATATCTAAATGTAAAACCTAAGATTATAAAACTTAGGACAATGAAAAAACACCTTTATGACTTTTCCATAGGGAAAGGTTTCTTAGATATAACACAAAAAGAACAATCCATAAAAAAAAAAATAAACTGATAAACTGGACTTCATCAAATGTAAAAACTCTGCTCTTTGAAAAACACTGTTAAAACATGAAAACATAAGCCATAGATGGAGAGAAAAGATTGACAGAAAGATTTACAAATCATATACTTAATAAAGGACTTACATTCAGAATGCACAAAGAACTCAAAACTCAATGATATAAGGCAATATGATTTTATTTTATTTTAAAGATTTTATTTATTTATTTGACACAGAGTGAGAGAGAGCAAGTGTACAGAGGGAGAAGGGGAAGGAGAACCAGACTCCCCACAGAGCAGGGAGCCCACTCCACCCGAGGACCCCGAGATCACAGCCCCAGCCAAAGGCAGATGCCTAACCGAATGAGCCACCCAGGCACCCCAAGACAATACAATTTTAAAATGTGTAAAAAATTTGAACAGATACTCACCACAGAAGAGATAAATGGCAAATAAGCACATGAGCAGATAGTCATTAGGAAAACTCAAATTAAAAGCACAGCAAGATACCACTACACACCTATCAGAATAGCCAAAATTAAAATGACTAACTATACCAAGTATTGGGGAGTATGTGGAGGCAGTGCAATTCTCATACACTACTAGAAGAAATATTACACAGTACAACCACTGTCAGAAAGTTTGGTGATTTCCTCCTAAAATGTTAAACAAACACCTATCATATGCTTTTGCCATTCCCCTCTCTTAAAATTTAACCAAAAGAAATGAAAGTACACATGCATACAAAGACATGAACACAAATATTTGTGGCAGCTTTATCTGTAATAGGCTCAAACTGGAATCAACCCAAATGTCTGCTAAAAGACGAATGGGTAAATAAGTTGTGGGGTATGCCCATATAATGGAATAGTATCCAGCAACAAAAACGAATGAACCTTCACTGCCCATTCCAGGAGAAAGCCGGCTGAGCAGGGCACCTGCCTTGACCCAGCCCTCGGAAGAATCTGGCTGCGCCTGGCTACGCGGTCTCCTAGCAACCGAAAAACAAACCAGTGAAGCTGGTGGTCGCCTGGGCACCAGAGGTACGATGGCGGACAAGAAGTGTCCGCTGGAACGAATGCCCTTGGGCATGAACTGCAAGCCCTGGTACAAAGACAGGTTACCTTCCAAGTGTTTCCCAAAGCACAAGAACAAACTTCTGAAGTTCCCTACCTCCCTGGACAGCCGGCGGTGGATATTTGTAAAAGAGGGCCTGGACGACTTCAGGAGGGGATGTCCACCTTGTGAAGATCTGATCACTCGCGGCCCTAAGGAAGGCTTTCTTCCCATGATTGCTCACAGAGTTCCCAAACCTGCCCCCAAAAAGAAACAGAAAAAGCTGACCAAGGAAGCAGACCTGTTTTCCACACTGTCGCCAGCCCAGCTAGCACGGAGGGCATTCGTAGAGGACATCGAAGCCCACCTGACCAAGCATCCCTTGGCTCTCTACCCAAATCTGGAGAAAGATCTACCTCCAGACCTCTTATTAAAGGTGCTGGAAGTTCTCGATCCCGACAAGAAGCTGAAGGACACGTGGGCTTATTGCCAGAACACCGAGAAAAGAACGAAGTCCCCCACAAAGCTTAGGGAGAAACGTCCTGCCAAAGTCAACCTGGAACTTCCCAAGAAGACTCCTGTATCACATCCAGACAAGTTGCCTCATGAAGAAAGGAAGTCAAGCACAAAGGATTTGCTCGAAAGTCCTCCCCTTCATAGAAAAATACCAAGAGGAGTCCGTGAATTCTGCAAATGGGTTGCTACTTTTGGAGACTTGGGCATTGATGAAGAGTTCATCATGAAACAGTTTGACATTGGCTGTGAGTGCAAACCAACCTATGACAAGAGCCAAACGAAGAAAATAAGCCAGGTTGCTTTGGACCTAAAGTACAGAACAGGGATAGATAAAATGGATGATCTAAAATTCTCCATATACTGGGAGAACTGGGAGAGGAAACTCCAGACACAACGGAATCCTTATAAACCCAACTGGGTGAAGATGAGGTATGGAGCATGGTACTTGAAGCCCAAGTTGTGGAAAAAGCTAATAAATGATGAACCTTTGATTGATCCCAAGGTCTTACTTGAACAAGATGGGAGATATGGAAAGAATTTTCCCAAACAGGATATTCTTGAAGATCTTTATGGAACAATTGCTTTTAAAGACTTCATTCTAAGCAAGGGCTACAGGATGCCAGGCTTCCTTGAGAAGTTGTTTACCAGGAAGGGATGGAAATATGATTCTGTTAGGACTCCAATACACAAAGTAATAAAAATAAACCCAAATGTAGAAGAAGATGCACATGAAGATGTTTAGACAGTTTTCTACTTACTAATTTGCTCTCTCTCTTAACATCAAGTAGAATTCATGATGAGTATCCCACTGTTCATGTGCAACTTTGATTCCACAATATCTGTCAATTTAACACTTAATGCTTATAAACATTTCTCAGTGACCTTCTGCTTGGGCTCATTAATGTTTTATTAACTATGAAATCAATATTCATATATACTCTTCTTACAATTTTATAGCATGGTGAATAGATGATTATATCTATTATTTGTAAAAATAAAACTATAAATAAAACAATTATTTAATTGTTAGTAATAACAATTACTACTAATAATTATTATATCAGCTACAATATGAAAGGAATCTCAAAATAAATGCTCCAAGCAAAAGAGACTTGTGTAGCTCCATTTATTTTAAAACTGTAATGAAATAATTATGATAATTATTTTGTTAAGCAAAACTCAAAATTCATAGCCAAAATAATGTTATCTTCATTTAATAATAAAATTGTTATCTCCCCTGTCAGGATTGCATGAAGCCCCAAAACCAGATTGAAAACTATTCACCAAAATTGGAGGTGAAACTTTAGTTATGCTGTTTTATCATACCTCCCAATTGAATATATTTTAAAAATTCCAACATATTCATAAAAATTCACCATGAGTGTTTCTGTATAACACAGGTGCAGAAAAGCAGGGAGCTTCATGTCCATGGCATATCTAGTGTACACAGTAGATATGTGTGAACAAAACTACACAGCAATATAAAATATCCTCACATATTCAAGTGAAATTAATCCTTGTATTTCATGAATAGCAATTTAAAATTCACTCAAATTTAAAATAAATCAAGCAACTTTTTTATATTTTTAAAATAACAGGTAAAACTATGGGACAAGTAAATCTGTATCTAGAAAGATCTGTAGCACAGATCTAAAGCACACTTTTATTTCTAATAATGAAGGAACCCAACCGTATGTGGAAGTATACGTATATATTTCATCCTTTTAAGAAGGGAACACAAGCCCTCAGGTTGTATCATTTGCTAATATTCTTTTTTTTTTTTTTTTTTAGATTTTTTTTTTTTTTATTTATTTATTTTGACACAGAGAGACAGCCAGTCAGAGAGGGAACACGAGCAGGGGGAGTGGGAGAGGAAGAAGCAGGCTCCCAGCGGAGGAGCCCGATGTGGGACTCGATCCCAGAACGCCGGGATCACGCCCTGAGCCGAAGGCAGACGCTTAACGACTGAGCCACCCAGGCGCCCCCATTTGCTAATATTCTTACTGCAATCAACTATCCCCTTTCACTTGCTCTTTTTCATTAAGGTTTCTTAGTGTCTGAATTACTGTTGCTCTCTGTGACTATTCTCATTAACGTTCTTGACGATTTAAATATTTACAAAGACTATCCATTCAAATCCTGGCATTAGCTCTTTTTTTTTTATAGAAAAGAAAATTACTTTCTTTACTTGGGTACAAATATACACCCACATGCTTATACATTAGCTTCAAACATATAGGTGATCTTAGCCTTTATGATGTTAAAGTAACAGTAAGATACATATGTTCCTGAATCCTAGAGATTACAGATGTGTGTTTTTTAATTGAGGTATAACTTACACATAATACTATACTAGTTTTAGGCATACAATATACTGACGACATTTGTCTACATTGCAAAATGGTCATGACAGTAAGTCTAATTATCAGTTACTTGGCAAAGATAGTATTATTGACTATACACCCCATGCTGTACATTACATTTCTATGACTTATTTATTTTATACCTAGAAGTTGGTACTTCTTAATGTCCTTCACCCATTTCATGTCCTCCCTCCAACCCCATTACCTCTGGCAATCACCAATCTGTTCTGCATATCTATGACTCTGAGTTTTATTTTATTTCCTTGTTTTGTTTTTTAGATTCCACATGTAAGTGACATCATGTGGTATTTGTCTTTTTCTGTCTAATTTATTTCACTTAGCATAATACACTCAAGTTCTACCCATGTTGCAAATGGCAAGATATCCTTTTTTATGGCTGAGCACTATTTCATTGTACATATATACTGCATCTTCTTTACCCATTCATCCGTCGATGGGCACTTAGGTTGTCTTCATATCTTGGCTACTGTAAATAATGCTGCAGTGAACATAGGGGTGCATAAACCTTTTCAAATTAGTGGTTTCATTTCCTTGAGATAGATACCTGATACCCAGTAGTGGAACTGCTGGATCATATGGTAGCTCTATTTTTAATTTTTTGAGGAATCACCACACTGTTTTCCATAGTGGTTGCACCAAATTGCATTTCCATCAACAGTGCATGAGGGTTCCCTTTTCTCCACATCCTTGCCAACACTTGCTATTTCTTGTCTTTTTGATAATAGTCATTCTGAAAAGTATCAGGTGACATCTCATTGTGGTACTGATTTGCATTTCCTGATGATTAGTGATGTTGAGCATATTTTCATGGGTCTGTTGGCCATCTGTGTGTCTTCTCTGGATTAATGTCTATTCAGATCCTTTGCCCATTTTTATTCAGATTTCTTTCTTTCTTTCTTTCTTTCTTTCTTTCTTTCTTTCTTTCTTTCTTTCTTTCTTTCTTTCTTTCTTTGCCATTGAGTTGTATGAGTTCCTTATACATTTTGGATATTAACCCCTTACCAGATATGTGATTTGCAAATATCTTCTCCCATTCGGTAGGTTTTCTTCACTGCACGAAAGCTTTTTAGTTCAATGTAGTCCCATGTGTTTATTTTTGCTTTTGTCTCTCTTGCTTTTGGAGTCAGATACACCCCCCTCCCGCCCCCCCAAATGTCACTAAGACTGATGTCAAGGAGCTTCCCAACTAGGTTTTCTTCCAAACTTTAGTGGTTTAAAGTCTTAGATCTTAATTTCCAGTCTTTAATTCATTTTCAGTTGATTTTTGTCTATGGTATAAGACAGAGGTTCAGTTCCATTTTTTTGCATGTAGCTGTCTGGTTTTCCCAACACTATTAAAGAGACTGTTATTCCCTGTTGCATATTCTTGCCTCTTTGTTGTAAATTAATTGATCATATATGTGTGAGTTTAGTTCTGGGCTCTGTATTCTGTTCCATTGATCTGTGTGTGTGTGTGTGTGTGTGTGTGTGTTTGTGCCAGCACCATACTGTTTTGATTACTATAGCTTTGTAGTATACTTTGAAATCCAGGATTGTGATACCTCCAGCTTTGTTCTTCTTTCTCAAGATTGTTTTGGCTATTCAGGGTATTCTGAGTTCCACATAGATTTTAGAATGACTTTTCTAGCTCTGTGAAAAATGTCCTTGGAATACTGATAGGGGTTGCACTGAATATGTACATTGTTTTGGGTAGTATGAGTATTTTAATAGTATTAATTCTTCCACTCCAAGAGTATGGAATATATTTCCATTTGTTTATTCTTCTTCAATTTCTTTCATCAATGTCTTATAGTTTTCAGTGTACAGATACTTTCCCTCCTTGGTTAAATTTATATCTAGGTATTTTATTCTTTTTGATGCAATTGTAAATGGGACTGTTGTCTTGATTTCTCTTTCTGATAGTTTGTTATTAGTGTATATAGAAATGCAGATTTCTGTATATTAATTTTGTATCCTGCAACTTTACTGAATTCATTTATTCTAACAATTTTTTTTTTTTGGCGGAGTATTTAGGGTTTTATATATATAGTATCATGTCATCTGCAAATAGTAACAGTTTTACTTCTTTCTTTCCAAATTGTATGAATTTTATTTCTTTTTCTTGCCTAATTGCTGCACCTTACTGTTAAAGTCTTTATTGGGGTATACTGCCCATGCTCTGAGGTCTGAAGAGGCCACTGGGTGGGCTTTACAATCAAGTGGATCTGACAGCTGGTCTCCATGCCCAGGTGGGATTACTGGCTAAGCTCTGCAAATGCCTCTGATCAAGTAGGGTCACTGACTGTCTTCCCTTATTGGGTGGTCTGCAGCTTAGACTCTGATTTTAGAGCAGTGGGCTAGGATTTGTGATTGGGCAGACCACTGGCTGTGCTCCAGGGTTGGACAACTTTTGCTGAATGGGCTCCCTGCCTGGGCAAGTCTGCGGGCTGTGCTCAGCCACTGAGCAGGGTTATATGCTGGGCTCCACAGCCAGGACGGTATATAGGGTAGGTTCCAAGGCTTCACAGGGTCACCGATGGGGCCTCCTGGTTGGGCAAGCTCAGAGGCTATGCTCTGCAGCTGAATGGGGCTGCTGGTGTGCCACCCTGCCTGGGTAGGGCCATAGGATGGGCTCTATGGCTGGGGGAGAATGCTAGCCAAGGAACCAATCTAGGTAGAACTGCTGACATGCTTCCTGGCCAGAGAAGACCACTGTCTTCACTCCACAGGTGGGCAGAACTGCTGGCTGTGTTCTAATCAGGCACCACTGCAAATCAGGTACACAGTCCACCAAGATCCATGTGCTGGTTGCTGTGAGCCCCTTCCCCTTTATTTCTGGCTGATTTTTTGAAACAGCTTCTGTAGAATAGGTATTAATTCTTTTTTAAATGTTTGGTAGAATTCCCCTGGGAAGCCATCTGGCCCTGGACTCTTGTTTTTTGGGAGGTTTTTTATTACTGCTTCAATTTCTTTGCTGGGTATTGGTCTGTTCAGATTGTCTATTTCTTCCTATTTCAGTCTTGGTAGTTTACCAGCTTCCAGGAATGCATCAATTTCTTCCAGATTGCCTAGTTTGTTGGCATATAACTGCTGGTAATAAATTCTAATAATTGTCTCTATTTCCTTGGTATTAGTCGTGATTTCTCCCTTTTCATTCATTATTTTATTAATTTGGGTCCTTTCTCTCTTCTTTTGGATAAGTCTGGTCAGAGGTTTATCGATCTTATTAATTCTTTCGAAGAACCAGCTTCTAGTTTCATTGATCTATTCTACTGTTCTAGTTTCTATTTCATTGATTTCTGCTCTAATTTTTATTATTTCTCTTCTCCTGCTTGGTTTAGGCTTTATTTGTTATTCTTTCTCCAGGTCCTTTAGGTGTAAGGTTAGCTTGTGCATTTGGGATTTTTCTAATTTTTTGAGAGCGGCTTGGACGGCTGTGTACTTCCCTCTAAGGACCGCCTTTGCCGTATCCCATAGGTTTTGGACTGATGTGTCTTCATTTTCATTGGTTTGCATGAATTGTTAAAGTTCTTTAATTTCCTGGTTGACCCATTCATTCTTTAGCAGGATGCTCTTTAACCTCCAAGTGTTTTGAGTGCCTTTCAAATTTTTTTCTTGTGGTTGAGTCCCAGTTTCAAAGCACTGTGATCTGAAAATATGCAGGGAATAATCTCAATCTTTTGGTATCACTTGAGACCTGACTTGTGACCCAGTATGTGATCTATTCTGGAGAAAGTTCCATGTGTACTTGTCTTGTTTTAGGATGGAAAATTCTGTATATAGCTACGAAGTCCATCTGGTCCAATGTGTCATTCGAAGCTCTTGTTTCTTTGTTGACCTTTTGCTTAGATGATCTGTCTGTTGCTGTGAATGGAGTGTTAAAGTTTCCTACTATTACTGTATTATTATCAATATGTTTATTTTGGATATTAATTGGTTTATGTAATTGGCTGTTCCCATGCTGGGGGCATAGATACTTACACTAGTTAGATTTTCTTGTTGGATAGACCCTTTAAGTATGATACAATGTCCCTCTACATCTCTTAATACAGTCTTTGGTTTAAAATGTCATTTGTCTGATATGAGGATTGCTACCCCAGCTTTCTTTTGTGTTCTGTTGGCCTGGTAAATGGTTCTGCATCCCCTCACTTTCAATCTGGAGGTGTCTTTCAGTTCAAAATGAGTCTCTTGTAGACAGCATATGGATGGGTCCTGCTTTTTTTTTTTTTTTAAAGATTTTATTTATTTATTTGACAGAGATAGAGACAGCCAGCGAGAGAGGGAACACAAGCAGGGGGAGTGGGAGAGGAAGAAGCAGACTCCTAGCGGAGGAGCCTGATGTGGGGCTCGATTCCATAACGCCGGGATCACGCCCTGAGCCGAAGGCAGACTCTTAACCGTTGCTGTGCCACCCAGGCGCCCCCCCAAGGAAATTTTTAAAGCCTACAATTATATTAAGATAAAGTACTTGTGGGGGCGCCTGGGTGGTGCAGTGGGTTAAGCCTTCAACTCTTGGTTTTGGCTCTGGTCATGATCTCAGGGTTGTGAGATCAAGCCCTACCTCCAGCTAGCACTCAGCACGGAGTCTGCTTGAGATTCTCTCTCCCTCTGCCTCTGCCCTTCCCGCTTCTGCTCTCTCTCTCCCCCTCTCTAAAAATAAATAAATAAATCTTAAAAAAAAAAGGACAAAGCACTTGTGTTAAGCAAATATAGAATAAAATTTTATGTCACTGAGAATGGATCATGTAGTTCTTTTCCATCTCTAGTGTGTGATTTTATCATTAAAAATAACTTATCAAGTAGATGTTATTATTCTATCTCCTTACAGAATCAACAATTATATACCTCTAAAACTGCTTAGAGAAATTTACATTGTGATATTTGATATTTGATCCTTTCCTTTCTTCATAGAAACCAATTATACAATAGCATAAGCTTCCAAAGGGGAATAAAAAGACCAAAAAAAAAAAAAAAAAGCACATCAACTACAGCCATGAGATTAAAGTTTTCCATGAAAATAGGCATTTTAGGGCTCCTGGGTGGCTCAGTCCATTAAGCATCTGCCTTTGGCTCAGTTCATGATCACAAGGTCCTGGGATTGTGTCCTGCATTGGACTCCCTGCTCAGTAGTGAGTCTGCCTCTGCCTCTGCCTGCCTCTCTCTCCGTCAAATGAATAAATAAAATCTTTAAAAAAAAAATGGGCATTTTATCCTAACTATCTGAGAGCACTTATAATATAATATTCTGTCACTCTATGTTGTATCTTGAAAACAGAGACCATGTTTGATTCTTCTGTGTATCTCCAGAATCAAACAGAGTGTCTGATATACATTTAGAGTATCTAAATGGTAGTTGAATTAATGCACAAATTGTCATAGATACCTAGATTGGTCTTATGTTTTTCAGTATAAGATCTCTGAGTTCTAAGAATACATAGTTTTTTAAATTTACATACACACATGTAATATCTTGTATGTATGCACTTGGCACAGTAAGGGGTTGGGGGAAGATGGTTGTTTAGTTTGGTTTGCTATTCCACTAGAACGCAAACCCCAGTGGAACGGACATTCCTCTCTTTGTTACTAATGTATCCCCCAATCACAAACCAGTGCCTGGGCAATATTAGGTAATCAATAAATATTTGTTGAATGAATGAATAAAAGGCAATTTGAGATCGGTGGTATTTCCTAACACTGTGGTTCATTCCATAGAATGTAACTGAAGGAATAATAATAATAAAAAAAAAGGCTTGCTGAGTGGCAGTGTAAGTACAGATGAGGTTGGAGGGAGGAATACATCCACAGGGTTAGCAGTGGTTTCTCTAAGAATGAACCTAAAACTTTTGTTTTCTGCGAGAGAAAAGATAAATCTGCATATACCCAGGAGGAAGGGAATTGGCGAGCCAGGTGAGAGGGGGTGAGCAAATCTAGGATGTCAGCGAAGAGATCACTGAAGCTGTCCATATTGAGGTCCAGACAGGGCCGAAGGAATGTGTTACTAGGACTGTGCTGAAAGAGGAAGAGATGAGAGAGAATAAAGGGAGTGAAGAACAAGTGCAAAAAGAGTGGAAGATTGAGAGGTGGAAAGGTTCCCCAAGACTTTGGAGGTGCTGCTCCGCTGTTGGACAAGACAGAACCTGATCATGAATAGGAGAGAAGTGGAGGTCCCTGAAACAGTAAGGTCTAGGAACTGAGTGAGGAGGCTACCGAAGTGTCATTAATGTGGATGTTGAGTCACTGAGGATAGCTGCCATCCAAATAAAGCTTCGTGATGCTACATACTCCAATGATGCCACAAAAGCACTGTATTTAACGAACAATCCCATCGGGACAATATTCAAGTACATTGCTCAAAGAAACCATGCATGTGACTCAGAACGGCTGCTCTTATACCCATGTGTAACATTTTCAAGTATTATATAAGCCACTCGCTCAGCACAGTCACACTGTGTCACCCAGCTCCTCTGAACCCGGAACAGCGCTTGTGCTCTGCCTCGCCCCCAGCCACGCCCCCTAGCCTCTCAAGTGCCCCAACCCCCCTCCCCTCTGACCCCAATGACCTCTAACAACTCCTCACCCCACCCCCCAACTCCCGGGTAACGGACCCACCTTCCGGTTCCAGCCCAGAGCTCTTGAGCCGCCAGCCCAGGGGCCTGCCCACCTCCAGCCTCCCTCGTCGCCCACCCTGAAAAGGCGCCAGGACCTGCTGCCACCGACCTCGGCCCCGCAGCCCTCGCTTCCGCGCTGCCGTTGCCTTGATGCCCGGGCCGCCAGCCATGGCCACTGCACCGCTCTCACAAGTGCGCCAGAACTACCACCCCGACTGCGAGGCCGCCATCAACAGCCAGATCAGCCTGGAGCTCTACGCCTCCTACGTGTACCTGTCCATGGCCTTCTACTTCGACCGCGACGACGTGGCCTTGAAGAACTTCGCCCAGTTCTTCCTGCGCCAGTCCCGCGAGGAGACCGAGCACGCCGAGAAGCTGATGCAGCTGCAGAACCAGCGCGGGGGCCGCATCCGCCTCCGAGACATCAAGAAGCCAGATCTCGACGACTGGTGGAGCGGCCTGGAGGCGATGGAGTGCGCCTTGCACCTGGAGAAGAGCGTGAACCAGAGCCTGCTCGACCTGCACCAGCTGGCCACCGACAAGAACGACGCCCACCTGTGCGACTTCCTGGAGAGCCACTACCTGCACGAGCAAGTCAAGTCCATCAAAGAGCTGGGGGGCTATGTCACCAACCTGCGCAAGATGCGGGCCCCGGAAGACGGCATGGCGGAGTACCTCTTCGACAAGCTCACCCTGGGCGACAGTGACTAAAAGAACTGAGTTGGGACTGTTTTCCCTATAGCCACAGGGTGCATGGTGACTTTCCCTGATCACCATGCCGAGCATGCATATTGCAGTTTTGCCTTCGCAAAAGGTTCCAGTTTTTTTCTTCCAGTTATGCCATTTCTTCCAATAAAATTATCTGGTTCTTAACGTTCTCTGGTTGATTCGTGTGTGCAAATCTCTCACCTTTCCAGCAATCCCTCCACCCACCCATGCTCCACCCACACACAGCTCAGGATCTTGGGAGATGGAGGGAGAGGTATTACATGGGACCCTGGAGAACACAAAATCAGTCTTCCCCTTATAAATGATGTAGGTATACGGGGGTCGGGTGGAGTGGGGTGGGTTGGGGTGAGGCGGAGCCCTGGTGAATGTGGGAACCAGTGCATGGTAAAAGCAAACATGACCTGACAGTCACAATGGGGGTTGCCTCTGGAGAAAGTGGAGGGAATGGGATTGGGCAGGTATTAAAATAAAGGGTTCTTAAATTTTACTTGAAAATTTTTAGTTTACTAATATAAGCAAATGTTAATGTTTGTTAACTGGGTAGCATGATGGAGACCCCAGAAGCCAGCTTGGCAGAGTATTTCTTTGACAATTTCTTTGACAATGTAACGCGAGCCTTCAGCTCACTTTCCCATAGACAGGGGAGTGAGTTCACACGTCACCACGCTGGACATGCATTTTGGCCTTACAAAACATCTAAATATATTTTTTTCCTTCAATTGTACCCTTTCTTCCATTAAAGTAATGTGGTACCAGAAAATCAAAATTACCTTATTAGAAGAGCTGAAGAATACATGGTCAAGGCTGAAGCTCAAATGTGTGATATTGAATATGAAGTAGAATAAATCCCCTTGAATGTTAAGTCAGTGAGTCTGGCTGCTTTGAAGAATGTCGGGGGTAGGGAGAAGCTGAAGCCGGGAGGCCAGTCAGGATATACTATAGTTGGTCCAATGAGAGATACTGGTGGCTGAATTGGAGGGGAGGCTCACAAACGGAGTTGGATTTGAATAAGTCAGTGAGGTTTGCTCATGGACCAGAGGTGAAGAATGAGAAATGAGGAAAATCATCTAGGTTCTGATGTTTGGACTTGAACACCTGGGTTGACAGTAGTGCTATTTATTAATTTGGGGACTTTTGCCAGAGGCACATCTGGGGTGGAAGGGTGGGAAGTCATATCATGTAAAATCTGAGGTGTCTATTAGATATCCAAAGAGAAATATCATGCAGGTAGCTGGAAAAAAAATGCATCTGGAGCTCAGATAGGAAGTCAAGCTTAGAAATACACATGGGAAGCACTGTGACTGGATAAATTCACTAGAGAGAGTATGGTACAGCCAGCCCCAAGCCCAGGGCAGGTAACATTTAGAGAAGGGATTGAGGTGTTTGAACACCCAGACAGCTCCTGTCCCCACCTTGACCATTATCTTATTACAGACTGAATGGCCACTTATGTGCACTCCCAGTGTATCCCCAAATCAGCCTGTTCCTGACCTCACTGTGGCCTCTGGATTGTTCTCTTCAGGATGAGGTGAAGATTAAGCCTTTTTTTTTCTTCTTATCTTCCCGGCTATGTGTAGAAAGAAATTATGTCCCACTTAAAAAAAACAAAACAACAACAACAACAAAAAAAAAACACAAAAGATTTCCAAAGCAAACGATAGACCTGTATTTGCATGATATTTTTAATATTCCCTTTTCAAAACTGCCTCCTTTTCAGTCCATTCTCTATTTAACCAGATGAAATCATCACCCGTGTAATCTCTAGTGCTATCTATATGAGAAAAACTCAAAATATTGTGTTTCCTCTCTGCTATGTGTGGGTTACAAAGATAAAAGTTAAAAATGTATAGACTTTGTATCATATTCAAAGACACATGTGTAGTTTTTTAAAGCCAGCAAATGGCTTTGAAGTATTTAGAAAAATATAACAAAGTTAAGGTAAGGAATAATTACACCCACATTTCCCCATCGCTGTGCCTTAATACTTCCTTAAAAATGAGGACTACGGTTCCTTGAGTTCAGTTTACAGGAAACGCTATTGACCCTTTACTCTGTTTAGTCAAATTTTAGTCTTTTTCCTTTATTTCCTTCTCTGCCTGTTTTGATGACCTCTCCTCTTTCTGATTTGTCTCAGACCTTATAGGTAGGTAGGTGTGTGTGTGTGTGTGTGTGTGTGTGTGTGTGTGTGTTGCTATTCTGCTACATACGGCTAATCTAACATATAAGAGGACTACAAAGAGAAGGCAATTTTTAGTCTCACTCAAAGTTAAATCCATCGGTTTTTCCTCTTTTTTGAACACCCAGTGTTATAAGTGCAGGCTATATGTGAGGTACTATTTCAGATGCTTTCCAGACATTCTGTTGTTGTCACATCAACCTTGTGAAGTATGGATCCTTCCTACTTCAAATATGAGAAATTGGGTCCAGAGAGCATCATTTGCTGAGACAGCACAGCTGGTAAGTGATAGGGCTAGAATCATCTGGTTTTAGAAGGGGACAAATTCTGCATATTTTCTGCTCTGCTGTCATCTCAATTCCTTGAGCTATGTAATCCACATTACACAGGTGAATTCATTTAAGCAGTAGTACTGTGGGATGAATCTCTCTCTCTGTTTTATTAAAAAATGACAGGCTTATGGGTGATGTTTGTGTGTCTCTTCCAGATGTTCGGACCCAGAATCCATTTTCTTCTCTGTTGCATCCAGCCCTGAATTTCTTATTTCACACTTGGTGTTCACTAAACACACAGGTCCCTCATCCTCATATATATCACAAACTGGCTGCTCTCTTTAGTTTTATAGGTCACAGTTAGGTTTCTTAAAAGGATCACTTGCGCTTTTTGACTTGCCTGAAAAAATGAATTTGTTGGCATTGTTTTAGAAGGAGTAATACATCTGCAAGATTCAGAAATCAAAATATATTAAAAGATTAATGGTGAATCATTCATTCTGTCACTCTCCCCAGCCTCCCAAATATTTCAACCCAATGGGTGTTTCTCTGGAGGGATAAGCCCTTGGAGTTCCCTACTCTGCTAGTGACCCTGACATCACCCAACTCAATGATTTTAATATATTTACTGAGTTGTGCAACTAACATCACAATTTAATTTTAGAACAATTCATGACTACCCTCCCCCCAACTACAGTCTGCAATACCTGGCAAACATTGATCTATTCTATACATGTGCCTTTATTAGACATTTAGTATAAATGGAAGCATACAATGTGTATTCTTTTGTGTTTCTTTCACTGGGCAAAATGTTTTTGAGGTTCATCCATGTTGCAACATATATTGGTACTTCGTTCTATTATTTATTGCTGAATAATATTCTACTGTATGGATATACCACTTCTGTTTATTTACCAGCTGAAAGACATTTGAGTTGTTTCTACTTTTAGGCTGCTGGGAATATTGCTGCTGTGAAGAGTCACATACAAATTTAAAAGCATGTTTTCATTTCTCCTGGGCAGATACAGGAGTGATATTGCTGTGGCGTATGGTAACCACATATTCAACTTTGTAAGAAACTGCTAATCTTATCTGTTTTGTTTTTTTTTAAGATTTTATTTATTCACTTGAGAGAGAGAGAGAGAGAGAGAGAGAAAGAGAGCACAAGCAGGGGAAGGGGCAGAGGGAGAGGGAGAAGCAGGCTCCCCGCTGAGCAGCACCCTGGGATCACAACCAGAGCCGAAGGCAGACGCTTAACCGACTGAGCCACCCAGGTGCCCCTCTAATCTGTTTTTAAAGTGTCTGCATTATTTTATATTTTTGTTAGCAATATGTGAGTGTCCAATTTCTCTACATAAAGATGTAATACATGAAAATGCCTTTTGGGGAGGAGTTAAGATAGTGGAGGAGTAGGGGACCCTAAGTTTGTCTGGTCCCTGGAATTCAACCAGGTAGTTATCAAATCATTCTGAACACCTGCAAAATCAATCAGAGATCTGAGAAGACATGCTGCAATTTTACAAACAGAAAAGTGACCACCTTTTGGAAAGTAGGAGGTGCAGAGACTTGAATCTGGGGATATATATATATATATATATCTATATATATATATATGGATATATATATATATCTATATCTATATATATATATATATCGGAGGATACGGCAGCGGGGAGGGAGCTGGCTTAAGGAGGTTACCACAAAGTATTATAAGCAGCAGAGTGCAAAATCGGAACTTTTACAAGTCGGCTACAGTGGGGGACGTCAATGGCTTAAAGGTGCTCCGGTAGCTAACTGGTGCAGAATCCCAGGTGGGACAGCATGGTCTCAGGATCCCTTGGGGTCACAAGAAGAATGGCGGTGCCTGAGGGGGGCAGAATTCCCACGTATAAGAGCAGGGAAGCCAGTGGAAAATAGAGAGTCTAGGTGCAGGCTTTCTGCTCTGTGTTGCTATAAACTGTGGACCGCTGCATGATTGTGCAAACTCTCTCCTGGCAGGGGCCCAGAAAAAGGCAGAAGCATGGCGAGAATGCCCCTCTCTCCCCTGGGAGGAACAGCATGGGTCTGCCCTGCAGGAGTCCATATAATTTGGAGTCTTGCCTGAGATAAAAACACTTGGTCACAGCCTGGGCGAACACAGAGTTCCTGTGGAAACCAGGGAGACAAAAGTGATTGACTGCTTTTCTGTGAGGGCTCACTGAAGAGTGGGGGGCAGAAGCTTTCAGCTCTGGGGCTAGAGAGCGGGGTGCCACCATTTTCATCCTGCCCATTGGTACTTAAAAGCCTCAGGGAGCAAAACAGCACCACATAGTGGAATCCGGAGCCTTTTTACACTGAGCCTGACCCCCTAGCAAGGGAGGTGCATTTCCACAAGGGTAAGGGCACCTGAGAATCAGCACAACAGGCCCCTCCCCCAGAAGACCAGCAGGAACAACTGGCTAGCACCAAGTTTACTGATCATAGAGAACTGCAAAGCTTCAGTTCTTGGGGAAAACAATATATAGCATTCCTGGGTTTTTTAATTCTTTAGTCTTCCAGTATTATTTTTTTCAGCTATTTTCTTATTTTTTCAATTCCTTCTTTATTCTTTTAAAATTTTTATTTATACATACATGATATATATATATATATATATATATATATATAACTTTTGGTTTCTTTTCATTGCATTTTATTTAATTTTTGTATACAAGCTTTTTGTCCCTCCTATCTTGGGATCTAGTTTCTTTTAACAAGCAGACCAAAACACATCCAGGATCTAGTTTTTTGTTTTGTTTTGTTTGTTGTTTGATTTTTTTTTTTTCTGTTGTTGTTGTTGTTATTGTTGTCTTTTCTCTTTCTTTCTTTTATTCTTTTCTGGGCAAAATGATAAGATGGAGAAACTCACCCCAAAAGAATGAACAGCAAGTAGTACTCACTGCCAGGGATTTAATCAATAAGGATATAAGTAAGATGTCTGAACTAGGATTTAAAACAATGATTATAAAGATACTAGCTGGGCTTGAAAAAGTCATAGAAGACACTAGAGAATCCCTTACTGTAAAAATAAAAGAACTAAAATCCAGTCAAGCCAAAATTTAAAATGCTCTTACCGAGATGCACTCCCAAATAGAGGCTCCAAAAGCAAGGATAAATAAGGCAGAAGAGAGAGCTGGTGATATAGAAGATAAAATGATGGAAAATAAGGAAGCTAAAAAGAAGAGAGAAAGACAATTACTGGATCATGAAGGGAGACTTTGAGAACTCAGCAATTCCATAAAGCGAAATAGTATCCAGATAATAGGGGTCCCAGAAGATGAAGAGAGGGAGAGATAGGCAGAAGGTTTAATTGAACAAATTATAGCTGAGACCGTCCCTGATCCGGGGAAGGAAACAGGCATTCAAGTCCAGGAGGCACAGAGAACCCCCCCAAAATCAATAAAAATATGGCAACACCTCAACATGTAATAGTGAAGCTTACACATTTCAAAAATAAAGAGAAAGTCCTGAAAGCAGCTCAGGATAAGAGGTTCTTAACCTGCAAGGCTAGACACATAAGGCTGGCAGCAGACTGATCCACAGAGACCTCGCAGGCCAGAAAGGACTGGCATGATACATTCAATGTGTTAAATGGGAAGAGTATGCAGCCAAGAATACTTTATCCAGCAAGGCTGTTCATTCAGAATGGAAGGAGAGATAAAGAGCTTCAGGACAAACAAAAACTAAAGGATTATAACAATTCTTTTTTTTTTTTTTAAAGATTTATTTATTTATTTTAGAGAGCGAGAGGGCATGCATGCAAGTCGGGAGAGGGGCAGAGGGAGAGGAAGAGTGAGAGAAGCAAACTCTTTGCTAAGTGCGGAGCCTGCCCTGAAGATTATAACAATTATCAGTAATTAACAAAACAAGAAGGTAGAAAATTAGTAAATATATATAAGACCTGATCAAATCTAGCAACAAATTTAACCTAATTGACATTTATAGAATACTCTACCCAAGTGCAGAATACATATTCTTTTCAAATGTACATGGAACATTCACTAAAATAGACTATATACTAATGCATGAAAGGAACCTCAATTAATTTTGAAAAATATTAAATCATACACATGTTCTCTGACTACAATGGAGATAAATTGAAGTTAACAACAAAAAGCTATCTGCAGTCCTCCAAAATTGGAAAGTTAATTTGCAGGGAAATTGAAACTTTTTTGAACTCAATGACCAGCAGCAACATACAAATATAAAAAATAATGTATAAAAATCTGTGGGGCACAACTAAAGCAGTGTTTAGAGGGAAATTTATAGCTATAAACAATAAAGAAATGTAATGAAACAAAACAGTGGTTCTTTTAAAACTCAATCAAATTGACAAATCTCTAGACTATTCAAGAAAAAGAGAAAAAACATAAATGATCAAAATCAGGAATGAGAGAGATAGTATTATTATAGACCATACAATCTTTTACTGTATAATCAGGGAATATTACAATTCTATGCCAACGTATTTTATAAATTTAGATGAAATGGATAAATTCCTTGAAACTGACACAAGAAGAAATATAAAATCTGAATAGATGTATATTGATGAAAGTAATTGAATTTGCTATTAAATACCTTTCCGTTAAGAAAATGCCAATGACAGTTTTCTTCACTGATGAATCCTATCACACATTTAAATAAGAAGTAACAATAATTCTGTACAAAATCTTTCAGAAAATATAGGAAATGGGAACACTTCCTAACTCACTTTATGAGTCTCACATTACCATGGTACTAAAACCAAGCAAAGTCATTATAGTAAGGAAAAATACTACAGAAAACAATCCCTCATGGACATTCAAGGAAAAATCCTTAAAACATTGTATATCAAATCCATCAATACATAACAAAGAATAATACACCATGAACATTTAGGGTTTAACCCAGGAATGCTAGACTGATTGGCATAACATTCAATAAACAATTAGTTTAATTCAGGATAATAACAGAGTGATGGAGAAAAATGAGACCACCTCAATAGATACATAAAAGCATTTCACATAATTTAATGTATATTTACAATAAAAACTTTCAGCAAACAGAAAATAGAAGGCAATACCATAAACTTGATAAATAGCTACTCCAGCTGACATTATTTTCAATGGTGAAATATTGGGCACTTTCCCCCAAGACCAGAAATAAGGAGAGCAAGTCTGCTTTCATCACATCTAATCAATATTTTTAGGAGATACTAGCCAGCTAAACAAAGTAAGAGAAAGGGGGAAAAGGTATCCAGATTGGAAAGAAAAAAGTTAAACTGTCTTTATTGACAGACAACATGATTTATGTGTAACTCTAAGGAATTAGTTTTAATAGCTACTAAATTATATCTACAAACAAAAGATTTCAGTATACAAGATCAATACACAAAAATGAATTGTTTCTATATTAGTAAACAATGAACAATTGGAAAATAAAAAATGGAAAAGTTATCACTTAAAATTGTATAAAAAACATGAAATAATTTGGGATAAATTTTACAAAGTCCTATATACTAAAAATTATAAAACTCTGCTTAGTGAAATTAAAGAAGACTAAATAGATGGAGAGATATAGCATAAAAAGATGGGAAGACTAAATATTATTTAAGTGACAATCTTTCCTAAATCGGTCTATATATTCAACATAGTTTCAATCAAAATCTCAGCAGGACTTTCCAAAGAAATTAATAACTTAATTCTAATATTTATATGGAAATTCAAAGGTCTCAGGGTAGGCAAAACAATCTTGGGGAAAAAAAAAAAAGTAAAGATGGAGGACCCATACTGCTTTACTTCAATACTTGCAGGAAAGGAACATGAAAGCAATAATAATGAAAACATTGTGGTATTTGATGGTGTAAGAATATACATTTAGATGAATGGAACAGATTAGACCCACATACATATGGCTGGTTGGGTTTCAATGTCAATTCAGTGGGGAAAGGGTAATCTTTTCATCAAAAGTTCTAGAACAATTATCTATCAATATCAATATCAATAAAGATGAACCTCACCCTTAACTCATCATATAAACAAAAATTAAAGTAGATTATAAAACTGCTCATAAAATGTAAGCTATAAAACTTTGAGAAGAAAGTGTAGCAGAAAATCTTTGCAAACTTGGAGTAGACAAAAAAAAATTTTTTTTAAGATTTTATTTATTTGTTTGACAGACAGCCAGCGAGAGAGGGAACACAAGTGGGGGGGGTGGGAGAGGAAGAAGCAGGCTCCCAGCAGAGAAGCCTGATGTGGGGCTCGATCCCACAACACCGGGATCATGCCCTGAGCCGAAGGCTGACGCTTAACGACTGAGCCACCAAGGCGCCCCCAAAAATTTCTTACATAGGACACAAAACCCACAAATGGTAAAAGAAAAAGCTGATCAAATGGATTTTAATTAAAATTAAAAGACAACTTGCAGACTGGAAAAGAATATTTATAATACGTATATGGGACAAAGGACTTACATGATGGTTAATTTTATGTCAACTCAATGGGGCCAAGGAGTACCCAGGTATTTGGTCAAACATTCTGAGTGTGTTTGTGAAGGTATATCTGGATAAGTTGAACATTTGATAGAGTGAGTAAAGCAGATTCCTGAGCCCCCGCCCCCCCACCAATGTGGTTAAGGTTCATCCATTCAGTTGAAAGCCTGAATAGAACAAAAGGGCTGACCCTACTTTGAGTAAGAGCGAATTTTTCTTGCTTTTGAATTCAAACAGAAACACTGGCTCTTCCTGGACGTTAAGCCTGCTATCCCTCTGACTGGAACTACATCACTGGCCCTCCTGGGTCTCCAGTTTGCCAACTGCAGACCTTGGGATTTGCCAGTCTCCATAATTTTATGAGTCAAATGTTACAATGACTAAATAAATATAAATACAAATACAAGTATAAATACAGACATACCTCATTTTATTGTGCTTTGCTTTATTGTGCTTCACAGATAATTGTGTTTTTTACAACAGTTTTTACAACTGAAAGCTCGTGGCAATCCTTCACAGAGCAAGTCTATTGGTACCATTTTTCCATTTTTTTACTCATGATTTTACCATGTGGAATTTAAGAAACAAAACAAACAAACATTAGAGGGGGGGGGGAAGAAAGGAAACCAAGAAACAGACTCTTAACTGTAAAGAACAAACTGATGGTTACCAGATGGGAGGTAGGTGGGGATATGGGTTAAATAGGGGATGGGGATTAAAGAGTACACTTGTGATGAGCACCAGGTGTTTTTACATAAGTGATGAATCACTAAATTCTACACCTGAAACTAATATTACATTGTATGTTAACTAACCGGAATTTAAATAAAAACTTGGAAGGAAAAAAAAAAAGAAATTGGGCCAATTAATAACCCTACAAAGGCCATTAAGTGTTCAAGTGAAGGAAGAGTCATACATTTCTCACTCTAAACCAAAAGCTAGAAATGATTAAGTCTAGTGAGGAAGGCCTGCCGAAAGCCAAGACAGGTCAAAAGCTAGGCCTTTTGTGCCTAACAGTTAAGTCAAGTTGTGAATGCAAAGGAAAAATTCTTGAAAAATTAAAAGTGCTCCTCCAGTGAATACATGAATGATAAGAAAGTGAAACAGCCTTCTTGCTGATATGGAGAAAGTTTTAGTAGTCTGGATAGAAGATCAAGCCAGCCATAACATTCCCTTAAGCTAAAGTCTAATCCAGAGCAAGTCCCTAACTCTCTTCAGTTCTATGAAGGCTGAGAGAGGTGAGGAAGCTGCAGAAGGAAAGTGTGAAGCTGGCAGAGGTTGGTTCATGAGGTTTAAGGAAAGAAGTCATCTCCACAGCATAAAAGTACAAGGTGAAGCAGCAAGTGCTGATGGAGAAGCTGTAGCAGGGTATCCAGAAGATCTAGTTAAAATAATTAGAAAAGTGGCTACACTAATCAACAGATTTTCAATGTATAAAAAACAACCCTATATTGGAAGAAGATGCCATCTAGGACTTTCATAGCTAGAGAGGAGAAGTCAGCGCCTGGCTTTGAAGCTTTAAAAGACAGGCTGAGTATCTTATTAGGGGCTAATGCAGCTGGTGACTAAGTTGAAGCCAGTGCTCATTTACCATTCCAAAAATCCAAGGGCCCTTAAGAATTATGCTGACTCTACTCTGTCCGTGCTCCATAAATGGAACAAAGCACAGATGACAGCACATCTGTTTACAACAGTTTACTGAATAAGCCCACTGTTGAGACCTACTGCTCAGAAAAAAATGCTCAGAAATGCACTTGGTCACTCAAGGGCTGTTGGAGATGTGTAAGATTAATGGTGTTCCCACGCCTGCTAACACAACATGCATTCTGCAGTCCATAGATCAAGGAGTAATTCTGACTTTCAAGCCTTATTATTTAAGAAATACATTTTGTAAGGCTATTGTTTGCCATAGATTATGATTCTTCTATTGGATCTTGGCAAGGTAAATCTTTTGTAAAGAATTTACCATTCTAGAAACAACACTTGTGATTCATGGGAAGAGGTCAAGTATCAACACTAATAGGAGTTTGGAAGAAGTTGATTCCAACCCTCATGGATAATTTTGAGGGGTTCAAGACTTCACTGCAGGAGGTAACTGCAGATGTGGTGGAAAAAGCAAGAGAACAAGAATTAGAAGTAGAGCCTGAAGATGGGACTGAACTGCTGTAATCTCATGATGGAACTTTAATGGATGAAGAGTTGCTTTTTTTTTTTTTTTTTTTAAGTAGGCTCCATGCCCTGCATGAAGCCCAATATGGGGGTTGAGTTCACGACTCTGAGATCAAGCCCTGAGCTAAAATTAAGACTCGGACACTCAACCAACTGAGCCACCCAGGCACCCCGAGAAGTTGCTTCTTATGGATGAGCAAAGAAAGTGGTTTCTTGAGATGGAATCAAATCGTGGTGAAGATGCTGTGAAGATCGTTGAAATGAAAAAAAGAAAAGATTTAGAATCTTACATTAGCTTAGTTGACAAAACAGATGCAGGGTTTGAGAGGACTGACTCCAATTTTGAAATAAGTTCTACCATGGGTAAAATGCTATCAAATAGTATCACATGATACAGAGAAATCATTCATGAAAGAAAGATGTGGCAAACTTCATTGTCTTATTTTAAGAAATTGCCACTACCAACCAACCCATCCTTCAACAGCCACCACCCTGATCAGTCAGCAACTATCAATATCAAGGCAAGAAGCTCAGATGATGGTTAGCATTTTTTAGCAATAAAGTATTTTTATTTTTATTTTATTTTATTGCAATAAAGTATTTTAAAATCAAGGTATATACATTATTTTTTCAAAGACATAATGCTATTGCACACTTTATAGACTATAGTATAATGTAATCATAAACATTTACATGCACTGGGAAACCAAAAAAATCATTCAACTCAATTTATTGCAGTATTTGCTTTATTGTAATGGTCTGGAACTGAACCTACAATATCTCTGAGGTATGCCTGTATACCACATTTTATTTATCCATTCATCCATTAATAGACACTTAGGTTATTTCCATGTGTTGGCTATCATAAATAAAAGCAACATGCTGGATCACATGGTAGTTTTATTTTTAATTTTTAGAGGAACCTCCATACTGTTTTCCATTG
Source organism: Ursus arctos (assembly GCF_023065955.2). Taxonomy (NCBI): domain Eukaryota; kingdom Metazoa; phylum Chordata; class Mammalia; order Carnivora; family Ursidae; genus Ursus; species Ursus arctos. Next base: position 31,088,132 of record NC_079873.1, on the reverse strand, counting down.
CAGCTGCATAATTTATATTCCTACCAACATTGAACAAGTGTTCCCTTTTCTTTATACCTTCACCAACACTTGTTATTTCTTGTCTTTTTGATTCTAGCCATTCTAACAGGTGTGAGGTGATATCTCATTGTGGTTTTGATTTGCATTTCCCTGATGATGAGGGATGGTGAGCACCTTTTCATGTATCTGTCGGCCCTCTGTTTGTCTTTTGGAAAGTCTATTCAGCCCCTCCTCCCTTAATTTTTGTGAAGGATATAAGACTCCTGTGGTGTGGTTAACACACCACAATATTACACAGAGTATTCAGAATCTGCCAATATGATTACTTTTACCAATGTGTTGTGTGTTTTCATACATTTTCATGTAACTAATTAGCATCCTTTCATATCAGCTTGAAAAACTCCTTTTAGCATTTCTTGTAAGGCAGGCTGAGTGGTGATAACCCCTTCACCTTTTGTTTTGGAAAGTCTTTATCTCACTTTTGTTTCTGAAGGACAACTTTGCCATGTAAAGTATCCTTGGTTGGATATTTCTTTCTTTCAGCACTTTGAATATATTTCCCATTCTCTCCCTACCTGATTTTTTTTTTAAAGATTTTATTTATTTATCCGACAGAGAGAGAGACAGCCAGCAAGAGAGGGAACACAAGCAGGGGGAGTGGAAGAGGAAGAAGCAGGCTCCCAGTGGAGGAGCCTGATGTGGGGCTTGATCCTTGAACGCCGGGATCACTCCCTGAGCCAAAGGCAGACGCTTAATGACTGAGCCACCCAGGCACTCCTACCTGAAAGATTTCTGATGAAAAATCTGCTGATAGCCTTATGAGTGGTTCCTTTACATGAGAGAATTTTTTTCTCTTTCTGCTTTAAAATTTCCCTTTTGCCTTTGATTTTAGACAACTGTACTATAATATTTCTTAGAGAAAATAATTTTGGATTGAAATTTTGGGGTTGATCTATTAGCTGCATGAAATTGGATATCTAAAGCTCTCCCTAGTTTGGAACGTTCTCAGCCATTATTTCTTCAAATAAGCTTTCTGCTCCTTTCTCCTTCTCCTCTCTTTCTGGAATTTCAATGATGCATACATTGTTTCTCTTAATGGGATCCCATAAGTCCCATCTTCATTCTTTTTTATTCTCTTTTCCTTTTCGTTCTCTGACTGTATAATTTCAAATATTCTCTTTTTGAGTTCACTGATTCCTTCTTCTGTTTAATACAGTCTGATGTTGAAGCTCTCTAGTAAATTCTTGAGTTCAGTTATTGTATTCTTCAGCCCCCAAATTTCTGTTTCTTTTTTGTTTTCTCTCAGTAAAACTTCTCATTTTGTTTTTGTATTATTTTCCCGATTTTGTTAAACTGTTTATGTGTGTCCTTTTGTAGAGCTCTGAGCTCTCCCAGAGCTATTTTTTTTTCATGGATACCTATATAATTACTGATCTTTGCGAGAGGAGAGAGACTGGGGTTTCCTACTCCACCACCTTGGTGACATCACTTCTCCAAGTCATCTTTCAAATAACACTATACCACCTCATGGGTAGTGTATCTTATAACACAATAATCCTATTTCTTTCCTCCTGTCCTCTGTATCTTTGATGTCATTCCTTTCATTTATATATAAATGTACATAAACATGTATATGTTGGCTGACATATATATATAATATATGTTATATTATAAGCTTAAATATATATTATATATATAAGCACCCACAATTGAATACATTGTTGCTATTATTTTAAACAGTTATCTGTTATGGCAATTAAGAATAAAACCAAAGTTTTTATTTTACCTTCCCTTATTCCTTCTTCTTCAATGCCCTTCCTTTAAAAAGATCCAAGTTTCTAACCTATATTATTTTCTCTTTCTGAATTTCTTTTACTATTTTTTGAAAGACAGGTCTACTGGCAACAAATTCCCTCAATTTTTGTCTAAGAAAGTCTTTATTTCTCCTTCTCTTTTGAAGGATAATTTCACAGGGTACAGAATCCATGTCTGTAGGGTTTGTTTTTTGTTTTCTCCTTCAACACTTTATTTCTCTACATTTTCTTCTTTGCATGGTCTCTTTAAGAAGTCTGATGTAATTATTATCTTTGTTCCTCTATAGGCAGGGAGCTATTTTCCTTTGGCTTCTTTCAGGAAATTTTTTTATCTTGCATTTTCTGTAATTTGAAAACGATAAGCATAGGTATACTTTTTCTTTGCATTAAGCTGCTTAGAGTCTTCCGAGCTTTCTAGATCTGTGGTTTAGTGTCTGACTTTAATATGGGGCAAATTCTCAGTCATAATTGCTTCAAAAATTTCTTTAGCTCCTTTCTCTTTTTCTTTTCCTTCTGGTATTCCTATTATATATATATATGTTACAACTTTTGTAATTGTCCTATGTTCCTTGGATAGTCTGTCCTGTTTTTTTGTTTGTCTAGTCTTTTTTCTCTTTTTTTTTCTACTCCCCCCTCCCCCCCGCCGGCTTTGTTCTCTTTGTTTTTCAGTTTGTTTTTCAGTTCAGAGATTCTTTTTTCTGAAATGTTCAATCTAGTAATAAACCTTCCAAGGGCATTCTTCATTTCTGTTGCAACGTTCTTCCTTGCTACCATTACTTTTTGCTCCTTTCTTAAGATTTTTATCTCTCTGCTTACATTACCCATCTGCTGTTGCATGCTGTCTACTTTATCCATTAGAGCCCTTAGCATATTAGTCATGGTTGTTTTAAATTCCTTGTCTGATAATTCCAACTCACCCGCCATTACTGGTTCTGATGCTTCCTTTGTCTCTTCAAATTGTGTTTTTTGTCTTTTAGTATGCTTTGCAACTTTTTCTTGATTGTCTGACATGACATACTGGATAAAAAGAACTGCTATAAATAGGCCTTCGGTAATACAGTGGTAAGACGTGGGGGAAGGGGAAGCATTCTGTAGTCTTATGATTATGTCTCAATCTTTTAGTGAGACTATGCCTCTGGACTGTAAGCTTCACAAGTGTTTCTTAGTTTTTTCTATCCCCTCAGGTGGGACAGGACCTCTGTAGTGAGCTGGAGCTTAGTATTTCCGTTCTCCCACATGTCAGAAGATGTGCATTCTCTATAAGATGGCAATCCCACTGGTATGTATCTGGCTAAGAGAAACTCTCAAAGTGCACATGGACACAAGGAACTTCCTACAAGGACATACATGGAAAAATATTTCTGTAATAGCAAAATACGACGACAATAACAACAAATAATACCCAAATAAAACAACAGAAATCCATAAAAATAGATGGTAATAAAATAGGCATAAAATTACTTTGTATAAAGGAGTCAAGATATTTAAGTAAGGGCTATATATACCTACATGGGTAAATTTTATAGCCCCCAAAAGCAATTCACACAAATAACATCAAAATCACTTCTGTAAATATTAAACACACCCCAAACAACACTAACTACACAGACTGAAAGTGTGAAAACACAGACAGGAAACATAAACTACACTTTAAGGTAATGGTTACCTCTTTGGAGGAAGAGCTTAGAGAATGCCATGGAGGAGGCATGCAAAAGAACCTTCTGACCCAAAAATATTTAATTTCTTTGAAAAAGAAAATGAACTGACGCAAGCATGACAAAATGGTAACATTGAATGCATCTGGGTAGGGGATAGATAGGTGATTTTTATATTATCATCTACACTGCTTTTGCACATTAGAAGCAGTGCGCAGAAAGACAAGAGAAGTTACATCATCCTTGCTCTGGAAGTGTGTCAGTTATGGACTGTACTATGAGGTGCTGTAAATGTCAAAGTGGAGTCTATTTTATTGAGAATTCCCCAAAATACTTGACCTGGGGGTTATTTTTTCAAGGAAAGTCTTGTGGAATGATAACTATCAGAACACATTTGAGAAGCACTGCCTTATTATTAGATGGCAGATACCATCAGGAAACATTAAATGTCATTATTAGTCACAACACACAAATGAAGACACAGACTTAAGCATCTAAAGTTGGGCCTGTCATACCCATCCTTGAAGCTTCCCTTTTACCCACTTTTTCCTCGCTTGATGGTTGAAATCAGGCAATTTAGATTTGTAGGTAGTTCAAAGCCAGGAATGTCAGGGACCCTCAATACCACCACTAATGTCAGAGGGTCATTAGAAGGACTCATGTAAAAAAACTCATAGAACTCAGTATATAGTTGTACTCAGGACTAAGATTTATCACAGCAGTGCAGTAAGGATACAGGACCAGAACTTAAAGGGAAAAGACACAGGTGGAGGAATCATGTGTAGGCCTTCTTATGCTCTCTGCCTCCCATGAGGGCTCACACAGAGCATCCTCTTGCCCCAGCAATGAAAATGCAGCAACATGTGTGATCTTTCTGCCCAGGGAAGCCCTTTGAGACTCATTTTAGGATTTTTACTGGAGGCTTGTCACAAAGGCACCCTCTGCCTATCAAGTAGCAAAAGTCTAGACTTGCACAAGGAAGACAGGTACTCAGAATAAAACACATTGTGCAGTCTAAGCATAAAAGACACCCTTATCAATTAGGGAGTGTTAAGAATTCTCCTGATTCTGGCTCAAGGCAAGACTGAAACAATGACAGTATCTGTTGAAGAATTAAGTGATATATGGAGAAGCGTAATCTGCACTAAAAACTCAGCAGTCTTCTTACACAATATTTATAACAATAAATATGCTTATATGAATCCATGCTTTCCTTGGATAGTTCTTAGTTTTCAATGTTTAATTTTACTTGACATAATTCAAAGAACTAGGGCCAAGGGTAAGAAAAGGCTTTTTTGGTTATTCTTCTAGATGAAAACAGATATATATATTAGAGAACTTCAGAAACAACTAATGTATCTCAGGCACAGAGCCCAAACATGATTACATTTGTTCATCCGAAAATTTCACATTTTAGTGAGTAGCTTTCTTTACTTAATTTTAATTTTTAAAACTTTTCAAATTAAACTTGACATACTAACTTCTTAAAAGGAAAATTCAGCATTGTTAAAATTCAACTTTATTTTTCTTCTTTCAGTTGTAGATTAAATTTCAAACAAATTGGCTTCCTTGCTTCTAGGGTTGTCTTTCTACCACTTTCTTAAAAAATAAAAATTGTTATTTATTTCAGTGTTGTAAATTATACTAATCATAAAGCTACTGACATGGGAATATAATGAATTATTAAGTAATGACTTGATAGAAGGGAAATTACCTTTAAATTATACCATATTTCCATGGATTAAAGAGATTATAAAAAATGAAACCATAAAGATCTAGAGGTAGCTCTTCTTTTCCTCTTCCTTTTCCCTTCTTTTCCAGAACAAATCAGTCATAAAGCCATTAGGTAGAGACAACCAGGAGAGGCATTGGCACCAGGAGAGGGAAAGCCACGGTGGCTCAGAGTGAGGTAAGATAAGCATCTGCACAGGAGGAAGGTCTACCATGGGTGATGGAGATTGAACAGGGTGAATACGGTGCCCATACATGAGGTTGGACTGGCTCAGGGTGTCAGAGACTGCGTAGGATGAAGACAGAGTCCACATAGTGCATCCAGCGGCAGCAGCCCTGTAGTCCCAGTGGGGTAAGGAAGTAGTTGTGAAAGAGGGAAATTGGTGCATATAAGGAAATGATCAAATAAGTGAAAGTATTAAGGATAATGAGATCCAGGAAGAAAATGAGATGAACATTATAGTGATGGATTGAAATTGGAGGTGTCAATGGAAAGTAATGGTTTTCAGTATCGTAGATATGCATGGATACAAACACAGATATAAATGTGTATGTGCATGTATGTGTGTGTATGTATCTGTGTGTATGTGTGTGTACAAATATTCCCTACCTACCTCTGTCCAAACAGAGGAAACAGGAGCAGCAACAGCATAATACTAATAATTTACGCACGAAGCATGCACATCTTGGTTTCCAAATACTATTCTCCCCTAAGGGAATCAGGTTTCCTTGGAGAATGGCTGATTCTAAAACTGGGAAAGGGAAAGTGCAAATGAGCTTGGAACATCCTATTGTAGCATTAATAAGTACTCAAAGAATGATGGGTGACATGCCAAAAGGGCAGAGAAGCCAGCTTATAGGGACTCAAGCCTCAAAGTACCTCGCTAAGAAATACAATTCCTATCTTTTGCCTAATTTTCTATCAGGTTGTATATGAGTTTATCATATAGCTTTTTCAGATTTTTTACCTATTCTGTAAACTAATCCTTTCTGGGATATGTGTGTGGAAAACGTATTTCCTCATTTGTGGCTTATCTGGCCATTGTCTTTAAGTCATCTTTTGACTTTTGGGTTTTTAAAAAAATTTTTATTTAAATTCCCATTAGTTAACATACGATGTAATATTAGTTTCAGGTGTACAATATAGCGATATGTGTGGAAAATGTCTCCTCCTCATTTGTGGCTTATCTGGTCACTGTCTTTAAGGTATCTTTTGATAAACAGTCATTATTAATTTTAATAGAGCTGAATTTGTCAACTTTTTCCTTTATGGTATGTGCTTTGTGGGCCTTGTTTTATAATGTTTTTCTACCCCACATTATAGAGATCATGTGCTGCATTGCCTTCAAAAGGTTAAAAGCTTTACGTTTTACAATTTAGTCTTTAATCCACATATGATGTTTGTTTCTGCACGGAGTGGTACCGAGAGACAACTCCTTTATTTGCCTATGGGTAACCCAATCATCCCATCACCATTTACCATCCCAAAGAATAGTCATTTCTTTTCCCACCTGAGTATTCTAACCCAACACCAGTACCCCACTGCCATAATTACTATAACCTTATGATAAATCTTAATATCTGGTAAAGAAAAAAAGAACTCTCCTGAAACCTCAATTCCCAGACACTAGCCAAGGGCCAAGTTTATAAGCAGGCCTTCCTAAGGATACCAGTCTCAGGTCTGCTATGTTAACTCTTCTCTGCAGAGGACAATTGGCAGAGACCTCAGATAACGGAATCAGGTATTAAAGAATCTGATGGGAAAGAATGATGAGGTGAAGCCAACAAGCTGAAACCCACTAAGGAAAATGAGTGTTTTGCATTAAAGTCCATAATACTGATTACTAGAGAAGACCCAGCTTGACAGCAATTGATATGAAAAAAACCCACAAGAGTTTGCTTCTTAATATGAATTAACAGTGTTAACTGAGCCACTAGAAAATCTAATGGAATCTTATAGATTAATGGGGGTGTCATGTCCAAATTAATGGACAGAGAACTCCCATGGTATTCTGAAATAATCAGACATCATTTGGAAAATGAATGCATTTCTAAGGTTCTTATTAAAATACAAATATGAATAAATAAGAGCAATACAGTGAGTAGTGTGGGTCGCTAGGGTGACATGTGAGCAGTCTTAACATTTTTGAAATGAGGTTTTGAAAATTTTTAAATGAGTCATATTTATTTTCTTTTGCTCCATTTGGCAGAATTGAGAACAACAGTGGCAGCTTTAGGGAAGCAGATGCAGAGACAATATAAAAAGGAATTAGAAGAGCCCAACTCTGGAATTAGCTGACTCAGGCAAAAACATGCTTCCCAATAATGGAAGCATTCGCCTAGCTGAAGGAACACATATCTCTATACCGGATAAGACACTGAGCTGTAAGACCTATAGAGTCTCTTTCCACTCTAAAATTGTTGACCCTATGGTTTTATTGATTTAGACATTTTTTCATTGTGTCTATGACTTAGATGCTGCTGAATTGAAAGCCAAAGTAAAAGCAAGAGTGATCTTTGCCCAGTGTCTCTGAATTTGACTGAGTGTTGGAGCAAGAACCATGGGTACACTCACAAGCACTGAGGGCTCATTTCATAACATTTCCTCATAGATACAAGGCCCTAAATATGGAGACAAAAATGTCATTCAAGCTTAAAATTTCTACCTATATAATTTTTTTTTTAAGAGGGAGAGAGCTCACAAGTGGGGGTAGGGAATGGGTAGAGTGAAAGGGAGAGAGAGAGAGAGAATCTTAAGTAGGCTCCATGCCCCCAGTGCGGAGCTCAATCTCATGATCCTGAGATCATTACCTGAGCCGAAATCAAGAGTCAGATGCTTAACTGAATGAGCCACCCAGGCGCCCCTTCACCTATAGAATTAATCTTCAAGGATTATGTGACTAACATCAAAACACTATTAGATTTTAGATATGATTTCAATAAACATCAGGAAATACCGTAGCACCAACTGGCCAGAATCCCTCACATTTTACCATTAAAAATTAATTTTTCTGCATCTTAAAAATATGCTGATTTGCATAAAACCCCTACTAAAAAGAAACATTCAGGACTTCCAGGGAAGATGGTGGAGTAGGAGGATCCTAGGCTCACCTTGTCCCATGGTTACAACTAGATGACATCCGTATCAGAGTAAATAAGCCAGAAAATGACCCAAAGACTGGAAGAATAGACTTTCCACAGCAAAATGTAAAGAAGTGGCCACACAGAAGAGGGTAGGAAGGTCAGGAGAAGAGACGTGGTCAAGAGCCAAACTGACCTGCGGGACTGTCAGTGGGAGGGAGGGAAACCATAGGTGCAGAGAGGAGAGAGGAGAAGATCCCACCCCAGGCACCCCAGGCACCCCAGGCACAGGGGACCTAAACTGGAAAGACAAATCCCCATAATATTTGGCTTTGAAAACCAGAGGGGCCTAATTTTGTGAGTTTTTACAATCAGTGGAGCTTAACAGCAGAAACTTTAAAAATCAGTGGCTCTGCTCTGGGAGAACCAGAGGGCAATAGGAAACTGATTCACCACTCTTACAGAGAAAACACAACAAACAGTTTCGCTGAGATGAAGCACAGAAGCAGCAGTTTGAAAAAAGCCTGGGATATAGAGGAAAGATTTATTTAGCAATCTCAGAGCATGTGCTAGAGTAGCAGGGATCGTTGGAAGGTATCTCCAAGAATAAAAGTGCCGGAGGGTACCATTTCCCTTCCCTGCCCCCTAGCCTAGTTACAAGGACACCAGTTAGGAACAACACAGTGCCAACACTCCCCACATATCTTGCTAACATTGTGCTCTGCCCTCACGTGCTTCTGCAGATCTGCTTCCTCTGAACGAGCCAGCCTGAGCAGTTTTCCCAGGTGGCTGCAGGTCAGCTCCCACAGTAGACCAGCATACAACTTGCTTGCACCACACAACCCACCCCCATGTTCTCCTGGAGACCTGCCCCCTCTAATACACCGTTGGCCAGAGCCCAATCAAAGCAGTCCCACAGGCCTGACGGGGCACAAGCAGCCCCAACAGGGGCCAGCAGCCCTCCAAAGTAACTCCTGCTCAAGGGAGAGGAGAAGATAACCTCACAAACCAGTCCAACTGCAGCCCCACCAGTAGGCTTGGAACAGACATCTTGCTTAACTGTAGGCTCTATCCACCAGCAAAAGCTTCTCAGGGAAAAACACAGGGAGAGCACCCCGCAGTTCTGTGATACTGGAGCTCTGGCAAACACCTGTTCTAACTCAACTCAAGCCCAAGGTGGTCCCAGACTGGCCCACTAACAATACAGGGACCAAACCCTGCTTGCAACAGGTGAAGAGAGCCATTTCAGATGAATGGACTGAAAACAAACACAGCTCAGCCACAACAGTAGGGTGCACACAACACACGTAGAGGACACTCCTGAAGAGCCAGGGTCTGGTGAAGAGGGCACATTACAGTGCAGGGCACTACAGGACCACTTCTTCATAAGAACACAACTTTCAAGAGCAGGAGACATAGCTGACTTTCCTAACATACAGAAACAGACACAGTAAGTTGGCAAAATGAGAAGATAGAGGAATATGTCCCAAATGAAAGAACAGGACAAAATCACAGCACGAGAGCTAAACAAAATGGAGATAAGAAGAAAGCAAGAGAAGAAACAGAGAAGAAGTAGAAAAACAACCATACAATAAGTAACAAAATGACAATAAGTACACACCTATCAATAATTACTTTGATGAAAATGGATTAAGTGCTCCAGTCAAAAGACATAGGGTGACAGAATGGATAAAAAAAATCAAGACCCATCTGTATCCTGCCTACAAGAGACTCATTTCAGACACAGGCAGATTGAAAATAAAGGGGTGGAAAACCATTTATCATGAAAATGGATATGAAAAGAAAGCCAAGGTAGAAATACTTACATCAGACAAAACTGACTTTAAAACAAAAACTGTAAAAAGAGATGAAGAAGGACCTATATAATCATAAAGGGAACAACCAAACAAGAAGATATAACAACTATAAATATTTATGCACCCAACATGGGAGCACCAAAATCCATAAAGCCACTAATAACAAATGTAAAGGAAGTAATCAATAGTAAGACAATAATAGTAGGGGACGTTAACATCTCACTTATATCAGTGGATAGATCATCAAAACAGAAAATTAACAAGTAAACAGTGACTATGAATGATACATTGGAAAGATGGATCTAACAGATATATTAATTAGAACATTCCATACTAAAACAGTAAAATACACATTCTTTTCAAGTGCACTTGGAACATTCTCCAGAATAGATCAATGTTAGACCACAAAACAAATCTCAACAAATTGAAAAAGATTGAGGTCAAAGCATGCATCTTTTCGGACCACAACACTATGAACTAGAAATCAACCACAAGAAAAAAATCTGGAGGGGCGCCTGGGTAGCGCAGTCGTTAAGCGTCTGCCTTCGGCTCAGGGCGTGATCCCGGCGATCTGGGATCGAGCCCCACATCAGGCTCTTCCGCTGGGAGCCTGCTTCCTCCTCTCCCACTCTCCCTGCTTGTGTTCCCTCTCTTGCTGGCTGTCTCTCTGTCAAATAAATAAAATCTTAAAAAAAAAAAAATCTGGAAAGAACACAAATACATGCAAGTTAAATAAAATGCTACTAAACAATGAATGGGTCAACCAAGAAATCAAAGATGAAAACAAAAAATACATGGAGACATATGAAAATAAATACACAATGTTCCAAAATCAGTGGGATGCAGCAAAAGTGGTTCTAAGAGTGAAGTTTGTAGCAATATAGGCCTACCTCAAGAAGCAAGAAAATTTTCAAATAAACAACTTAACCTTACACCTAAAGGAGTTAGAAAAACAAGAACAAACAAAACCCAAAACAGAAGGAAGAAAATAATAAAAATCAGAGCAAAAGTAAATGAAATAGGAACTAAAATGACAATAGAACAGATCAATGAAACCAAGAGCTGGTTTTGTGAAAAGATCAACAAAACTGGTAAACCTTTAGCTAGACTAATTAAAAAAAAAAAAAAGACTCAAATAAACAAAATGAGAGGTGAAAAGGGAGAAATAACAACTGATACAACAAAAATACAAAGGATTATAAGAAAATATTATGAAAAATTATATGCAAACAAATTGGACAACGTAGAAGAAAATTCATAGAAGCATATAACCTCCCAAAATTGAAACAGGAAGAAACAGAAAATTTGAACAGACCAATTACCAGCAATGAAATTGAATCAGTAATCAAAAAAAACCCCAAAGAACAAAAGTCAGGACTAGATGGCTTCACAGGTGAATTCTACCAAACATTTAAAGAGTTAATACCTATCTTCTCAAACTATCCCAAAAACAGAAGAGGATGGAAATCTTCCAAATTCATTCTAGAAGGCCAGCATTATACTGATACCAAAACTAGACAAAGACATTACAAAAAAAAATAACTTTGCTCCACTATCTCTGATGAACATAGATGTAAAAATCCTCAACAAAATATTAACAAACCAAATCCAACAATAAATTAATAAATTCACTCACCACAATCAAGTGGGATTCATTCCTGGGATGCAAGGGTGGATCAATATTCGCAAATCACTCAACGTGATACATCACGTCAAGAGAAAGGATACAAACCATAGGATCATTTCGATAGATGCAGAAAAAAGCATTTGACAAAGTACCACATCCATTCATGATAAAAACCCTCAACAAATCAGGTTTAGAGGGAACATACCTCAACATAATAAAGTCCATATATGAAAAACCCACAGTGAACATCATATTCAGTGGTGAAAAACTGAGAGCTTTTCTCCTAAGGTCAAGCACAAGACAAGGATGTCCACTCTCACCACTTTCATTCTACATAGTAATGGAAGTCTTAGCCACAGCAATTAGACAACAAAAAGGAATAAAAGGCACCCAAATTAGCATGGAAGAAGTAAAATTTTCACTATTTGCAGATGATCTGATACTAAAATAGAAAACCTGAAAGACTCGCCAAAAATCTACTAGAACAGATAAATGAACTCAGTAAGGTCACAGGATACAAAATCAATGTACAGAAATCCACTGCATTGCTATACATTAATAATGAAGCGACAGAAAGAGAAATTAAGAAAACAATCCCATTTGCAACTGCATCAAATATAATAAAGTACCTAGGAATAAACTTAACCAAGGAGGTAAAAGACCTGTACTCTGAAAACTATAAAACATCAATGAAAGAAATTGAAGACAACACAAACAAATGGAAAGACATTCTATGATCATGGATTTGGAGAACAAGTATTGTCAAAGTATCCATGCTACCCACAGCAATCTACAGATTTAATGCAATCCCTATGAAAACGCAAATAGCATTTTTCACAGAACTAGAACAAACGATACTAAAATTTGTATGGAGCCACAAAAGACCCCAAATAGCCAAAGAAATCTTGAAAAAGAAGAACAAAACTGGAGGTATCACAATCCCAGATTTCAAGATATACTACAAAACTGTAGCAATCAAAACAGTATGGTACTGGCACAAAAACAGACACATAAATCAACAGAACAGAATAAAGAGCCCCGAAATAAACCCATGATTATATGGTCAATCTTCAGCAAAGGAACCAAGAATATGCAATGGGAAAAAGTCTCTTAAACTAATGGTATTGGGAAAACTGGACAGCTACATGCAAGAGAACAAATTTACTACTTTCTTACACTGTATGTGAAAGTAAACTCAAAAATGGATAAAAGACCTAAATGTGAGACCTGAAACCATAAAAATCGTAGAAGATAGCACAGGCAGTAATTTCTGACATCAGCCATAGCAACATTTTTCTAGATAGGTCTCCTGAGGCAAGGGAAATAAAAGCAAAAATAAACTATTTGACTACATTAAAATAAAAAGCTTCTGCACAGCAAAGGAAACAATCGACAAAACTAAAAGGCAACCTACTGAATGGGAGACAATATCTGCAAATGATCATATGATAAACGATTAATATCCAGAATATATAAAGAATTGATATAATTCAACACTAAGAAAACAAATAATCCAATCAAAAATGGGCAGAAGACATGAAAAAACATTTTTCCAAAGAAGACACCCACATGGCCAACAGACACATGAAAAGATGCTCAACATCACTCATCATCAGGGAAATGCAAATCAAAAACACAATGAGACATTACCTCACAACTGTTAGACGAGATCGAGCGCGTTCAGGGTGGTATGGCTGTAGACACCTCACAACTGTTAGAATGGGTAAAATCAAAAACCCAAGAAATAACTACTGTTGGTGAGGATGTGGAGAAAAAGGAACCCTCTTGCACTGCTGATGGGAATGCAAACTGGTACAGATGCTATGGAAAACAGTATGAAGATTCCTTAAAAAATTAAAAATAGAATTACCATACGATCTAGTAATTTCAATACTGGGAATTTACACAAAGAATATGAAAACACTAATTCAAAAAGATATATGTACCCCTATGTTTATTGCAGCATTATTTACAATAGCCAAATTATGGAAGCAACCCAAGTGTTCATCGACAGATGAACAGATAAAGAAGATATAGTGTGTGTGGAATATTACTCAGCCATAAAAAAGAATGAACTCTTACCATTTGCAATGACAGGGATAGGTCTAGAGGGTATAATGCTAAGTGAAACATCAGATAAAGACAAGCACCATATGATTTCACTCATATGTGGAATTTAAGAAATAAAACGAATGAACAAAGTAAAAAACAACCCCCCCCCAGACTCTTTATATAAACATAGAGAATAAACTGATGGTTACCAAAGGGGAGGTTGGTGGCAAGGGTGGTGAAATAGATGACAGGGTTTAAAAAATAAATAAATAAAATAAATGTCTGTATAGCTGCCCATTGTATGATATATTACAATCTATTTACCAAGCCTGTATTATTTGACACTTAATACTATATATTAACACATGAAATTTGGACTATCCCATAAAATCAAGGTTACATGGATAACATTTGAGTTTTCTTTCATGCTTTGGTTTATCTCAGAGACATTAGTGGTAAATTTTTAGAGTTAAAGGAGGACATAATTTTTAAAGCCAGTAATCCCAGGCAGAGCATATCTCATCAGGGCCACTTCTATTTAGCATTTAATGAAAGGGCTTAGAAAATTGATTCAAGTGACTGACTAGTGGAAATAAGCTTAGGAAATGTTAAGCACCTACGATTTCTTCATTTAAACAAAGCCTTGGTTGGACTTCAGAGGGAAAGCAAGTCATCTTTTGAAATGTAGCTGATGTAAAGAAGTAAAGAAATGTTATAATAAAATACCAGCATTTGTTGGCCTTAGTTAAGCTTGAAGGATCAAGCAATTGACCCATGTGAGTGGGACAGAAATCCCATTGTCTTCACTAGTACCCGCAGAGACATGTGTTGTAACCATGGTTTTCACATTTAATAAGGTAGTGTGCAAAAAAATTAGCTTTCGCTAATATCATGTGATTCAGGGTTCTTTAAAGTTTTTGTCTCATGTAAAAAAATACTGAGTTGCATAAGAAAATATTGACTTTGTATAAGTAAGAAAAAAATTAGTTATATCCCCATCATGTATATGTGCATTTTATTTATTTATATTCTTAACTCCCTTGACTTATTCTTATTCAAACTTACTTCCTTGAAACAACGAAAACCCTAATCGCAACCAGCTTTCTACCTATTCCACAGCTGTGCCCTGCTAATGCATTTGGCTGGAGTACAACCCACAACCATACAGATGGGTCTCTGTTTAAACTCAAGTTGCAAACCTCATGTGGGCCCTTAATGCAGCTGGGCCATTAGACTGTTCTTCCCTAATCCAGTCATTCCCCCTCAAGTGTATCTCAAACCTTAGTGGGAGATCACCTGGGTATCTTGATAAATACATTTTTTGATCTTGCTATGTAGCACGACAGCCTGTGTTTCTAACAAGCTTCCAGGTAAGGTGCAACACAGATGACCTTTGAATAGCAAGGTTCTAGATGACTATTTTGTACCATAATATCTCTCTTCAAACTTCTAACACCTCCTCCCCTACTTCCAGCTAGTGGCTTGCTTTCTACTGCACTGAGAGTCATAGGGATCAGAAGAGGATTTCACAGACTCCACGACCTTATCTAACCACCTGCCAGCATCTGGACCTTCTCACCTATTAGACAACTCAAATATAACTCACTTAAAAATGAACTTCCTTATTTTTAAATTTTATTTTCAAAAATATTTAATTTTATGTCCTTTTTTTGTGGTATGAACTCCTAACATGAGACCTCTTAACAGATTTATAAGTGTACAATGCAATACTGTTATCTATATGCACAATGTTGTACAGCGTATCTTCAGAATTATTCATCTTGCATAACTGAAATTTTATACCCATTAATTGCCAACTCTCCATTTTCCCCTCCTCCTAGCCCTTAGCAACTGCCATTCTATTCTTTGATTCTATAAGTTTTACCATCTTAGATACCTTATACAAGTAAAATAATGCAGTAGATGTCCTCCTATGCCTGGCTTATTTTCACATAGCATGATGTCCTCAAGGTTTATCCATGTTGTCCAATATTACTGGATTTCCTACTTTTTAAGGCAGACTAGTAGTCTATGGTAGGTATGTAACACATTTCTAAAAATATATTCATCTGTAGGTGGGCGTTTATGTTTTTTCTACATCTTCATTACCGTGAATAGTTCTGTAATGAACATAAAAATGCTAATATCTCCTCCAGTTTCAGATTTCAATTCTTTTGAATAAATACACAGAATTTGGATTGCTATATCATATGGTAGTTCTACTTTGAATGTTTTGAGGAAACTCCATATTATTTTCCATAGAAGCTGCACCATTTTCCATTCCCACCAAGTATATAAGGGTTGCAATATATCCACATCCCTGTCAACATTGTTGTCTTTTTAAAAAATTTTAATTATCACTGATGATTAGTGACATTGAGCATTTTTTTCATAAACCTATTGGCTATTTGTATATATTAACTGGCGAAATGTCTACTCAAATCTTCTGCCCATTTTAAAATCTGATAGCTAATTTTCTTGAGTTGTAGGGTTCCATACATATTTTGGGAATAATTGCTTATCCGATATATGGTTTGCAAATGTTTTCTCCCATTCTGCAGGTTACCTATTCATTCTGTTGATTGTTTCTTTTGCTGTGTGGGGTTTTCAGTTTGATATAGTCCCACTTGTCTACCTTTGCTTTTGTTGCTTATGCTTTTGTTGTTACATCCATGAATTTGCTGCCAAGAGCAATGCCATAAAGCTTTTCCCCTATCTTTTCTTCTAGGAGTTTTACAGTTCTGGCAATAGACAACCTGAACAGACACATAACTGGTGGGGAGGTTGAAACAGTAATCAAAAATCTCCAAAGAGGGGCGCCTGGGTGGCACAGTCGTTAAGCATCTGCCTTTGGCTCAAGGCGTGATCCCGGCGTTCTGGGATCGAGCCCCACATTGGGCTCCTCCACTGGGAGCCTGCTTCTTCCTCTCCCACTCCCCCTGCTTGTGTTCCCTCTCTCTCTGGCTGTCTCTCTCTCTGTCAAATAAATAAATAAAATCTTAAAAAAAAAAATCTCCAAAGAAAGAAAAGCCCAGGGTTGGAGGGCTTTGCTGATGAATTTTACCACACATTCAAAGAAGATATAACACCAATTCTTATCAATTGCTTCCAATGAACTGGAGATGATAGACTATGTCTAAACTCATTTTATGAGGCTAGCATTACCCCCAATAAACCCAGAAAAAGATGTCAGAAGAAAGAAAAACGGAGACCAATATCCTTGATGTATATGGATGTAAAAATCATGAACGGAATACTAGCAAACTGAATTTAATAGCATATTAAAAGGATCATATACCATGAACAAGTGGAATTTTTTTCCTGGAATACAAGGATGGTTCCAAATATGAAACGCATTTAAATTAAAGAGGTGATTATGTTAAAATGAAGATGTTACAGTGGGTCTAATCGAATGTTACTGGTTTTCTTATAAGAGGAAATTTGGATACACAGAGACCTCAGGGATAGGCACAAATAGAGGAAACACCATGTGAGGAAATGGCAAGAAGGGGTCATCTGAAATCAACGGAGTGAAGCCTCAAAAGAAACCAACCCTGCCAACACCTTGGTCTTGTACTTTCAGCCTCCACAACAGAGAAAATAAATTTCTATTGTTTAAGCCATCCAGCTTGCAGTGTTTTGTTGTGGCAGTCCTTACAAACAAATACACTTCCAGTTTTGCTTGTCCACAACATCTATTTAACCTCTTCATGATTATGCAAAACATCTGAAGGTATTCCGTATAGAAACAATGCAGGAGCTGGGGCCATCTCCTGCTGTTTCATAGTCAGTGCTGCCAGCTGTGATTTAGGCTTAGCACTCAGTTTGAATCCAAAGGTATTACATTTAATAATCAAATTGCTTTTCTAAGGTGTGTATATGAGGAGAAAGGTGAGAGATGTAGACTAAGGCTGTCCATTTATTATTGAAAACTGCAACTAATCAGGAACATCTAACACAAAAAGCTAATTGCCATGAGACATACCTGAGAGGGGTCAAGTGTTAATTCTGTCAAAAGTGGGCAGAACCTTTTAGCAGGAATCACAAGTTAGGAATGCAACAGTCCCTGCAGAAATACGGAGCTGGTCAGCATCTTGATTTCATGGTCCCATCAGAGAACAAGCCCTTTTCCATAAGCATGTCTATGTGAACCAGACAGCCCAGCAGCATCCATAATGTTTTTATAGTTGAGGGCCTCTGAGATGAGTATCCCAAATCCGGAACAAAGACTCAGAATCTGATTCTGGTTCACTGAGTAAAGCAACTTTGCAGATTTTGGTTCCACACAGCTAGTGCTGAGGCTTAAATAGCCCATGACAGACAGTATCAGCTTTTAGTCAGGTCCAGGCAGTCAAGATCTATGAATTCGGTATTGTTAAAAAAGCTTAGATATTGCAAGGCCAGACTTCCAGCTTTGTTCCAAATCCAGGTGACAATCAAGGCTTGCCTAAGCCCCGTCAGTCTTGGAGTTGCACGTGACCCACTAAAAAATATACAGACTGGAAAATCATCAGCCTCTAAGGGCCGGACAGCTGATTTCATAAGAGCTCACTAACAACCAAAAACTGCATTCTAAAACTCCAAAAATGTATCTCCATTTGGAGATTGCTTCTCTTTCATGTTGTCTCTCTTTTTCCAGAGAACCCAATAGGCAAAAATCGTGACAATTTATTGTTTTCAATATTCAAAAAGCTCAAATTCCAATCAGCCCACCAGTGGCAAAAAGTAAGAATGTTGTGTTTGACTAACCCATTTTTTAAAGCTTTCCCTGAGTGGGATGATTCCTGTAGCATTTATATAATTACAAGCATACAGTATTTTATATCAATTTTATGGTAACACCCTGATGCAATAGCCATAAACACATTTTCAAAAATTCTTTCTTTCACATAGCATAATCTCCTCAAGTCAAGCAGAGAAAGACAATTATCATATGGTGTCACTCATTTATGGAACATAAGAAATAGCAGGAAGATCGGTAGGAGAAGGAAGGGAAGAATGAAGGGGGGGTAAACAGAAGGGGGAATGAACCATGAGAGACTGTGGACTCTGGGAAACAAACTGAGGGCTTCAGAGGGGGATTGGGATAGGCCAGTGATGGGTACTAAGGAGGGCACATATTGCATGGTGCACTGGGTGTTATATGCAAATAATGAATCATGGAACATTGCATCAAAAATTGGGGATGTACTGTATGGTGACTAATATAACAAAATAAAAATTATTAAAAAAAAAATTCTTTCTTTTTCTCATTGCAAATTCACTCAACCCCCTAACAAGAAATTCAGATTTAGGGATGCCTGGGTGGCTCAGTCGGTTGAGCATCTGCCTTTGGCTCAGGTCATGATCCCTGGGTCCTGGGATCGAGTCCCGCATCGGGCTCCTTGCTCAGCGGGGAGCCTGCTTCTCTCTTCCTGCTGCTCTCCCTGCTTGTGCTCTCTCTCTCTCTGACAAATAAATAAACAAAATCTTAAGAAAAAAAAAAAGAAAGAAATTCAGATTTACAGGTTTAACATTACAGATCCCTGAGATGCAGACTAGAATGTGGTGTGGGGAGGAGCAGCAGTTAGCTGCTGTTTTGGTAGCAGCTAAGCCAAAGAAATGGCTAGAGTGTTCCCCTCCCTCCTTTCTTCCTCAAAGTTTATCTAAAGCTTTGCTCCAGTCCTGGAAACTGAATTTAACCATTTTCCTCCCACTTGGAGGAAAGAAAAATACAGACTTTTAACATTTTTGGCTGGCCCAAGCTTACCTTTGGAAACAAGGGGGTCCTTTTTCCTGCAGTCTGGAGGAAGTACAAAAACCAAAGGCTTTTTACGCATTTTTCTCAGTTAGCCTTCATGGTCAAATTAGTCAGAGGACCAGCAGGTCAACTCTCCTGGTGTTGGATTTATCACAACAGAGAGTAGCTCAACTGCTGTTTTCATACTAGAGATGACTCCATAGCCACCCAGGCACCAAAGGGTTGTCACCTCCCACTCCCTCAACCTTCCATCTCCCAAACCATGCTTTTGCCATATTTCAGTGAGTCAGGGTCATTCGAGGATATCTTACTGCTGCCACCAATGGTAGGGGTCTCTGGGACCACTGCCAGGTTTGATTCACAAGGAGGACGCACAGGACACCATAAATAGTCACACTTAAGGCTATAAATTATTATAAGGAAAAGCTACAATGAAAAACAAGCAAGGGGAAGACACACAGCAAAAAGCCAGGAAGAAACCGGGTGGAAGTTTCCAAAAGTCCTCTTCCAATGAATTCATACAGATCACATTTAATTCCTCTAGCAAGGTGAGACAACACATGTGAAATGCTATCTACCAGAAAAGCTCTTTAGAGACTCAGTGCTCAAAGTCTGTATTGGGATATGGACATGTAGGCACCCTTCGCTTAGCAAGTACCAAGATTCCATACAAACAGAAAGATCACATGTGTTCAACATAAACAATATTGTTTTCACAATTTTGGCACAAGGAGGCTTTTTTATCAGTTAAGGAAGGGTAGGAACTTTCCCAAAATTGAAGTTCCCAGACACTAGTCAAGGTCTCACATTGCAAGGAGATCTGATATAACTCATTTATGCACAGTAGGTGTAACTTACCCAAACAGGGCACTTATCCTCTACCCACTAGTAGAATAAGCCTGATATAATAATATCTGTATTTTAAGTACATAAGCAGAAACTAACAGGCTTTTGTAGGTTAACAGTAAATAGTTTCAACTCACCTAATAAAAATCATACTTCCAACCATGTCAAAAGACTTGAAGTAGCCAAAGTGTCATAGTGGGAATTTATTTTTCAATAACATTAGAGAGGAATTACATTTTTAATTTTTAAAAATCCTTATTGAAATATAATTCAAAAAACATAAAATCTTCCCATTTAAAGTAAAAAATTCAGTGGTTTTTAGTATACTCACGGAATTATGAAACCATCACCAAAATCCAATTTTAGAACATTTTCATCACCCCAAAAAGCAACCCATTAGTAGCCACTCCCAATCTCCCTGACCCCAGCACTAGGCAACCCCTAATCTATACTCTGTCTCTATAGATTTGCCTATTTTGGAAATTTCATACAAATGTGGTTTCTTTAGGCTGCCTTCTTTCAGTTTTGCTTAATTTTCAAAGTTCATCCATGTTTCAGTATATAGCAGTATTTCATTCCTTTTTATCGCCAAAGTTTTCTATTATGTGGATAAATCATATTTTGTTCATGCATTCACCAGTTGGTGACATCAGGTTTCTTTCAAATGCTTTATTATTATTGACGCTGCTATAAACATTTACATAGTTTTCGTGTGGAAGTATGTTTTTATTTCTCTTGGGTGGGTATCTAGAAGTGGAATTGCTGGGTAATATGTTAACCGTATGTTTAGCATTGAGAAACTGCCAAAATGTTTCCCATTCGTATACTATTTTGTATTCTCACCAGCAATGTAGAAGTGTTTCGAGTATTTCACTTTTTATTTTCTCTTTTTTTATTATAGCCATCTAGTGTATGTAAAGTTCTATCTCATTACAGCTTTGATTTTAAATTCCCTTGTGACTAATGATGCTGAACTTTTTTTTATGTAGTTACTGGCTGTATGTAGATCTTCTTCGTTGAATTTCATTTGTCTATTCAAACCCTTTGTCCATTTTAAAATGGAGTTATTTATCTTTTCATTACTGAGTTGTAAAAAGTTATTTTTTAACATATTTTGGATATAAGTCCTTATCAGATACATGTTTTGTGATATTTTCTACCATTGTATAGATCACCTTTAACTTTCTTAATGGTATTGTTTATAGCACAAAAGTTTCTAGTTTTGAGGAATTTATATTGCTTTGTTGCTTGTGCTTTTGCTATCATATCTAAGAAGTCATTTCTTAACCCAAGGTTATGATGATTTACTCCTATGTTTTCTTCTAGGAGTTTAATAGTTTTAGTTCTTATATTTAGGTTTATGATCCCTTTTGAGTTAATTTTGTGTGAAGTGTGAAGTACGGATCCAACTTCATTCATTCATAGGTGGATATCCAGTAGTCTTAGCAATATTTTTTGAAAAGACTCTTCTTCCCCGATCAAACTGTTGGTACTGATGCTTAAAATCAATTGACCATAAAAGTAAGGGTTTATTTCTGGACTCTTAAAACTATTCATTTGATCTATATGAGTATCTTTATGCCAGCCCCACACTGTCTTGATTACTGAAGCTTTTTACTAACTACTGAAATTTCAAGATTATTTTGTGTATTCTGAGTTCCTTGAATTTCCATACGAATTTTAGAATTAGGATACACCTTGGTTCCTACAAAAAGGCAGCTGGGATATTGATAGGGATTGCACTGAATCTGTAGATTAATTTGGGGAGCGCTGCAACTTAGTATTGTCTTTATATCCATGAATAGGGGATGTCTCTACATTTACTTAGGTATTCTTTTTTTTTTCCCCACTGATCTCATTTTTTTCCCCCTTTTCGCCATGACCTTTATTTTTTTTAATGATTTTTATTTTGTTATGTTAATCACCATACAGTACATCCCCGGTTTTTGATGCAATGCTCCATGATTCATTATTTGTGTATAACACCCAGTGCACCACGCAATATGTGCCCTCCTTAGTACCCATCACCGGGCTATCCCATTCCCCCACCCCCCTCCCCTCTGAATACTTAGGTATTCTTTAATGACTTTTGACAATGTTTTATAGTTTTTAGTGTACAATTTTACACTTCTTAAATTTATTTCTAGGTATTCTATTATTTTTGATGCTACCATAATTGAAATTTTAACATTTCTTTTTCAGATTGCTTATTACTAGGGTATGGAAATACAACTGATTTTGGTAGATTAATCTTGAATATTGCAGCCTTGCTGAAATCACTTATTATTCTTAATAGGTTTTAGTAGATTCCTTGGGAATGTCTATGTACGTGATTATGTCATTCACAAACAGAGATAGGTTTATTTCTTCCTTTCCAAATGGGATGTCTCTTTTTCCTTTCTTGCCTAATTACTTTGTTGAGACCCTCTTGTAAAATGCTGAATGGAAGTGGTGAGAGCAGAGATCCTTCTCTTGTTTCTGATCTTAAGGGAGAAGCATCCAATCTTCCTCCCATTAAGCATGATGTCATCTGTGGGTTTTTCTTAGATGCACCCTTTATCATGTTAAAGAAGTTCCTTTGTATGCTTAGTTTGTTGAGTGTTTTGTTTTGCTTTTGTTTTATAATGAAGGATTGTTGCATTTTGCCCTTCCCATATAGTGAGAAAAGTCACAAATATTTTGTCCTTTATTCTACCAATATGGTGTGTTACACTGGTTGATTTTCTGATGTCAACCCAACTTTGCGTTCCTGGGATTAATCCCAAATGATCAAGTGTAATTCTTTTTCTATGTTGCTGGATTCAGTTTGCTAGGATTTTGTTGAAGATTTTTTTCATCTATATTCATAAACAATAATGATTTGTAGTTTCCCTTTCTTGTGATGTCTTTTTCTAATTCTGGCACTGCAGCATTTAAAATTTTCCCACTTTATGTAAGTCATTCTATTAATTATTAATTTCCATCTTCCTCAATATCATTCCACTTCTTGTATCTATAGGTACAGAAACTTGAGAGGAGAGAGAAAGAGAAAGAGAGAGCAAGAGAGAAAGAGAGAAAGAAGGAGGGAGGGAGAAACTGATAGTGAAGGAAAGAGAATGAAAATTAAGGAAAGAAAGGTAATATATAGTCCCAGATATGCAAGGCATATATGATATATCTCTAGGTAATTTTTACTAAATTCAATTTTGTGTCCTTATCAACAGCTCTTTTACCAGTGACTTAAGCTCTCCAGAACTCTCTGAATTCCATTTCATCAAAAAAGAGGTTGACCGTAGCCTGTTCTCTCTCTTACACAGCTGTATCTCTAGCCCATGTGAGCACGCTCCCAAAACAACACAATGACCACCATTATCACCACCACTCCTCTCTCAAATCTCAAATTCATACTGTGCAGAATTTTGCCTGCGGAGAAACCTGAGCACTCTGGAGAGCAACAGGACATGTCTATCTTTTTCCAATTTGCAGTATAAACATATAAACCCTCCCTAGTGAAGGGGCAAGTGCAGGGCCTGGTAAAATCATAGCGTTCCTTTCATTCTGAAGATTTTGACACAGATCCAATCAAATTAAAAGAAACATTAAGACAAGTTAGAAAGGAAAAATTATGTTACTCAAGGGCAATCTTAGCCTGAAGGATGAATTTTTATATCTTCCCTAGGGCCAAGTGGTTGGGAAGATAATCAGCAAGAACAACATTTGATTTTTATTTGGCTGCACTGTATAACCACCTGGTTCTAGCCATGCAGAAACAGACCTCTCAAAGGCCCCAAACTTGGGTAGTTGATTCAATTCATTTTGGCCCAGAGCCTACCAGGAAAACTTGTTCTATACCATGTTTTTGATGTGCTTTGGCAAAATAGAGTGGAAACAGAATCCCACATAGACCTCTAGTCCAAATGACTGGCCCAGCCATGGTTCTTAAGCTGACCCACTGGCCTTTCTCTGGGATCAGTCCTCAATAGGAGTACATTTCTTCACTATTGCTTTAGAGTCCTCAACTTCTTAGCTTTGTCATAAAGTAAATCATAAAACACTTCCTGACTTTCTACAGAACCCAGCAGCTTCTGGTATTTTTCATTTCTCTGTTTGTAGTACCTTGGAGTTGATGCAAGTTTCTTCTTTGCCAGTGCTTGTCTCCTCTAACTCAATTCCAAGATGCTGTCTGGGCCATGTTTGCCTCTGTAAGTGCTCTGCCCAATACCATAGGCACTAGCCACATGTGTCAAGTGAGTCCTTAAAAAGTGACTAGTCCAAACTACAACACACTGCAATGTAAAGTATATATTAGATTTCAAAGACTTAGTTTAAAAAGGAGCATGCAAAGTATTTCATTAATTTTTATATTAATTACATCTTGAAATTTAAATGTTTTAGATTATTAGGTTACATAAATATATTAATAAAATTAATTACACCAATTTCTCTTTATCTTTTGTAATGTGGCTACTAGACAATTAAAAATTAAGTATATGGTTTGCATTTGTGGCTATTATATTTCTAGAGGACACTGCTGTTCTAGACTCTCTTAGTTCGAATAATTAGATACTCTGTCTTCAGAAACTGTATCTTTCAGTTACAAAGTAATTTTGCATTAGGTAGACTTGGATTTACTTCCTAGTTCTGCCACTAGCTATGTAACTTTGGGCAACTTAGTTATCTTGGGTCTTGGTCTCTTTACTTGTAAAATAGGACTATTAATACTTACCGATTTTTCCTGTATATATGGTTCTATTTAATAGATTTGCTGTTTTAAAGTTGAAAAGGTAAGTCTGTGTACAGCTCAGTGCTTGTCAAGTGGTAGGTAGGCAGGTTCGCATCATCTCTTCCCATCCTAAGTCTATACAGTTAACAAATAGACTTTTCAAATCTTAAGTCTCTTTACTACTTGATTAGTCCATAAATCTTGTACAGTTACTTGTCTCTGATCTGGTGTTCTTTGGACAAGGCTCTTCTCTAAAATGGTCTACAGTTTCTCCATAAAAACAACTTCCTATAAAGAGTACTATATATTCAGGAGACTCATGCAAATGAATGTAATTTGCACGATAGAGGATTTCCTTTAGGTTAATTTGTGTTTAGCCCATATGCCACTCCAGAATTTTACAAAATGCTGCAGGTACCAGTGATTTAATTATCTTCAGGTTTTATTTTATGCTACAGATTTTTTCCCTATCCAGAAAAAATATTAACTCATTTTCTCTACACAGGCAGGGTGAAACATAAACACACAAATATTATAATCTCCTTTCCAAAAGAGAAAAACAGTCATCAAATTCCCCTATGGCTCCCTCCCGACAATGAGGATAAGGCCAAAAGATTACACAAAAGTGATCAAAATAGAAAATATGCATTAATCACTGTTTCTTTTTTGCTAAAAGTGAAGTTAATACTTTAAGTCACCAAATTTCAAAAGATCAACATGTATTACTTTTATAAAGTACAAGTATATTCTCAAAGTATCTTTTTATCCACATTTTGATGTGGAGTATGTTAGGCTTTTCAGTTTGTATCACACTTTTATCCAGAAACTGGGGAAAAATTAAACCATCTACCACCAATAGTTCTCAACAGAGTTATGATTTTTGTTACAAGAGGTACTTATCATTGGTTTAATATCTTTCTAGGGCATCTATGGATGCCATTCATATTACCACACATGAACGTGTATTTATTTGAATATTTCTTTGTAAATGCTTTTAGGTTATATATGTGACTGTGTGTATATGTGTATGCATGTGTATACACGTGTTGCTGTGTTTCCCTGGTTAAAATCCTGGTTTCTTCTCCTCTGTACCTATGACTTAGTTGATTTTTTAAACTAAGGTATAATTTAACACAAAGAAATCCACATTTTTTTTTAAAGATTTTACTTATTTGACAGAGAGAGAGACAGCCAGTGACAGAGGGAACACAAGCAGGGGGAGTGGGAGAGGAAGAAGCAGGCTCCCAGCAGAGAAGGGGGCCCGATGCAGGGCTCGATCCCAGGACCCTGGGATCACGCCCTGAGCTGAAGGCAGACGCCCAACAACTGAGCCACCCAGGGGCCCCAAAATCCAAATTTTTTATGTCTAGTTCTGAGAGTTTTGACAAAAGCATACAATTGCGTAACTACCATCCATCATTCCCACAAATCTCCCACCTTGTGCTCCCTTGTAGTAAACCTCTCCCCTATCTAGAGAAAACTCATCCCTATAGTTTTGCCCTTTCCAGAATGTCATATAAATGAAACCACATAGTATACAGCCTTTTGAGTCTTCCTTATTTAGCATAATGCAGTAGGGATTCACCCGCAGTGTTGCTTGGGTTAGTAATTCACTGCTTTTTATTGTTGACTAGAATTCCACTATATGGAAACGACACCGTTTATCCATCTGTCAGTTGAAGGATATTTGCTTTTTATAGGTTTTGGCAATTACAAAAAAGCAGACATAAACAGCCACATAGAGGTTTTAGTGTAAAGATATTATTTCCTTTACAGGTGAATAAATACCTAGGACTAGGATTGCTGAGTCAGATGGTAAGTGTATGTGGATCTTTGTAAGACACTGCAAAACTATATTCCAATATGGCTGTCCCATTTTCACTCCCACCAGCTATTTATGAAAGTTCGAGGTGGTCTGCATTCTTATTGATGGTGTTTCGATTTTAGACATCCTAATAATTGTGTAGTGGTATCTCACTGCAGTTTTAATTTGAAATTCTCTAGTGTCTGATTATGTCAATCTTTTCATATGCTTATTTGTCATCTTTTTTTTTTTTTAAAATATATGTTCAAATCTCTCACTCACTTCACCCACCCCTTTTTTCCTTATCATTGAGAGTTCTGTATATACTCTGGATACAAAGTACTTTATCACAAAGTTCTTTATCAGATATGTGATTTGTAAATATTTTCTCCCAATCTGTGCATTGCCCTTCATTCTCTTAAAGAGAGCCTTTAACATAAGTTCTTAATTTTAATGAAGTCCAATTTATCATTTTCTTCTTTTATGGACCATGCTTTGGTTTTGTGTCTAAGAAATTTTTGTCTCACCTAGGGTCTCAAAGATTGCCTCTTATGTTTGCTCAAGAAATTTTATAGCTTCATGTTGCACATTTAGGTGTGTGATTCACACTGAGTTTATTTTTATGTGCTGAAAGAAAAGAATTAAGTTTAATTTTTATTTTTTGCATATAGATGTTCACTTGTTATGGCACCACTTGCTGAAAAGACTATCTTTATCGAATGGCCTTTTCATTTTTGTCAAAAACTATCTGGACATACAGATATGAGTTTGTTTCTATTCTATTCATCTATACTTCTGTTCATTTCTATATACTTTTGTCAGTATCACACTATTTTGATTATGGTAGTTTTATAGTAAGGCTCGAGTGTGTCTTCAAACTTTGCTCTTTTAAAAATTTGTTTCAGTGGGTGCCTGGGTGGCTTAGTTGGCTAAGCATCCAACTCTTAATCTCAGCTCAGGTCTTGATCTCAGGGTCGTGAGTTCAAGCCCCGTGTTGGGCTCCCACATTGGCTGTGGAGCCTACTTAAAAAAAATTGTTTCAGTTATTCTAGTTTCATTGCCATTCGATAGTAATTTAATACTTTGCCTATTTCTACAAAAAGCCCTGCTTGGGTTTTTTTTAATTATGTTGAATACACAGACCAGTTTTTGGGGAAATTGACAACAATATTAAGTATTCTCATTTGTAAACACAGTGTATCTCTCCTCTTGTTTAGGTAGTCTTTGATTTTTTTCACCACCGTTTTGTTGTTTTCAATGTACAAATCCTAACATATTTTCTATGATTTGTAACTAAGCATTTCATGTGGGCCTTCTGGGTGCAATTTAAACTGAACATTAATTTTTTTCCCTCTTTAACTGTTCATTGCTAGTATATAAAAATAAGATGGATTTTTGTATATTGGCCTTATATCCTGAGATCTTATTAAACTCATTTATTAGTTTCAGTAGCTTCTTTGTATATACCTAAAGATTTTCTATATAGACAATTAAGTTATCTGCAAGTAGAGCCAGTTTTATTTCTTCATTTCCAACTTGTGTGCCTTTTATTTCCTTTTCTGGCCTTATTTCACAAGCTAGGACCTCCAACTCAATGTTAATTAGGAGTGGTGAGAATGGACATCCTTGTTTTGCTGCTGACCTTAAGTCATTCAATCTTCTACCACTAAATATGATGTTAGGTATAGTTTTTAAAGAAGTCCTATATCAGGTTGAGAAAGTTTCTCCTATTCCTAGTATGCTAAGATTTTTTTTTAAAGCAGGAATGGATATTTGAATTTGTCAAATGCTTTTTATGAATCTATTGAGATGCTTGTATGATATTTCTTCTTTAGCCTGTTAATATGATAAATTACATTGATTATTTTTAAAGTTGAACTAGCCTTGCATTCCTGAAATGAACCCCACTTGGTCACTTGCCAATATGCCATTATTTTGTACATTATTGGATTCAATTTTCTAACACATTAAGAATATTTGTGCCTATATATATATTTTTTAAATATTTTATTTATTTTTTTTGTCAGAGAGAGCGAGCCGAAACAAGCAGGGGAAGCAGCAGGCAGAAGAATGGGAGAAGCAGGCTCCCCACTGAGCAGAGCCCAACATGGGACTTGATCCCAGGACCCTGGAATCATGACCTTAGCCAAAGGCAATGCTTAACCTAACTAACTGAGCCACCCAGGCGCCGTATTTGTGCATATATTTATGAAGGAAACTGGTCTGCACCATTCTTGTAATTTTTTTGTCTCGTTATCATATCGGGGTAGCACTGGCCTCATAAGATATATTGGGAAGTATTCCTTCCTCTTAAATTTTCTAGAAGAGCTTGTATAATTTACTTGCTTCTTATTTAAATATTTAGCAGAATTCATCAGTAAAGCCAATGGGTCTGGAGTTTTCTCTGTGGGAATATTTTAACTAAACATTCATTTCCTATTGAATGAACATTAGTACCTACACGTGTACAACACGGTCACCGTGGATTTGTTCTGGTAACTTTTGTATATAGGATTTTGTATCTCTGTTCATACATTAGATTAGCCTGTAGTTTAATTTCATCTATGTTGCTGAATTTGCTGGTATAAAGTTGTTCATTTACAAAAAATATGTGGGGGTTTTCGCTATACCAACGAATTCTCCAATTTTCCCAATGCCAATTAGATGTCCTAAAATTCAATTAGGACACTAACTACCTGGAGTTGGCACAGATTCCACAGGCTAAGGACTTAGTCCCACAAGACTGCCCCCCACCAACCACTTCAGGCACTAACTGCAAATCTAAATTGGAGGATCCCATGACTTCCTCTTCAGCTTTGATAATTTTCTACAGTGTTTCACAGAATTCAGGAAACAGTTTACTTACTAGATTACCAGTTTATTATAAAAACATACAACTCAGAATCAGCCAGATGGAAGAGATGCATAGGGCAAGGTATAAGGGGAAAAGGCATGGAAACTCTCTGGGTTTTTCACCTTCCCAACACCTCCGTGTGTTCACCAACTTGAAAGCTTTCTGAATCTCTTCAATTAGGGTTTTTATGAGGGCCCTATTACCTCGGCATGATTAATTAAATCAATTAATCAACCTCTAGTCTTTCTCCCCTCGACTCAGGAGGAAGGGCTGAAATAATGTGGTTATTTCCTCTGGCAAACAGTCCTCCATCCTTAGGGGCTTTCCAAAAGTCACATCATTATTATAAATTCAGGTGTGGTTGAAAGGAGTTTGTTATGACTAACAAAAGATGCTTCTTTCATCTGTATCACTCCAGAGCTGTTCCAGGAGCTAGGGGAAAAAACGATTATTATAACAAAGATGGTTCTATTGCTCCTATCACTTAGAAAATTACAAAGGTTTTAGAACCTCTGGTGAGGAACTGGAGATGAAAAATCGAAATATATATCTCATATCACAATTACATTCCCTCATCATCCTTTGAATGAGTACATGATCTGTAGTAATATCTCCTCTCTCTTTCCTGAAACTGGTAATTTGTGTCTTCTCTCTGTCCTTTTTTCCTGATTAGTCTGTTTAGAGATTTATTTTTTTGTTTAATTTCCTAAAAGAACCTGCTTTGATTTTATTGATTTGACCTACTGTTTTTATTTACTCTTGTTGTTTTCTATGTCACCGTTTTCTGCTCATATCTTTTTGTTGTTGTTCAGACAGCTTTATTAATATGACAAAAATCACATTTCTACAATATGAAAGAGCTAAAATTTAAACTCATCTCTACCTGTCTCTGAATCTGAAATGATTAAATATCTTCATCTTGAGGCATTTTACCTAGACCCAGACTCCTGTTTTACCTGCTACCTCGGTCAATGACCAGAGATTTCTCCCTCTTTTCACAACCCTATTCTTTCAACCTCTTTATAAAATTACTCCTTATGCTCAGGTCCTCTTACTCTGGGGCATCTCTAGTACACTGAGCAAACTTCCTAAACATTAGGACCCAATTTTCCTCAATTTACTGAACCAGTTTAACTCATAACTTACTCATTTTAACACATATGTATAAAAACAAACTCTGCTCATATCTTTATAATTTCCTTCCTTCTGCTTGACTTGGGTTAATTTTGGTCTTCTTTTACTCCTTAAGGTAGAAGGTTAAATAATGGATTTGAGACCTTTCTTCTTTTCTAAGAATTTTTTGAATCTTTCAAAAATTAGCATGCAAACACTGCTTTAGCTACATGTCACAAATGTTGATATGCTGTATTTTATTTTCACTCAAGTCCAGATAATTTCTAATTTCCTTTTGACCTCTTCTTTGACCCTTAGGTTAGTTGGAAATGTATTATCAACTTCTGAATATTTTTTTAAAAGATTTATTTATTTGACAGAGAGAGACAGCCAGCGAGAGAGGGAACACAAGCAGGGGGAGTAGGAGAGGAAGAAGCAGGCTTCCAGCGGAAGAGCCCAACATGGGGCTCGATCCCAGAACACCGGGATCACGTGCTGAGCCGAAGGCAGACGCTTAATGACTGAGCCACCCAGGCGCTCCTCAACTTCTGAATATTTAAACGTTTTTCAGATATCTTTATGTTAATAAGTTCTAATCTAGTTTTATTGTGATCAGAGAACATATTGTTCATGATATGAGTAATTTTATATTTATTGGTATCTGTGTTGTGGTCTAGAATATGGTCTGTCTTACCAAATGATCAACATACATTTAAAAAAATGTCCTAAGGAATATGTTTCTGAAGTTTCTTAACTCTGACTCTATGATTTTTCTTAGCATAAGTAGGATTCTTCTTTTTCATTCTTTTTCTCCTACTGATTATCACAAATAATACTAATGGCTGCCTGCAGAGAAAACTCAATGGTTTTTGAACTGTGTAGAAACATTGCCAATTCAGAAAGTAGAGTTTCATTTTTAACGGTTTTTGAAAAAGATAACTGAATCATGGTAGTGAACTAAACACAAAATCTCTCTCTCTCTCTCTCACACACACACACACGCACACACAAAGACACACTAAAAAGGGTGCCATTAGGACACCAAAAATTGTAAGGAATTCTGGAAAAACAGGAAAAGAGTCTATCAGATTGGCTAATTCAGAGAAGTTGCAAGACCTGCAGTAGAAAACCTGGTCACATTCAGAGAAACTCTAATACCAGAGTAAATGAAATTGCAGCAGTGTAGAGGCTCCAGGGTCAGCTGTGAGACCAAAGACCCATGCTGTGAACAGCAGACCTATTTTTCCTGCCCTGCTCTGACCCTCCCCCACTCTTACTTACAATGGGAAGTAAGCACCTGTCTCATCTGACACCTTTAATCTCCCAAGAGTGAATGAGCTCAAGACAACTAAAGACCTCCACAGGAGAGAAACAACAGGACATATCTACCCAAAAGGAAAAAAGATTACTCTTCCGAAGTCAAAAATATATTTATTTTGGTAACAGGGAGGGTCCCTATCCAAGCTCCATGCTTTATACACACAAAGGAGAAAACCACTGAATAACTGACATATCCTGCCCTTCTATTTGGAGGAGAAGCATGTTGGTGAAATGAAAATCACAATTACAGATCAGATCTTTGCTAATTACCTAGGCTAATTAAACAAGTCATTTATTCCTAAATATAAGTAAACAAAGGTTTGGCAGATATTTGACAAAATTAAAAGAGAAAACCATGAAAAGCAAACAGAAATATTTGGGGGGGGGGAACAGATATAATACAGCAAACAGAAAAGAACTTCACCAAAAAATTTAAATTCATATTCTCAAAATTTAAGGGAAGAAAATTAGTTTATAAAACAAGAAAAGGCTGCTATAGAACAATTTGAAATAAGATAAACTTCTTCCAAACTAGAAAAATTAATGCAAAATTAAAAACGCATTAGATGCCAGGCGCTCAGCAGTTTCCCTCTCTTACACAGACTCTGATAGAACCTGAACTCAGCACTTGGCCCACCCACTTCTTTCATCCTTCACTTCCTTCTCCCCTTCCCCCACATAACGGATCCTCCCTCCCCCTCCCCCACCACTTCCGGGTAACGGTTTCTAACTACTGGCCCCATCTCAGACCTGTCGCCTGGTACGGAGTCTGTCTGCCTCCGGCCTCTCTCTTCATTCACGCTGGGAAATCTCCGAGGCCGCCACCGCCTTCGGCCCCGCCGCTGCCCGCTCCGCAGCCCTCGCTTCCGCAGTGCCTTCACCTTTGCGTTGGTGCCCGGGCCGCCAGTCATGGCCACTGGACCACTCTCACAAGTGCGCCAGAACTACCACCCCGACTGCGAGGCCGCCATCAACAGCCAGATCAACCTGGAGCTCTACGCCTCCTACGTGTACCTGTCCATGGCCTTCTACTTCGACCGCGACGACGTGGCCTTGAAGAACTTCGCCCAGTTCTTCCTGCGCCAGTCCCGCGAGGAGACCGAGCACGCCGAGAAGCTGATGCAGCTGCAGACCCAGCGCGGGGGCCGCATCCGCCTCCGTGACATCAAGAAGCCGGACGGCGACGACTGGGAGAGCGGCCTGAAGGCCATGGAGTGCGCCTTGCACCTGGAGAAGAGCGTGAACCAGAGCCTGCTCGACCTGCACCAGCTGGCCACCGACAAGAACGACGCCCACCTGTGCGACTTCCTGGAGAGCCACTACCTGCACGAGCAAGTCAAGTCCATCAAAGAGTTGGGGGGCTATGTCACCAACCTGCGCAAGATGCGGGCCCCGGAAGACGGCATGGCGGAGTACCTCTTCGACAAGCTCACCCTGGGCGACATCAACAAAAAGAACTGAGTTGGGACTGTTTTCCCTATAGCCACAGGGTGCATGGTGATCACCTGGTTTCTCTGATCACCATGCCGAGCATGCATATTGCAGTGTTGGCTTTGCAAAAGGTTCCAGTTTTTTTCTCCCAGTTTTGCCATAAATAAATAAAGTTGTTTGGTTTCAATAAAGTTACTTGGTTCCTAAACAAAAAAAAAGTCTCTGGTTGATTCGCGTACAAATCTTTCACCTTTTAAGTTTTAAAACAGGTATCCAGGAATCTCTCCACCCACCCAACCCCATCCACGTGCAGCTCAGGATCTTGGAAGATGGGGGGAGAAGGTATTCCATGGGATCCTGGAAAACAGAAATCAATCTCCCCTTTATAAATGATGTGGGGGCAGGAGGTGGTGGGGAGAGGTGAGGGGGTGGGCTGGGGCCCTGGATGTCAGTGGGTGTGTATGTATGGTAAAACTATAAAAGAATATGGTTCAGAACTCACAACAGTGGTTGTCCCTATGGAAAAAGTGAAGAATGGATTAGGCTGGTAGTAAAGGGAGTCTTCAACTTTACTTGAAAACTTTTAGCTTACTAAAATATGCACAAGTTAACAATTGTTGCTTCTGGGTAGCAACATGGGGGTCTTAGAAGCAGGAATCACAGACTATATCTTTGACAGGCTTGCCCTGGACAACAGTAACAGTGTAACTGAGCCTTAGGCTGGCTTCCCATTGGCAGGGGAGTGACTTCCTAGGTCACCATGCTAGGCATGCATATTGCCCTTACAAAATATCCAAATACAATTTGCTCCTTCAGTTGTACCCTTTCTTCCATTAACTTAGCAGGAGTATCCAAAACCCCAAACTACGTTATCAGAACGGCTGAAAAATACAAGGTCAAGGCTGAAGCTCGAATCTGTGATACTGAATATGAAGTAGGGTAAATGCCCCTGAATGTTAAGCCAGTGAGGCTGGCTGCTTCGTCGAATGTGGGCAAGAGTTGAAGCTGGGAGGCCAATCAGGAGATACTGTAGCAGATCCGATGAGAGATCTTGGTGGCTGAACTGGAGTGAAAGCTAAACAAAGGGTGACAGAGGGGCGCCTGGGTGGCGCAGTCGTTAAGCGTCTGCCTTCGGCTCAGGACGTGATCCTGGCGTTCTGGGATCAAGTCCCACATCAGTCTCCTCCGCTAGGAGCCTGCTTCTTCCTCTCCCGCTCCCCCTGCTTGTGTTCCCTCTCTCGCTGGCTGTCTCTCTCTCTCTCTGTCAAATAAATAAATAAATAAAACCTTAAAAAAAAAAAAAAGAAAAGAAAGGGTGACAGAGACAAATTCTAGTTGGATGTGGATGAATCAACAAGATCTGCTCGTGGACCACAGGTGAAGAATGAGAAATGGGGAAAATTATCTAGGTTCTGCTGTTTGTACTTGAACAGCTGAGTTAATGGTAATGCTAATTACTAATTTGAGGATGTTTGCAGGGGGACACGAGGGGTGGGGAAGGCATGTCATGTAAAATCTGAGACGCCTATTAGATACACAGGTGGAACTGTCACGCAGGTAGTCAGAAAAATGAATCTGGAGCTCAGGTGGGATGTCAGGTTTGGAAATATAAACATTCAAGAGACATCAGTCACAGACAGTGTTGAGGTTTTAAGACTGGATAAGCTCACCAGAAAGAGAGTGTAGAGAGTCTGTGGCACAGTCAGCCCCATGTCCTGGGTAACTACCGTTAAAGGATGGGTTGAGGTGTTGCAACACCCAGAGGGCTGCTGGCCCTACCTTGACCATTACCTCATTCCAGACTGTGATCATCTGTGCCCATGCCCAGTGTCCCCAAATCAGCCTGTTCCTGATTTAAGTGTGGTTTCAGGTTGCTCCTTTCAAGATGTTATTACCCTTTATTCTTCCTAGTCAAACTTGGTCTTTTCTGGTGGCTCAGTCGTTAAGCATCTGCCTTCGGCTCAGGGCGTGATCCCAGTGTTCTGGGATTGAGCCCCGCATCAGTCTCCTCCACTGGGAGCCTGCTTCTTCCTCTCCCACTCCCCCTGTTTGTGTTCCCTCTCTCACTGGCTGTCTCTCTGTCAAACAAATAAATAAAATCTTAAAAAAAACCCAAACAAACCAACTTGGTCTTTTCACTATTTCTTTCTCTGCCCACTTTGAGGACTTCTCTCTCCAGGTTGTCTCAGATTTTACGTATTTATTTATATACTTTAATATATACCCCTCCCATAGATATGAGGAAGCTCAGGGCAAGTATCTATTTGTGTGTTTAAAACTATCAGTTCACTGAAGATCCTTCTTACTTTCCTCTTTTGGAGAGGCATTTTGCTATAACGGTTTCTTAACGTCAGATTGCCTGGGTTCACATCTCAGCTTAGCCACTCGCCTTGGGTAAACTTGAACACGTTATTTAATTTAGCTAACTCGTCACTTTGCATACCAAGAAGGGAAGAAAACAATCTTCTGTAGCTTCTTTGGTCTTCGGGTGCAAGCAGAACTCAGCAAGGAAGATCTATGTTCAGGTTGCCCAGTTCAGGGCCAGGAGTGTTTTACTGTGACAACTTTCTGTGGTAACCCTCTTATTCTATCTAAACCCGATTTCCTTTTCAATGGCCTCCTAGAACATGTTTCGCGTCTTCTTCCCAAATCCAGTTTGCTGGTACTTCTCTTTCCATCTTGAATTACTTTTTACTTCTCAGAGATGGATAAGAGCAAAAGGATAAAGACTTCACTCTGATTCTCACCATATATATGAATGTTTTGACATGAAGAGGGGTAGTATGGGGTGAGAAACGGAAAAAAGAACCATATTAGAGTTACTGAGAATATAAAAATTAAAATTTATAAAAACACCTGGAACTTTAGCAGAGGTTCTTAAGCTTTTCTGGCATTAGAGTCGCCTGTGGAGCTTTTAAAAATCTTGAGGCACAGGCCACATCTCAGAACATGTACACTAGAATCTCTTGGGGCAGGATCTAGACATCCCAGGGAATGAAAACCAGTGCAAGCGCCTTGCTACTCAAAATGCGGTCTATAAACCAGAAGCGCCAGGCTCATTTGAGCACTTGTTACAAGTGCAAAATTTGAAACCCCATTCCAGAACTACTGAATCAGAGTCCACATTCTTAACAAGATCCCAGGTGACGAATATGCACACTGAAGTCTGAAAGTCACTGGTTTAATTAACATCCTGGTACTCAAACACGGCTGCCCTGTGGAATCACCTGGGAAGCTGGAAAATAATAATGCCTCAATCTACACAACTCACTCAGTCATATAATCATGCAAGTACTGGACCAATCACACAAAAAATTTACTCTAACTTCAATAAGAGTTATTGAATCAAGAATTCCTGATCACGGGGCACTTGGGTGGCTCAGTCGTTAAGCACCTACCTTCGGCTCAGGTCACGGTTCCAGGGTCCTGGGATTGAGCCCCATGTCGGGCTCCCTGCTTGGTGGGGAGTCTGCTTCTCCCTTTCCCACTCCCCCTGCTTGTGTTCCCTCTCCCTCTCTCAAACACATAAATAAAATCTTGAAAGAAAAAAAGAACTACTGATCACACACATACACACTTTTACCCGTTTTGCTGTTTTATCACAAACTGGTTTGTTTTATAGCATAGGTTGTCAAACTATGGCCCACAAGCCAAATCCAGATTTTTGCATGAAGGATATTGCTCTGTAGTTTTCTTGTGATACCTCTGTGTGCTTCTGCTCTCATGATAACATTGGCCTCAGTGAATGTGGAGATATTTCCTCTTCTGTTTTTCAGAAGTGTTTGTGAAGAATAGGTATTCATTCTTTAAATATCTGATGGAGTTCACCAGTGAAATCAAAAGCCTAGGCTTTTGACTGTAAAAAGTTTTTAAATTACTAACTTAATCACTTTGCTTCTTATATAGGTCTATTCACATCTTCTAGTGCTTCTTGAGTCTTTTTGAGTCAGTTTCTGAAGTTTGTATCTTCCTAGGAAGTTGTCCATTTCATCTAGGTGGCATATCTAGTCTGGTTCACAGTATTCCCTTTCTGCTTCAATAAACAAGGCAGTGATATCCTTCTTACATTCCTGATTTTAATAATCTGTCTTTTCCCTTTTTTTTCTTGGTCAGTCTAGCTATACACTGTCAATTTTGTGGATTTTTAATATTTTTTAAAAGATTTCATTTACTTAAGAGAGAGCGAGAGAGAGCGAGAGAGAGAGAGAGAGAGAGAGAATGAGCAGGGGGGAGGGGCAGAAGCAGGCTCCATGCTTAGCAGGACCCTAGGATCATGACCTGAGCCAAAGGCAGCTGCTAACGGACTGAGCCACCCAGGTGCCTCCAATTTTGTTGGTTTTTAAAAGAACCCCACTTGATATTGTTTTCTCTACTGTTTTTCTGTCCTACATTGCTTTTATGTCTGCTCTCATCTTTACCATCCCCTTATTTCTGCTGCTATGGGTTTATTTGGCTCTGAACTTTCTCTTCTTTAAATTTAGAATGTTATTTGAGATTTTTTTAATGTAACCATTTGCAGCTATACATTTTTCTTTCATCATTGCATTTGGTGCATCCCATAATTATTGGTATGCTATGTTTCTTTCTCATTCATCACAAAGTGTTTTCTAATTTCCCACGTGATCTCTTCTTTCACCCACTGGTTACTTAGAAGTATTGTTTAATTTCCACATATTTGTGTATTTCCCAAGTTGTCTTCTGTTATTGATTTCTAATTTTGTTCCATTTTGGTCAAAAAACATTCTTTGTATGACTTCAATCCTTTTAAATTCATTGAGGCTCATCTTAGAATATACTGTATCCTGGAAAATATGTCATGAGTGCTTGGGAAGAAGTATTCAGCTGTTGTTGGGTGGAGTGTTCTCTAGATTTTTGTTAGGCCTACATGGTTGAAAGTTTTAGACAAGTCTTCTACTTTGTTGCTTTTCTTCCTAGTTATGCCATTCATTATCAAAAGTGGGAATTGCCATCTACAACTATTATTTCTGACTTACTATTTCATCCTTCAGTTCTGTCCGTTTTGTTTCATGTATTTGAGGCTTTCTGATTATATACATGTACATTAATAATGTTACCTCTTCCTGATTATTTGAACTTTTTAGCACTATAAAATGTCCCTCTTTGGGGTGCTTGGGTGGCTCAGTCTGTTAACCTACCTTTGGCTCAGGTCATGATCTCAGGGGCCTGGGATTAAGCCCCGCATCAGGCTCCCTGCTCAGCGGGGAGCCTGCTTCTCCCTCTCCCTCTGCCATTCCCTCCTGGCTTGCGTTCTGGCTCTCTCTATCCCTCTGTCAAATAAATAAATACAATCTTTAAAAAAATAAAAATAAAATATCCCTCTTTGCCTCTAGTAAGAGTTTTTGTCTTCATGTACATTTTTTCCTTGAAATTAGTATAGCTACTCCTGCTCTCCTTTGATCACTGCTTGCATAATGTAACTTCTCTCTTTTTACTTTCAAACTATTCATGTCTTTCAATATAATGTGTATCTCTTGTAGATAGTATATAGTTGGATATTCTTTTTATTCATTGTGACAATATCTGTCTTTTGATTGTTTAATCTATTTACTTTTAATGTTATTAATGTTACGGTTGATTTATATCTGTCATATTGCTGTGTTTCCTATGTATCTCCTGTCTTTTATGTTTCCCTGTTCTTCCTCTACTCCCTTCATTTGTATGAAATAGATATTCTCCACTATACCATTTTAATTCATTTGTTGCTTTTCTTTCTTAGGTTTTAAAGTTATTTTTTAGTGATTTGTCTAGGAATTACAATATGTATTTTACCCAATCTACTTCAACTTAATATTAATACATTCCAGGGGCACCTGGCTGGCTCAGTGGGTAGAGCATGTGACTCTTGATCTTGGGGTCATGAGTTCAAGCCCCACATTGGGCCTAGAGACTACTTAAGGAAATAATAAAATAAAGAAAGAAAATACGAATACATTCCAGTAAAACATAGAAACTTTGTTCCAATATAGCTCCATTCTTTGTATCCTCCATTGTGCTATTATTGCAATATACATCTATATGTTATAAATCCAACAATACAGTGGTTTATAATAATTATTGCTTTAGGCAATTCTTTTTAAAAACAATTTCTTTGTGTGTAGTCTAGTAACTGCCTGGTGTTATTTCCTTTCAGATTTAAGAATGCTTTTAGATTTTTTATAAGCCAAGGCTGTTAGCAATGATTTTTATCAGTCTTCATTTATCTAGGAACATCTTTATTTTGCCTTCATTTTTAAATGATAATTTTGCTTAATATATTAGTGTTCTTGGTTGATTTTTTTTTCCTTGCAACAATTTGAATATCCCACTGCCTTCTGGCCTCCATTATTTACTTTTTAAAAAGATTTTCTATTTATTTGATGAGAGAGAGAGAGCACAAGAGACAGAGCATGAGTGGGGGAGAGGCAAAGGGAGAGGGAAAAGTAAACTCCCCGCTGAGCAGAGAGTCAGACTTGAGGCTCCATCCCAGGAAGCCAGGATCATGACCTGAGCAGAAGGCAGACAACCAACTGAGCCACCCAGGCGCCACTGGCTTCTATTATTTTTAATGAGGAGGCAGCTTAAGTTCTTACTCTGGTTCCCTTCTATGTGCTGAATATTTTCTTGCTGTTTTCAAGATTTTCTCATTGTTTCTGTCTTCCAGAAATTTAAAAGTGATGTATTTAGGGGTAGATTTCTATGTTTTTCCTAATTGGATTTGGTTGATCACTTTGAATTATAGGTATTCATCCACAAATTTGGGAAATTTATGGGGGTGCCGGGGTGGTTCAATCCGTTAAACGTCTGCCTTCGGCTCAGGTCATGATCCTGGGGTCCTGGGATCGAGCCCTGCATGAGGCTCCCTGCTCAATGGGGAGTCTACTTCTCTCTCTCCCTCTGTTTCAGAGCCCCACTTGTGCTCTCTCTCAGTCCCAAATAAATAAAATCCTTTTTAAAAATTGGGAAATTTATATAGATTCTTTCTTCCAATACTTTTTTGCCCCTTTATTCTTTTTCCTCTCATTCTCATTATGCATATGTTGATGAGCGTGATGGTGTTCTACTGGCCTGAGTCTTGGTTCATTTTTCACTTTTTCGTTTTCCGATTAAGATTATAGAATCTCCAATGATTTACTTTCAAGTTCATGGATTCTTTCTTTGCCAGCTCACCTCTGCTGTTAAGACTCGCCAGGGAATCTTTTCATTTCAATTATTGTACTTTTGCAGTTCAAAATTTCATGATTATTCTTTTTTATATTTTCTATATTTTTCTTCTTTGACAAATCATTGTATTCAAACTTTTAATCTTTGAATACTGTTTCCTTTATTTCTGGAGATATTTATAAAAGCTCCTTTCACATCTGTGCCATCTGAGTCTATTTAAGCTCCTTCAGAAAGTTTCTACTTATTGCTTTATTTCCTGTGTATTAGTCAAAAATTCTTATCTCTTTGTACCTCTTACAATTGTTTTTGGAAAGTGGATATTTGCATCTTCAGATTCTGCCTGGATTTCTCCTGTAGAGTATCCCTTATAGTGTGTGGCTGCTGATGTCTCTGCTCATTTTCTTATTCTTATTTTTATTTTTAAACCTGGCTAACTACAGGTCATCTGTGTGTCACCTTAGCTTAGCGGTCAGCACTTGAATGGCCAGATTTTGTGCTTAAACACCCTGTCTTAGTTAGCTTGGGCTGTGATAACAAAATACAATCAACTGATGGCTTAAACAAAGCCACCATTCTGGAGTGCTCACAGTTCTGAAGGTGGGAAGTCCAAGATCAAGGCATTGGCAAGTAAGTTTCACTGCGGTCTCTTCTCTTGGCTTATAGATGACAGTCTTCTTGCTGTGTCCTCATGTGGTGGAGAGGTGTCTCTTCTTATAAGGGCACTAATCCTATATAATTGGGCTTCATACTTACGATCTCATTTAACCTTAATCACCTCCATAAACATCTTATCTCCAATTCCAGTCACATTGGGGATTGGGGCTTTAACATATGAATTTTGGAGGGACACATTCAGTCCAAACATAACCTGAGCCAGTAAGACTTTCAGCCTTTGCTGATGGATCTGCATACATAAAATGGGGAAGTCACTCAAAGTTCAGGAAGTTTACAAGTCTGCCGTGGCTTTTACTTCCTTGGTATGCAAGGTCTCACATTTAGCCAGAGACAAGTAGCTAACTGGGGCCCTCTCTGGTCTTTCCAGAGAGTGCACACGCCCTTGCAGCCTTACAGATGCATACACCTTCCAAAATAGCGGGCTGTGTGGTAGCTTATTAAAGTCTACGATGGCTGCCTTGTTGCCAGATCTGTTAAATTTTTGGCTGATTTCCCTATCTGTAATTCACACCAGCCCATACTGCAGCCCTAGGTTAGCTGTGATACTGGTCTTCCTCAATTGTTTGCCATGGAGTTAGTTCTTGTTTTCAATATTACCCCTGAGCATAGATTTTTTTCCAAATTGTATATCAAATCAACCCTCTCCATCAGCCACACCATTGGTCCTCATGGCCTGCTGCATCTTAGTACAACTGCTATACCACAGAGCTGGGGACAGGGAGGCAGCATAGGAGCAGTTCAGGCTACAAATGCCACAAATTCCCAGGGTTTTTTTTTTTA
Source organism: Ursus arctos (assembly GCF_023065955.2). NCBI lineage: Eukaryota > Metazoa > Chordata > Mammalia > Carnivora > Ursidae > Ursus > Ursus arctos. Next base: position 31,045,929 of record NC_079873.1, on the reverse strand, counting down.
ATAAACATTCTCAATTTGTTGTATGCTTTTTATCAATTTTTGTAGTACTAAAATAGTTATTTTTGACAATTTTGTCCAGTTTAGCACTGCTTTTTGGGAAAAGAATTCGCTGGATCCCTTACTCAGCCACACTCAAAGTCTGTTTTCTAGATGGCTACACGAATAAAGTGTGGAAAGATGGAAACTGTCACTGTGGGCCTACCATTGGTTACCATGTGCAAGTGCCATCTAGTTGACTCTAATTTGGATACTTAAAAAATACTAGGTGAAAGGTGCCTGGATGGCTCAATTGGTTGAGCATCTGACTCTTGATTTTGGCTCAGGTCATGAGATTGAGCCCTATGTCAGGCTCTGCCCTGGGCACGGAACCTGCTTAAGATTCTCTCTCTTCCTCTCCTTTTGTCCCTCCCCACCCCCTCTAAAAAAAAAAAAATACCAGGTGAAAAATCTACACTTTCTATTATATGAAATACACAGTTCTATAATGAAGTAAAATTTAAATTCATTGCTATCCTCGTCATTTTTTTTAAAAAGCACTCATTTTTTGTTTTTCATTTATTTCAAAATGTTCTTTGAAAAAAGAACACTTTTAAAAATTCTTTGGAAAATACAGACTTTAAAAAAAATCTTGGAATGTCTGTAATGTGCCTTTTCTTTTTTTTTTTTTTTTTTAAGATTTTATTTATTTGACAGAGAGACAGCCAGCAAGAGAGGGAACACAGGTAGGGGGAGTGGGAGAGGAAGAAGCAGGCTCCCAGCAGAGGAGCCTGATGTGGGGCTCGATCCCTTAACGCCGGGATCACGCCCTGAGCCGAAAGCAGACGATTAACGACAGCGCCACCCAGGCACCCCATGTAATGTGCCTTTTCTAATCTTAGAAGTTATAAGGATTATATAAGGATATTTATATATAAGTCCTTATATAAGATTAAGAAATTTTCTAAGCTCTTTACATTAAGAGGGACTAAATCCTGGTGGTATTATATATATATGCCTCCAAAGTATGAAGAATTATTATTTTATTTTTAAATTTATTTATTTGAGAGAGAGAGAGAGAGCAGAGCAGGAGGGAGGGGCAGAGAGAGAAGCAGGCTCCCCACTAAGTTGGGAGCCCGATGTGACTCGGGGCTCCATCCCGGGGCTCCATCTCAGGGCATCCATGATCCCTGGGATCATGACCTGGGCCGAAGGCAGACACTTAACTGACTGAGCCACCCAGGTGCCCCAGGAAGAATTTTTAGAAATATGTAATTGAATTGTAGCTTAAATGTACTTGTATGGAAAAATAAAAAGAATTCCCCCATAAGTGTGTGTGTATAGCTATTGCCCTTTTTTTTTTTTTAAAGATTTATTTGTTTTAGAGAGAGAGAGCGAGCAGGGGGAGGGGCAGAGGGAGAGAGAGAAACCCTAGCAGACTTGCTGCTGAGCACAGAGCCCTATGTGGGCTTGATCTCACGACCATGAGATCATGACCTGAGCTGAAACCAAGAGTCAGACACTTAACTGACTGAGCACCCAGGCACCCTTGGCTATTGCCTTTTTATTGTATAGGATATCTTGGGTGTGCATTGATAGTAATATCTCTAAATATCATGAAGAATCATTTCCTTTTTCAGAAGGAGAGTGGAACCGGGTTAGATATTTTAAAGTGTCACAATATATTGAACTTAACTACATTCAGGACAAAATTACTTTTAGTATTCCTTGGAATGAATTATGGGCAAATTCACCTTAATTTCTTGATATTGTTTTGTCAGCTCCTCTTTTCATATAAGTAAGGGTTCTCTGGGTTTATATTACTAGGTCAGTTGGAGCTTTATTTATTTTTCTTCAGGGGGACAAAGACTGGTAGTCTGGAGACTGGATTGTGATTTGGTTGCTGGTGTCCAACAGCAGAATGCCTGGAGAAATCCACTTACAACACCAAGTATAAGGAGGCACCTGGGTGGCTCAGTCAGATAAGCATCTGCCTTCCATTCAGGTCATGATCCCAGGGTCCTGGGATCGAGCCCCACACTGGGCTTCCCTGCTCAGCAGGGGGGTCTGCTTCTCCCTCTCCCACTGCCCTTCCCCCACGTTTATGCACTCCCTCTCTCTCTCTTTTTAATAAATAAATAAAATCTGTAAATTAAAAAAAATTAGTATAAGTAGTGGATCACTATTACTATTTTAAACACTGATGGTTGGCAGGAATGTGCTACAGTCTGAATCTAACCACGAATTATGTCCTTGTCCCTGCCCAGGGCAACTGCTACTGAAAGGACATGCTCACGTGAGGAGGAAGACAGCAGGGGTGGTTTGGAGCTAAATGTTACTTTGTTGCGGACTCAGGGGAAGAGGTTTAGGATGTTGGCTGTGTTTTCTAAAGAGCGCCTAGCAGTTTTCACCTTGGGTATTAAGCTTCTACATGTTTTTCAATTTTATAATTTTATGCTTATGATATTATCTCTTCTTAGTTTTCCTCACAGGAGAAAAAGCCAATTCAGTATTGAAACGCTACCCAAGAGCGAATGGGCTTTTTGAAGAAATAAGACAGGGCAACATTGATCGTGAATGCAGAGAAGAAATCTGCACCTTTGAAGAAGCAAGAGAAGCTTTTGAAAATACTGAGAAAACTGTAAGTATCTCGGCAACTTTGAAGGAACGTTCACAGCTTTGCCTACCTTTTGGATGTATGTTTGCCGTCTGCGTTCCCGAACTGTGCGCTGCTGTCAGGTACAGATCCATCACAAATTACCTTTGTGAAGAACTCGGGAAGGGGCATCTAACTAAGACCGCTCTGTGGACAGGAGGCCAGGCTCGCTTCCCCGAGTCTTGTTCTGTCTTGGAGGGCCCTGTTTCCACAGGCCTCTGCTGAGCCGACACTGATCATCCTAGCCAGGGGAAGCTTGTTTCACTCGGGGCTCCGACGGGGAAAGTTAGAGATAGCATCACCTGACTCTGCCTTATCAGGGAGAAAGTGTGGAGGCACCTAATAGATACTGACACTGTTTTAAAATCTCTCCTTGTACAAAAGAAAAGGCATATCCATATTTGAACTCCCTTCCCCACTCTAAGAATACTCCTCCTTCCCTCTTTACTCTAGATGGCATGCTGTTCAAGGAGAGCAGGGATGGGAACGCAAAAGGCAGCGGTATAAATTCTGTGGAACTGCTCTGGAGTTGGTAATGACATTACCGGGGGTAGTCCATATATATATAGTCCATATATATAGTCCATATATAAAGTCCATGAACAAACCGACCATGAAAATAATACTAGGTGCTAAACAAGTGGTGTCAGATGTGCTAGAAGACAATCAAATACATCTTGTGTGTCACTCTCGTACTGCTTCACGTGATTTTGTGTGAGTATACAGGTCAATGTGTATATATGTGTGTGTTTTAACACAAATGGCTTTGCTTAAACTAGCCATATTCCTAGACCAATCCTAAGCTATTATATATTCTAAAGAGAATAAAGTGCCATTTGCAAATGTGACCTAAATGTTATTTAGAACCTTCACTACCTATACCAAATATCATGAAGTGTTTAAACACAATATGGCTCATGTTTTTAAAACATACACAAAATCTGTTTCTTCATATTGTTTTTTCAATGAATATAAGTTTTAGATATTCTATAGTTTGCACAAAGCTAATGACTTTTCCTCCTAATTTCCTTTAAAGGAAAGGCAAGTACTTGTTCAAAATGCATTGTGTGAAAGTACTTTATACCAGTGAATATTACTTTGAACTTTAAAATGTAAATAATTTAAAATTTACAAGAAAATTTTAAGAATGCAAAAATGCTGTTTACTCATATTTGCCAATTACATTTTGCCACATTTGCTTTATGTTTTCTCTCCCTCCCACACTTTTTCTAGTAAGCTGCAAATATTGTGCCTCTACTCCTGAAAATTTCACTGTGTATTTCCAAAAAAAAAAAAAAAATTACTTAACCACTACTGATGATCAAATCAGGAAAATTAACATTGGTACAATATTATTTAATATCCCTATTTGCACTCAACAATCATTCTAATAATGTCCTTTATAGCACTTTTGTTTCCACTCCAAGATCTAATTCAAGAATCAATTCTGTCTCAGGAGCTCTCACAGTAGAGATCTGTTTGCAGCTTTTAGTGTTGGCTGAATAAACTATGAAGTTCCAGGCTTTTGTAAATAGTTCTTGAAGAGAAAGAAAAATCCGGAGGAGAGAGGAGATATTTGGAGAGAGAGAAAGAAGGGCAACTCACAACCAACGACGTGTCACCAAAAAAGAAAAGGAAATTACGCCTGTCTCTCTTCCAACTCTCCAAATCCTTCAGAAATTTAAGGAAACCCAAACCGAAACTCCCTGGGGAAAACCGAGACAAAGTGGAGTAGAGCAGGCAGAAACGTGGGCACTAAGAGGTAAACTCAGGCAAATTCCTCCTTGAGAGAGGAGGGAGAAGAGAGTGGGGAAGACCAAGCAGAGAACCCGGTGTCTTGGTGGAGTTGGGGCGGTTTTGCTTGTCTCTTTTTTAACGAGTGTGGAAGGCGTCGCATTTTTAACACAGCCCCACGGTTCTCGCCTTAAATGATATCAATTACCCCAAACAGCATACGTGTTACTCCAGAGCCCGAGGAATGGCCACGGGAGGACGGAGAGGGCGTGGGATGTCGCATTGGGTTTGGCGACCAGGACCGGGGAGAGACGAGGGCTGGGGATCGGGGAGGCGGCTGTAGCCCAAGGGTCCGCCAAGGGCCAGGACAGAGCGGGGCGGACGAGGGTAGGGGACTCAGAAGGAGGGGAGAGAGGCGGTGGCCGTCCGGGCAGTGGGGCACGGGGCAGTCCGGGGTGGGAGGCAGGGGTCGCGGCGCGCCGGGTCCTCACCGCTGCTGAGCGTGGAATCGCAGTGCCAGCTGTCCAAGCTGGCGGGTTTCCGGCAGGACTCCCACAGGGACAGGTAGTACTGGTGGTCGGCCGTGACCCAGGCCGGGCTCAGCACGGCCCCCAGGTCCAGACACAGCGCCAGGAAGATGCACACCAGCCCGACCAGCTTCAGCGGGGTCACCACCGACACGCGCACCTCCTCCATGCCTCTGCCCGCCGAAGCCATGCCCCGGGCGCCGCAGCTGCCCGCCCCGCCGGAGGCGAGGTCGCCAGGGGGGACCGGAGAGCAGTGAGCCGGACCTCCTCTGGAGGGAAGCAGCGGAGCCGCCGCGCGCCGCAAAGGTAGGTCTGCAAGGGGTACCGGCCGGGGTGGGGGTCTTCCACAGCCGCAGCGACGCCGATCACGCCGGGGACCTTTGCAGCCAGCCCCGTGACAAACTCTGTCCGGGCTCGCTCCGCCCCGCCCAGCCGCTCCCGGGGCTGCAGGAGGCGGGAGGGCTGGCACCCAGCGGGGAGGGACAATTGTTTGCACCCCACACTTGGCCTCAGGCTCTTGTTCCAGGAGCGAAAGGCTGGCGTGCGGCCACTCCTCCCCGCCCAGTTCCCTTCTCTGAACCCAGAGGCTGGTGCGCTCGGAGCAAGCGCCCCCCTCTCCTGGCTGGCGCTGGAAAAATAGGTCCTCCCTCTCATGCACCTCATACGAGTGTAATCACAGAGTATTTGTTCTTTGCATCTGGCTTATTTCACTTAGCATAATGTTTTTAAATTTTCCCATGTTATAGCATGTATTAGAATTTCATTCCTTTTTAATGCTGAAAAATATTCCATTGTATAGTAGTCCTCCCTTATCTGCTGGGTGGTTCCCTCCAAGACCCCTGAAACCAGGGTTAGTACAAAACCCTATATATACCATGCTTTTTCCTATACATACCTACCTAAGATAAAGTTTAATTTATAAATTAGGCACAGTAAGAGATTAACAACAATAAGAGAACAATTATAACAATATACTGTAATAAAAGTTATGCAAATGTGGTCTCTCTCTCAAAATATATTACCCTGTACTCACCCATCTTCTGGTGATGATGTGAGATGATAAAATGCCTACCTGGTGAGATGAAGAGAAGCAAACTGCATGGGCACTTAGACATAACTTTAGGCTACTACTCCTCTTCCAATTTCTCAGGAGGACCATCTGCTTCCCAGGCTTCAGGTGACTGCAGGTAACTGAAAAGGTGGAAAGCAAAACTGGTGATAAAGGGGGACTACTGCATATATATGCTACATTTTGTTTAACCACTTACCTGTCCGTGGACATGTGGGTTGTTTCCACCTTTTGGCTATTGTGAATCTCGCTGCTTTGAACACGGGCATACAAATATCTGTTCAAGTTTCTACTTTTAATGATTTGGGGTATATACCCAGAAGTGGGGTTGCTGGATCATATGCTATTTCCATTTTCAGTTTTTTGAGGAACTACTATACTGTTTTCCACAGTAACTCACCATTTTACTTTCACACCAGCAATGCACAAGGGTTCCAATTTCTCACATCCTCACCAACACTTTTCTATTTTGTTTGCTTTTTATAATAACCATTCTAATGGATGGGAAGTGGTATCTCACTATAGTTTTGATTTGCATTTCCCTAATGATTAGTGATACTTAGTTCTTTATGTATTTATTAGCCAGTTTTCATCTTCTTTTGTGAAATGTCTATTCGTTTTTTTGCGCATTTTTAAATTGTGTTGTGTTGAGTTTTAGGGGTTCTTTATTCTGAATAGTAATCCCTTATTAGATATATGATTTGCAAATATTTTCTCCCATTCTATCAGTTGCTTTTTCACTCTCATGATAGTGTCCTTTGATGCACAAAAGCTTTTAGTTTTGATGAAGGCCAGTTTATATATTTTTACTTTTGTTGCCTGGGCTTTTGGTGTCCTATCTAAGAAATCCAGTGTCATGAAGCTTTCCTTTATATTTTCTACTGAGTTTTGTAGTTTAGGTCTTTGATTCATTTTTCTTCTTTTTCGTGATGCAAGGTATGGGTCTAGCTTCATTCTTTTCATGTGGATATCTACTTTTCCCAGCACCATTTGATGAAAAGACTGTCCTCCCCCCCAGAACTATATAGTTTTGAATTACTAACCTTGTGGACTACTTGAGAAGTCACAAGTAAGCGGTGCTACACTACGAAAAGTAAAGCCCTCCATGTCTCACTTACCTCATGAGATCTGCATCTATCCCACATCTCTGTCGGTCCCATCCCTCCCTCTTCTCCCCATCTGTTCATTCAGTAGATTCCATTCCCAGTGCTCTCAATCCTTGCGACTCCGAAGTGTGGTCCAAGGATGCCACCAGGGCTGGAATCACCGGGGAGTTCACTAGAAACTCAGAGCCCTGACCTCTCCCCAAACCTACTGAATCAGAGTGTGTAGTTTAACGGGATCCACAGTGATTCGTGTACAAGTTCTAGTTTCAGAAACATCGGCTACATCATTTTCTCAGGTCTCTCAGGGCTCAATTTCTACTACAAGTAGTGGTATCAAAGCAGCTGCTAAGCAAATCAAAACTCACCACTTTTTGCCCTAGCATTCAACACGTTACCTGCTGCCCAGGTGTATGGGGTTTCTTTCATGCCCACTTCTCAGCAGGCTCTGACTGTCACTGAGTTTGGTGCCACTGGCAATGATTAGTCAGCACTGTGGGCCTTAAATGGCATCAGTGTATTCTAGACTCATTGGTTCTCATCCACCTTGTTTTGTTTTGTTATGCTCCCACTCCTGAGAGCTATGTGACAGATGAAGATAAATAATGATGCCTTACCAAGGGTATCTCAAATAACCATCTTTCAGATTCTGAGGGAGGTGGAACTTCCAGAATGGTGGTATGAGAAGTTTGGGGAAATCTTACGCCTGGAGAGACATCTCTTAAGCTGGTGAAATTGGCATAGACAATTACTCAGTCTCCAGAGATCCATCAAAGGACTTACAACAAAGTGAGAAGCATTTAACTAAATCTATGGGAACTAAGTAAGAATGGTGGGAGGCCATGGCATTTAAGTTAAGGATGGCACATAGGACTTCACAGTTTCACCTTGCACAAGAGATGTTCCCCTGGGGCTCAGCATCTTAGGGTAGCTCCCATCTCCCCAGCTTATTGGGTGGAAAAGTTATTCTGAACGGAATCCAGATCACTGGGTAATGGAGAGAGAATTAAGGTAAAAGACAAGTAAAGTTTACTTTAAATAAAATTATAAAAGCTCAATTTATATAAATAGTTGGTAGGTCACATAAAAAGTAAAAGAGAGGGGTGCCTGGGTGGTTCAGTCGGTTAAGCACCCAACTCTTGATCTCAGCTCAGGTCTTGACCTCAGGGCTGTGAGTTCAAGCCCTGCATTGGGCTCCATGCTGGGCATGGAGCCTACTTAAAAAAAAGTAAAAGAGAAATAAAACTTACTGATTATTAGAGTTGACAATTAAGACTGAGAGACAAGGTGGTAAACCTTGCAGGGAGCAATTTTTCAACACCAGAGTTCTATGTTTTGACTACTGCCTTGGAGTGAAGTGAAAGTGTGATTTCTGATAATGCTTTATTATTACTTGACAAGATATCACAAATTTTAAAAAAGAAAGAAAGATATAGCAGAATCATAAACATATACAGATACGTATATTTCTTTGATACATTATTCTCTTCAGTGCCTACTGAAACATTTTGTTAATGGTTTGAATGTTTTTACCAATTCACTGTCACTTTCATTCCAATCTTTGAACACTCTTCTGGTCATATGTTTCAATATTCTGTGTGTGCCTCAGAGGGGGGCACATTATTTTCTATAAACTGAATTAATGTGCATTGCTTATGCTCATGATTGTCATGGAATAACTTTTTTTATATTTTAGAGACAGTCTTCATTTTAAGAGAAGCAAGTTGATGTCTTGAATGAAGACATCTGGCATGTAGGACTTTTAAAAAATTTATTTTTGCTATAATCAGTTTAAAAACGTCGTTATTTGTGGCCATCTGCTGTGTGGTAAAAATAATCCTGTTTTACAGAAGTAGCCTTTTCATTTGCATTGATTAAAATAAGGACCTTAGACGTAGGCAGTCTAAAGATAATACTGTATTGCATAATGGATGCAAAGCTCTTTACATGCACTATAAATGTGTTTTCCTCTCCGTTTTCCTTTACCATCCCCCCAGGAATCCCAAGTGATTCCCTAGTCCAGAACATCTCTTCAGTGGGTATGGTTGTTATCACTACTGTACAAGGAAATAAACTGAAGTCCTACAAGATTCAGGGAGAGAGCATAAAGGGCAGGCCACCTGTACTTTCTAGTTCAGATTTCTTTTATACCACAATACTTCATATGTTATTTGATAACTCAGGAGCTCATTTAACAAATCCGCATCTACTCAAGCAATTCACCAAATTAACCAGTGCTCTCCAAGGTCTCTGTAAAGCAAGCCAACTGATGCCCAGGGCATACTCAAGACTCAGAGCTCATAGGCTACTCTACTGTAGGCCCACTCCATGCAGAGATGGATGTTTACCAAGAATGATCTGTGTTTGTTATGATACCTGTTTATAGTATTACACATGTTCTGATAATTGTATAATTTAATCACTTTTTAAAAGCAATACAGGGGCGCCTGGGTGGCTCAGTCCGTTGAGTGTCTGCCTTCGGCTCAAGTCATGATCTCAGGGTCCTGGGATCGAATCCCACATCCAGTTCCCTGCTCTGCGGGGAGTCTACTTCTCCTTCTCCCTCTCCTCCTGCCCCTGCTCTCCCTCTCTCATATAAATAAATAAAATCTTTTAAAAAAGCAACACAAACAATATAAGAGAGAGCAGCTTATATGAAAGCTAGGTTGAATACTTTGGTGTGATTCCATAAAGATGAGACAATTAAAAAAAAAAACCTGTCAAATTAAATGTGGGAAAAGCAAAAATAAAACTTACAAAAAATCTGAAAAAAATCTAGATAGAGTCTAAATCCAATGTGACTCCTCAGTATCTGAGTTCTTTTTCTATTTAAAAATAATGGAATAGATAACCCCAATAGGCCTATGTCTATTAAAGAAGTTGAATCAATAATTAATAACCTTCCAAGACAGAAAGCCCCAGATCCAAATGGGTTCACTGGTGAAATTTACCAAACATTTTATGAATAAATTATATCAATTCTCCACAATCTCTTTCAGAAGACAGAAGCTGAGGAAACACTTCTTAACTTATGCATTATCCTAATACCAAAATCTGACAAAGACATTACAAGAAAACAGACTAACTTTTCTCATGAACATAGATGCAAACATCCTCAACAAATATCAATAAATCAAATTCAACAGTGCATAAAGAAATTATGCATTAAAACCAAGTTGGCGTAGGTAGGTCCTTAGAGAGTATTATGTCCAAATTACCATAAATATTGTAAATGATTTCTACCACTCTAGAGAAACAAGTCCACATCTGACAGAGTCTGCCTCTGAGCAAACTGCCAAGCCTAAACTCATTTGCTTCACAATCACATTTTTTATTTTGAAAACTACCATACTTACAAAAAGGGGTACATCAATTAATAAGTAATAATTATATAAGTGGTTGTGTACCCAACACCAAAATTAGGGTAAAATATTACCAGTACCTCACAACCCCCTGTATGCTCCTTACTCATCTCCCCTTCCTCTCTTCAATTTAGATATACTCATAGTTCAAAAATTTATATTACTTATTCTTTTGTTTTTATTTTCTATTTTTAATACATAAACACTTTGCTATTTAGTTTTACCTCATTTGGTGCTTTATGAATATAATCCCAGAGCATGTCTTTCTTTTAAATATTTTATTTATTTGAGAGAGTGAGAGAGAGAGAGCGCACCCAAGAAGGGGGAGAGGCAGAGGGACAAGCAGAGCCCCCAAGCAGAGCTGGGAGCCCACGCAGAGCTAGATCCCACAACCCTGAGATCATGACCTGAGCCAAAACCAACAGTCAGATGATTAACCAACAGGTGCCCCAACATGTCTTTTTATGTGACTTTTTTGAACTTCATCCATATTGATGCATGCAGCTGTTCATTCACGTTTTCTGTTGTATAATATTCCAGTGCTTATTCATACAATGAATATTTGTCCATTCTCCTACGAAAGGCCATTTGGACTGATTCCATTTCTTGCCTTTAAGAACAGTGCTGCTAAGAACATTCTGTAAGCAATGCTTAGTGCATATGTGTAAGTGTTATGTACGAAGGAGTGGGATTGCAGATCATAAAGTGTGCTCCTGTTTACTTTTATTGGAGGGTACCAAACTGTTTCCCAACTTACACTTCCACCAGCACTGTGTGAAATAGTTTTGATTGCTCCAGCTCTTCATAAACGCTTGGTATTTCCAAATGTTTAATTTTTACAGGTGTTTTTTGTTTTTTTTTTGACGGTTTAGCGTCTATTTTGGTATATTGGGGCTAGCGGACTAAAAGAACAATGATTTTCTAGAACCACCCTATTTCTGTTTACTAAGGAGAGCCACTATTGTGGCCTCATTCTGGTTTTACAGCACTCCATACGATCTAAAGAACGTTGGCTAACATTCTGTGTGGAAATACCAAATTATCTGTTGCTACCAGAGCCTGTGAATTTGAATATTCCTAGCTTAAGGGACCACTGCCAGAAGATGGCATAAATATACTAAATAGCAACATCTTCAAATAAATATTTAAAGACACTTGCCTGGCTAAGAATTGTAGAGTGTGCTTTAGAATTATAGTGTACAACGTAATTTAAATATTTTTCTACCTCACTTATATTCTCACAGAGCTCTTTTTGTACTCTAGAGGCTGGATATCTTATAACGTTCAAACACGTTCATTTTATCTACATTCATACTTACAAGTAGAATTTTTAAAAGGTAAAAATTCAACTACTTTAGTCTGGAGTTGAGAATCTGGAAAAATTCTTATTTCAGTGGACTTTTTTCAATATTAAATATCTACTTATATGCTACTTTAATATAAAGAAACACTGATAAATATGCTATTTATTAATAGTCAATGAATAATCGCATTGCCTTTTCTATAATAATTTCTTATAAAAAGTGTCCTTTATCACATTCAGGAGACATGTAAATAATTCTATGCAGTGCCATTTATAAATGCCTTGTAACAGATTGATACCATGTTATTAAGAACCTGTTTCAAACATGAAAAAGGTAAAAAAAAAACAAGTGTCCCAATGACTTAGACTTAGAAACCTATTTTCTCATTATGCAAGTTTTCTATATCATTTCTAAATGTTACCTTAAATTAAAATGCAACTGCCATTTCTTATTCAGATTTGCTTTCAAGTAAAAACAGAACAAATCTACAGCACTCAAGCTGGAGTGAGTGCCATGGCAGAGAACTGTTAGGCACAGGGGTAGCAAAAGTTCCAGAGCATTACCTGTTACCAAAGCTTAGAATATTCTGTTATTAATTTTAGACAGATTTTAAGTAATGGATATAGTTCAAACAAGTTTGATGGGTTTAGATAAACCTTTCAAACTAACTCACTGACACTAAAACTTGAATATAGAAATGAATGTCGCCTATCATTGGAAAACTAGAAACTTCCAACCAGATGTGGCATTTTTCTCCCCCGGCCTCTTGATGAAAAATTCATCTAAATGCAATTTCAGATCCATGGTACATAATAACTGCTTCCAGAAAGTGCGCTGAGGACAAAAATTCTCACTTTTGTCTCCTGGAAACAAGGAGTCAAACAGGCTTAGCTATTTGGGGCAGGTGGGGTGAGGGAAGAACAGGGTGTGTGGAAGAATTCTTTACAGGTTGATATTTCCTTAGCCACTGGTCAGAAATTAGGTATAAAGAATTTAAGAATATATTTTTAATTGTAGATCCTCTTCTTTATGCCTGTCATTTGCTTTTTTTCAGGGACCACTGGCTAAATTCTTGAACAGGTACCATCAGAAATACATCATTCAGATAAAATAGGAAAATACATCTTATATACATTCAGGTAAAATAAATAAACCAAAGTAAATTTTAAAAAAGTAATACAGGGCTATGGCAAATAGTAGTCCAAGACCTGACAACAGAAATTCCACATATAAAAAGGTCTATTTAATGCCAGTTGTTTTATAAATAGGAGAGAGTTGTCCAGCTAATGTCTTCACACCTTGTGTGTTCTCACTTGGTTTTCTCTGCACTACTAATCTTTTTCTTGTCGCCACCAGCCTCCCTGCTCACACTTGGTCTCCCTGCCTCCTGCTCGTTTCCTCTCCACGTTATCTGACACACTTCTGCAGGATTCCTTGTCCTAAATGTAACACTGGTCATACCACCCCTTCAGGGACTGGTCCTTCTTTACATTAGCGTTTCTCACCCAAGATCCTCAGAACACATAGGTCTCCGGACATGTTACATGGTGTTTGATGAAGAAAAAAAAGAATCTGTGATAAAATACACTTGAGAAATAGAATGGAAAAGAGTAAAGTCAGTTTCTCTACTTCTGATAACCTTTGGTGTCCCAAAAATTCAGGGAGAATTTTCAAATTAGAAGTGCTTCCCAAACTTACTTGTCCCACAACATTTTCTCAACAGTTGCTTTTTTGTGTTCTGCATGAGGTACTTAGCTTCATGTGCACTGCACTGTTATGGAACTATGCGCCATTTTACTCTTGATTTCCCCTTCAGAAGACTGATCGGTGCAATCAGTCACTGGAAAGCAATTTTCATCACCAAAAGCAGCTTCATTTTTCTGTTAACAGCCCTGCTACAAGTTATTCAGCAGAAATAAATAGCCTGTAAGAACACAGACATCGTATGTTCTACGTTGTTACATGATAACATATATAGCGTAGTATCTATGTTGTACTAGACAAACATTCTGATATCCCAGGTAGACAAATGATCAATGAAGCCATGCTGCCTCGTATTTCTGTGATACATCTCTTTTATTTGGAGAACTGAGCTCTTAGCACTTGTTTTTGGTTTTTTTTTTTCCCATCTCTGTATGAACCTTTGCGTTGAGAAAACACATTTGCCTACAATCTGTTTGAAGAGAGAGAAAATGCTTATTACACATCCGTATCACAAACCAATGATTCCTTATTTCTATATGTATGTTCTGTCACTGACACTAAAAGCAGTGTCTATCTGAAGCAACAAAGTTGCAAAAAATAGCACAGAGTTCCTGTATACCGTTCACTCAGCTTCTTCTAATGTTAACCTCTTACATAACCATAATGCAAATTATCAAAACCAGAACATTAATGTAAACACAATACCATCAACTAAACCACAGACCTTATGTGAATTTTGCTAGTCTTCTCGATAATGTCATGTTCTTGAGTCCACCATCCAGCACAGCTCCCCACACTGCATTCAGTATTCCATGTCTCTTTAGTTTTTGTCAGTTCCTTATTCTTTCCTCACCTTCCCTGATACTGACACTTTTAAAAGCCCTGGTCAGTACTTTGCAGAATGTTACTCACTTTGGATTTATCTGTTTTTTCCTCATGATTAGAATGAGGTTATGTATTTTTGGCAAGGATCCCAAAGAAATAATTTGTTCTCAGTGAATCATATCACAGGATTCATGATGTTGAAGTATCTCATTGCAGGTGATGTTAAATGTGATTCCTTGATTAGGTGATGTCTGTTATATTTCTTTAGATAAAAACAAAAAGTTGCTATTTTTTCCTTTTGCGGATATTAAATATCTTGTGAGGACAGGCTCTTGGGACTATGCAAATATCTTGTTTCTCACCATACTTTCCCACTAATTTTAGCATCAATCAACACTTCTTGCCTGTACCAATTCTTACTGTGATGATTGCCTAATGGTGATTTTCTATTTCCCTCATTCCTTCTTCACTTATTAATTAGAATTATTCTGTACAGAAGACCTGCACTTTCTCCTCACTTTATTTCTTAATGCAATTATTTATATTAGTATTGACTCTTTTTATCTTGGAGCATCTGATGAGTCAACTATTCTGTAACTGAACTTTTTGAAATCTTGACCCAGTCAAGATTTTGTTTTTTGCCTAACCAAAGTAATTACTTCCGTTCTTCTGTTTCATACTATACGTGCTTTAGAAAATTAGTTACATTTTAATTTTTTTTTAAGATTTATGTATTTGAAAAAGAGTGTAAGGGGAAAAGAGAGAGTGCAGAGGGAGAAGGAGAGAAAGTCTCAAGCAGACTCTGTGCTGAACACGGAGCCCGATGTGGGGCTCAATCTCATGACCCTGTGATCATGACCCTTAGCGGACCTCACCACCCAGGCACCCCACTTTTTTCTTTAATAACTGGTATTTTATAGTATTTCTGATAAATAGGAAGAAAAATATACTACTTTCTCTTTTTTTTTAATTAATTCATTTGAAAGAAAAAGAATGTATGCGTGGGGGGAGGGGCAGACAGAGAGGGAGAGAGAATGAGAGAGAGAGAGAGAGAATCTCCAGCCGACTCCCTGCTGATCTTGGAGCCTCACCTAGGGCTAGAGCTCATGACACTGAGATCATTACCTGAGCTGAAATCAAGAGTCGGCTCCTCAACCGACTGAGCCACGCCGGTACCCCACCACTTTCTTAATGCAATGATAAAATGTTTTCCCCAGGTAAATTTTAGGGACTGATATTTATAAATTCAATTAAGTTGGGGTTTGAAAAGAAGATTATGTAGCCTAACCCACTGAGCCATTGTTTCAAGCCATGCGTACTGAATTCCCCTATGAGCAGGCCGGTAATATCTTCAATGCAAAAGGTGGGACAACAAAATGGTTTGATGAACACATATAATATCTCTATTTTTCTATCTATCTTTAAGTTTCTCTAATGATTGTGGTTTCTAGGAAAGTTTAAGAATCTTTCTGTTTAAGAAACACAGCAATACAGGATTTTGCCTGATATTCTAATACACGATACCTGAATATATGATTTTGCCTTTTTGTGTTCCAAACTTCTTGTGTTCCCAAACTTTGTTACATTTGTGTATTTACTGTATTTCTTCCATAAACCTATGATGGTTTAAACTTTCTTCCTTTTTAAACTCCCTGGGTATAAGCCAGTAATGATGAAATTTAGGCATAAAGCATGAGATTAGACACCATATAAATCAAATACAGCTTATGACCTAAAAGAGGTTTAAAAATAGCAGTAACCATTGTTATAGGAAGCCTGTGATAAATGTTACTAGAATGGTGCATTTGAGGTATTCTAGGAGCTTAAAGAAGAAATACTTTATGAAAACAAAGGCTTTTGACAGGATTAAAAAAGACACACACTTTAGGTATGTGGAAATGGTAAGAAGGCGACATACCAAGTATGTGGATAGGGTAAGCAAAAGACTGTTGGGGCATGAACGGAGGTAGGAGATTCCATCACCAAGGCGGAATCAAGGTCATACTTATATAGATATTGAGTGACAGAGAAATCTAAGCTAGTATCTGGAACAAAGAGAAACTGGTGACCAGAAGATCACTTAGGGGTAGGTAAGAGGTAATGATAATTTGAACTAGAAGCAATGGAAACTGAAAGAACAAACAATCAAGCCAGACTCTGAACTCCTCATATCCTAACCATTGCTTGTGTTTGAGGGGGGAGGAAAAGGAAAAGGAAAAGACAGAGGTAGAAAATGAATGATATTGTTGACCAGTGTGGCTAGGATGAGGACGGGGGACTGGCAGTACCATTCACACTCACAGGAAGAAGTCAAGAAAAAAGTTAGCCGATAGAGGGGCATGTGGTTGTGTGAAATATACCTGAGATTAGCTCCTGGCAGAACCCTGGGACTGCACAATTTAGCCGTTTACACCCAGATCTTAAGAAGATAAACTAAGCTGGAAGCTACAGAGAAGTTTAGAAATGAGTGACGCTGTTAAACATTTAATTAACTTGATTATATATGAAAAATTGCACTATTATTGCATTATTAATAAAAGAAGTGTAGCTTAGGGGGTGCCTGGGTGGCACAGCGGTTAAGCGTCTGCCTTCGGCTCAGGGCATGATCCCGGCGATCCGGGATCGAGCCCCACATCAGGCTCTTCCACTATGAGCCTGCTTCTTCCTCTCCCACTTCCCCTGCTTGTGTTCCCTCTCTCGCTGGCTGTCTCTATCTCTGTTGAATAAATAAATAAAATCTTTAAAAAAAAAAAAAAAAAGTGTAGCTTGAGTCATGTACTAAAATACATATATAATACATATATTTGACAGTGCAAGTCATTTAAATATTGTTTTATTTATATCCACAATCTTTATCATCTGGAATCACGAAGAAAAAATGACAGAAGCTGAATGTTTGTCAAAAAATTTTCCAATGTGGATCAAGAAACTGGTTAGCTTATTCATGGAATAAAGGTCTACTGAACACTAATTATGTTTGGCACTGAAACAGTTATGGTGGAAGATGCAAGAAAATGTAGGTTGATCCCTTCTTTTTGGTGACTTATAATCTTGATGAGGTCAAATAGTGCTCTCTTCTGAATCCTGACTAGACTATTACATTTTCATTTGTTACATCACCTTAGATTCTGTCACCCAGACTGGACCATAAGCTCCTTGAAGTAATATGTCTTCTCCTTTCTTTTAGCAGTAATAAATACTATTGGCTATTTCTTCAAATTATTAATGACACACAATCACGTCCACATATTCCTTTCCTGAAAATCATGGTCTTCAGATGTAATTTATAAATAACAATGGCTTGAAAGATTTTACAGAGACCTTTTATAAAAATGGGTAAAATACTACTGTGTGGTAACTAATATAAGTAAGTTAAACTTAATAGTCTGTGCCTCCTTTTTGGGAACTTTGTTGAAAATGGATTGACTTGAGTTTAGCTGCTGACACCAACACAAGTGAACCTTTTTGTTTCAAAACTTAACATATATTGACAACTATTTCCTAGAATGAGGTGGGAAATAATGCATAAACATCAACCATTAATTATTAATTGAAGCACTGCAGAAATCCCATATGATACACTAAAATTAATTAATAGGGCCATGCTTGAAGGAGGTGTAGGGGTAGAGAAAACAGCCCCCAAATCAAGAGGGCAGGTGCCAAAACTTTGAAACCAACCAAATTATCATGACCTGCTTAAATGTCTACTGTGTAAAATATACTACGCTAGGTGCCTGATAAAAAGATAAACAAGATGTAATGTTCCCTGTCCTCAAAGAGCTTACGACTAAATTGAAATAAACCACACACCTCCAATAAGAACACAACAAAATACACACAGAGAATAAAAGAGAACTCTATTATAATAGTTTTTAACAAGTTGTATTAAGAGTAAGTAAAGTCCTTATAATGAAATTGCTTGAAACAAAAGATGAAAATTTAGTTTATATCTGTTAAAGGCTCACAACATGCAAGGTAGGCAGATGAGGAAACTGTGGCACAAAGAGATGAAGCAACTTGTCTAAAGCCACACAACTGGAATCAATGGTACTCAAAACCAGGTCAAAAAGATTCCCATGTCCAGGACTTTCTGTATGCCATGCTACCTCCCCGCTGTGGACTGAACTGTGCCCACCCCCCCCCCTGCCAATTCATATGTTGAAGTCCTAATCCCAAGTGTGACTATATTTGGAGAAGGGACCTTTAAGGACATAATTAAGGTTAAATAAGGTCATAAGAGTGGGGCTCTCATCCAATAGGAGTGGTGTCTTTATAAGAAGAGGAAGAGATACCAGAGCATGTTCTCTTTACCTCTCTCTCTCTCTGTCCATGCATGGAGGGAAGACCACATGAGGACACAGATGCCTCACCAGAAACCAACCCTAATGGCATCTTGATCTTGGACTTGTAGTCTCCAGAACTGTGAGAAAATAAATTCATGTTGTTTAAGCCACCCAGTCTGTGGTATTTTGTTATGGGAGCCCCAGTAGACTAAGATACTTCCTCTAAAAGAATAGACATGAATCTTATCCTTTACCAACAGTGGAGCAACATTTAGTATTCTTACATAGTTTAGAACTCTTTTCTTGGGGCGCCTGGGTGGCTCAGTAGGTTAAGTCTGCCTTTGGCTCAGGTCATGATCCCGAGGTCCTGGGATCAAGCCCCACATTGGGCTCCCTGCTCAGCGGGGAGTCTGCTTCTCCTGCTGCCCCTCCCCCTGCTTGTGCTCACGCTCTCTCTCTCTCTCCCACAAAAATAAATAAAATCTTAAAAAAAAAAGTCTTTTCTTTAGCCTATTCTCAAGTTCTCTGCATGTATGTGTGTGCATGTGTGCACACAAACATTCCTTAAGCAGTGATGTTTACTTAATTATGCACACACTTTCCAAAAGTTAATTTTGGATTATATCACGAAGCCCAGAGGTGCTTCATACTTGCATAGTACTGGCTTGTTTCTTCTAGGAAGAAAAGAGAAAGATGGTAAGAGTCTGGGATGTACTACAGAGCTCCCATAAGCCATTAAAAAAACCTTTTTTTTTTTTTTTTTTTTTTTTTTTGAGAGAGAGAGAAGGGTGGGAAGGGGCAGAGGGAGAGAGAGAATTTTAATCAGGTTCCACACCCAGCACGGAGCCCCATGTGGGACTTGATCTAAAAAAAACTTAATGTTCATTAGGAAATTTCTTCTAAGTCTCTTTCATACACACAATCAGTTTGTCAGTTAACTGTCTATGGCACACATTCATGTTTTAATAAACTAGGTATTAATTGATGTAAAGCATGGTACCATGTAGGTCAATGTGATTATAAACCACACTAACAGTTTAGAAAATCAATAATATATTAAACAGAGATTAGTACTTCTGGAATAAGTTAGTAAATAGTTGTTTTCTGACAAATTGTGACCGATTCTTCTGCTTCTTGGAAGGTATGCTCATTTACAGATTTATAGATTAGGCAGGAGGCAGGGAAAGGGAGGGCGGCCAAAACCCAGGCCTGATGCTCGTTTCCTTTGCTTTCTCCACACACAAACCCATTTACTGATGTCGCATAATTAGAGGAAAAGCAGGGAGTAGGGCGACATATTAGGCAGTTTTCTTTAAGCGGGAGTTTGCTGTGCCCAGCAGTCAGGAGTGGACCAATGTGGCGAAAGCACTCTTCGTGCCGGGGCTGTGCACTTAGCATCGCTGCTTACCCACTTCCTCTTGAAGCAGCCAGTGGAGAAATGCAGACTCATAGAGGACTCCACGGCAGCGGTTCTCAAGGCAAGACTGTGTTCTGTCAAGATACTCCTCGACCTGAGCTTCTGGAGAGTCAAGTCGGAGAAGAGCTGGGAACTATTTGTGAGGGCAGTAAGTGAAAACAGCATCATGCTGCCTAATCCTTCCTGAAAGGAGTTCACGGCCTCTCCGAAACGTGTGCTATTGTTGTCAGAACCCCTCACACCACACTCCAAGTCCCTTCAATAGGCATATCTCCATAGGTTTTATCCTTTCTGCGTAAAACCTCATTTCATGTTTACTTTCCCCTCTTGCCTACTACGTGTTCTGTGGCAAAAAGTTATTAACGTGAACACATACCTTATTAACG
This sequence comes from Ursus arctos, assembly GCF_023065955.2. NCBI lineage: Eukaryota > Metazoa > Chordata > Mammalia > Carnivora > Ursidae > Ursus > Ursus arctos. The sequence goes on along the minus strand of NC_079873.1, from coordinate 31,025,583 downwards.
CACCAGAGGGGCAAAGGTACTGTAAATGATTTGCAAGGGATCAAGGAGATACCGTGTAATGTAGAAGGAAGAACGATCAACGGGGAAACGGGAAGCCTGCGTTCCTCTTGAACTCTTGAGCTCCTGATTCACTATTGGGTAACCATGAGGAAGTGACAACATCCCTGGACGTGAAGTTTCTCACGTGGACAACGAAGGATTGGATGAGACCTTACCTGGGTCCCTCCCAGTGTAACATTATATTCCAGTGATTACTGCACAATTTCTACGTGTAGTCACTACGCTGAGCACTTTCCCATTTCCTTTGATCGTCACAACACCCCTGGGAGGTAGGTGCCATCACCCCCATTTTGCTGCTGGAGAGCCACATCTTGGAGAATAAGGACCGTGCCATAGACACAGCCTGCAAGTAGCTTAGCTGGTTCTCTGTATCCTAGTAACTATGCTGGGCTCCTCACCTGGGCCGAAATGTTATTAATGGGAAAAGCTATATTTTGTCATCAAACTACCAGGGATTATTAGCCACTTCTCTGAGCTGCCAGACCTCCTTGTTATTGCCCTAGACATTTCCCCCCACTACCATATGATCCATTCAGCAACTAAGGGGCATGCCTGGCAGAGCCTTCTAGAATCCTTTCTAGAATTAGGGCCATTTTCCATAAACAGAGTCATGGTGTCACTCTCCGATGCAATAACAGACATGTGTGCAAGAGGGTACTCATCCATAAAGCAAGCTGAGGAGAGACGCAGCTACAGTCCAAATAACTCTTTCAGAGTGTTATTGCCAATCAGAAGTCTAGAGGTGGCATATAAGGAGTGTAGGCAACAGTGTTTCCTGACTTGAAAGCCTGCAAGGTAAGCCATTTAAGAAGTGCTTCGTGAGATCTGGTGATGTCAACTTAGGCCCCGAGGTCAGATATATTCTCACGGTATCAAGCTCCTAGGGAGAATTAGTCTGGATGGTGGTGGGCCGCTAAGGAACCTGACCTAGCCCTTCTAAAAATGACAAAAAGTTACCATATGGTCTGCAGACAAATGAAGGTCTGTATTAACATATAAAGCTAGTAGCCCACATGGAGTCATGGATTAACAACCATTCAAATCCGAAGCGTACATTTCATTGATCAGTGACACACTGATGTATGGAGAGAAGAAGACAGAAAGCAGTCAGAATGGGAAGGCAGGATATTTTACCACAGCCTCAGGGTAGCCAAAGGAGAATAAGGCACTTGACTTATTGGGTGGGATGTGGAAATAAGGGACAGAGAAGCTTTGACAGGATGAATCTCCCTGAAACTCCACTGGGCCCAGCCCTTCGCTGGTGATGTAACTCAGAGGGAGACAATCCAGCAATGGAGTTTCTCTGAAACAGAGCCAGGGAAAGGCAAACGTGCCCCATTCAAGTTCATCTCCAAGTCAGTCGTCTGTCTGGGCTCCTTAGTCCCATGCTATTCTGCTTCATTTGTGTTCTTTTGTGATGAGAGTCTTCCCTCTCCCTTCAGGAGATATTTGGGGATGAACAAACAGGAGGTCTATAAGGGTCATAAAAGGGGTAATTATCTCACTGAAGTTCCAGTGTTGGCATGCTGTCCCACACATCCCTGTTATAGTCTTATGAAATGCAGAGTTGTAGAACTGGTTGAGTTGATACTGGTCATCTTTTTATTTACAACTCTGATTTATAAATGCTAACCTTCACCTGATTTTAAACGCCATTTTTTTTTTTTTTTTTTTGCTTAGTTACATATGTAATTCTTGGGTTACTTATTTATAAAACAAAAGTTACCAATTTCTAATTTAGTATCTGGATTTACAGACCTCTGACTCTTCATTAACTTCCTGATTTATAAACAATAGACCAAAAGTCCTAGTGGATAAATGCAAAATCTTCTGCTGGATTTATACACCAAGAGCCCTGCTATGAATCATTGTCACATTTCCAAATATTCCCATTAGCTATTGCTTTGGCTGCCTGACTTGAAAACATCTTCTATCTTTACTATTAAATTCTGATTTGTCATTTTAATATACAACTCATTCTGATAATTTGTTACTATCAAGCAATGATTTATAAGAACACTAATAAATCTTGTAACATAAATTTTAAAGGCTTTGAGTTAGATATGCTATATTTTTGAAAGCTTTATGGTTGAAAAACAAGTCTCAGAAGCAAGAAGTAAATTTTTCAACCAACATACTACAAAACAAACAATGGAGCACTGGCCATATGAATGTTTGCCTTTTCTTTCTATACTGTCTCCCTACTCACCGCATTAAGAATTTCCTTCAAAAAAATTTTTTTTTCCCCTTTTTAAACAATTGTATACAGTTGTTGGCTGGACCTATGGAGACTTTCAAGGACAGTAAGTATTATAGTGTTTGACCTTAACAGATTAACATGATTACTGGGTACTAAGCGTCTTGAATTTTGGGGGCCTACAAGCTTTTATCTTGGTTCTCTTTCGTGTGTGCTTTTCATCTGCTGGGAACACACTGGTGCATATTTGGACTTAAATCCCTGCTTGGGGAGCTCACTGGCTGGGCAGCCTACTCATTACATACTGTTGAATTTATTTATTGTTTCCCTGGCTAAGGGCAGAGGGATTTATGTTTATCAGTTTTATGCCTTTGCTTACTGGTGACTGAACTAGTGGCCACTGTCTGAGAGAACTGCTCCTACGGGGGATGAGGGCACTGAGTAAGGATTACCATTTTAGAGTGACGCTATTCCCAGAAGTGCTATGCACAATGAAGGAAATAGAAGATTTTCCTCTTGATTATATCAAATCTAATAGATCTGTGTTCCTTAGTTTCATGTCGTTCACATTTGTACCTTTCTCTCCCTCAAGGTGGTATATGTTGTCACATGGCAACATTAACTACGAGTTATTTGAATGGAAAATTAAAGGTATAGATATTATTTTGGATGATGACAAACAACAGGCAGAAACTGTTACCCTGTAGTCTCTACTTAGCCCTGAGATTTGTAGGAAATCTGGTATATGGTGGGTGGCAATTTCTTGTATAGCAGTTGAGATTCACCATAAAACATTTTTTCCTTCAAATATTTTTTAATGATAAAATTTTTAGAATAAAGTAGTCCATATATTAAAGATCTCTTTTGGGACGATCCCTGCATATTGGGATTGGAGTTAGGCACAAAGAGAAACTAACACAATATTCTAAGAGTACAATACATGGTCTGTGTCCTCAAGGGCAAATCGAAGTAGCAAGGAAAGATTGAAATCCGAAGTAGTAAACTAACAAAACAATATTTTTACGGGAAGCTCCAGGAATTCAGCTAGGTTTCCCTCCTGCGTTGCTGTGTGAGTCACTGAAAGTCACATCAGTCTTCCTGGGCCTTCATTTCTTTACCTTAAAGAGATGAGCTGATGAACAAACATCTGTTGAGCAGCTATCATTTTCCAGGTACTGTCAAAACTATTGGGGAATGAGGGATCACTGAAGCCACAATCCAACTTTATGGAATTAAAGTCCAGAAGAGAAGGCAGCATTTTTGTTATCTCTTGTAGTTTGTTATATCTTGTTAGTTATAAGAGATACATATTAAAAAAGTTTGAGCAAATACTGTAGGAGGAAAATTCCTCAATGTCCCTTTCAGCTTTGCAGTACCAGTAGTTCTGAGTGTCGCTTATAGGTACCAGAGGGGGCAATACAAATTTTGTTTTACAAAGAATTGGGAGTTTTGTCCTGTCTGATGGCTCTCTGAAGGCTCAGTTCCAAGGGCTTGCTTTTGTTTTGCAAACATGAAACTTTCTCACAGCTGGATAGCCTCCCAGTGGGCATTTATCAAAAGCATTTAATGGCAAATATATTAGCCCCAGCCATCTGAGACAAGAAATAACAGCTTAGAAAAATACTTTGAGATGAAGAAAGAAAAACCACCATACCAAAACATATGGGATGCATTGAAAGTAGAGCTGAGAGTGAAATTTATAGTTGTAAATGCTTGCATTAAAAAAAAATTAAAGACTTCAAAACAATAATGTAACTTGCTACCATCATAAACTAGAGGGGAAAAAAGACTAAACTAAATCCAAAGCAAGCAGAAGGAGGAGTGATAAAAGTTAGGGTGGAGATAAATGGAATAGAGAATAGAAAATGGTAGAGAAAATCAATAAAATAAAAGTTTGTTCTTTGAACGTATAAAGAAAAAAGGAAAAATCATTAGATAGATAGATAGATAGATAGAGAAAAAGAGAGAAGGGGCGCCTGGGTGGCGCAGTCGTTAAGCGTCTGCCTTCGGCTCAGGACGTGATCCCAGCCTTCTGGGATCAAGCCCCACATCAGGCTTCTCTGCTAGGAGTCTGCTTCTTCCTCTCTCACTCCCCCTGCTTGTGTTCCCTCTCTCGCTGGCTGTCTCTCTCTGTCAAATAAATAAATAAAGAGAGAGAGAAGACTTGGATTTCTAATACCAGCAATTAAAATGGGACACTGCTCCTGGCCTCACAGAAATAAAAAGGATCATAAGAGAACATTATGAGCCACTGTATGCCAACAAATTATGTAACCTAAATGGGAAGGCCAAATTCCTATAAATAGGAACTATCAAACCTGACTTACAAAGAAACAGAAAATCTGAACAGACCCATAACAAGTGAAGAGATTTATGCTGATCATTATAAACCTTATAACTACAATAACAAATAACAAAATCCAGGACCAGATTGCTTTACTGGTGAATTCTAGAAGACATTTAAGAATTAACACCAATTGCTCTCAAACTCTTCCAAAAATAAAAGAGAAGGGAACACTTCCTAATGTGTTCCACAATGTCAGTATTACCTAATACCAAAGCCAGACAAAGATATCATAAGAAAACTACAGAAAAATAGCTCTTATGACTACAGATGTTAAGACACTCAACAAAATACTAACAAACTGAATCTAGCTGCATGTTATAAGGATCAGACACCTTGATCAAATGGGATTTATCCCAGCAGTGTAAGGGTGGTTCTACATATGAAAATCAATCAATATTATACACCATATTAATAGAAGAAGGAAAAATCTCTACATGATTATCTCAATGTATACAGAAAAAGCATTTGACAAAATCCACACTCTTTCATGATAAAAACATACCACAAACTAGGAATGGAAGGGAATTTCCTCAACCTGACAAAGGGCATCTATAAAAAATCCACAACTAACATGACATTAACGGTGAAAGACTGAATACCCCTAAAATTAGAAAAAAGACAAAGATGTCTTCTGTCACCACTTTTTTTTTTAAAGATTTTATTTATTTATTTTAGGGAGAGAGAGAGAGTGCATGTGAGCAGCACAGAGGATGGGGGGGGGAGAGAGTCTTAAGCAGACTCTGCACTGAGCATGGAGCCTAATATGGGACTTGATCTCAGACACCTGAGATCATGACCTGAGCTGAAACTGAGTAGGTTGCTCAACCGACTGAGCCACCCAGGCACCCCATTCTGTCACCACTTCTATTTAACACTGTGCTAGAAGTTCTACCCAAGGATATTAGGAAAGAATAAGAAATAAAATGCATCCAGATTTGAAAGGAAGCAGTAAAACTTTGTGTTCATAGAAGACATAATCTTTTATACAGAAGTCTTAAATAATCCACAAAAATTATTAGAGCTAATAAATGAGTTCAGCATAGCTGCAGCATTCAAGATCGATATATAAATAGCTATTGTATTTCTACACACTTGCAATGAAAAATCCAAAAAAAAGAAATTAAGAATACAATTCCACTTAAAACAGCATCAAACAAAATATACTTAGTAATAAATTTAACCAAGTAAGTGCAGGACTTGTACACTGAAATTTACAATGCATTGTTGAAAGAACTTAAAGAAGACATAAATAAATGAAAAGGTATCCTGTGTGTTCATGCATTGGAAAATTTAATTTCGGTATGATGGCAATACTAACCAAATTGATCTACAGATTCAATAAAGTCACTATCATAATTCTAAATGTGTTATTTGCAGAAATAGATAAACTGATCTGAAAATTCATATAGAAAACCTAGGGGTGAAAATATTTGCAAATTATATATCTGATAAGGGCCTAGAAGCTAGAATATATAAATACCTCTCATTACTAAATGACAAAAAAAACAAACAGCCCAACTGAGATGAATATATATTTCTTCAAAGAAGACATACAAATAGCCAATAAGCACAGGCAAAGATGCTTGCCATCATTAATCAATAAGGGGATGTAAATCAAAACCACAATGAGGTACTGCCTCACACCTACTAGAATGATATGATAAAAAAAAAAAAAAGATAAGAAGTATTTGTGACGATGTGGAGTAACTAGACCCCTCATACACTGCCAATGTGAAGGTAAAATGGCACAACTTGTGTAGAAAACATTTTGCCAGTTCCTTAAAAAAATTTAATCATAGAGTTACCATATGACCCGGTGATTCTACTTCTCAGTATATACCCAAGAGAACTGAAAACATATGTTCACACAAAACCTTGGACACAAACTTTCATAGCAACATTATTCATAACAGACAAAACCTAGAAACAATCTAAATGTCCACCAACTGAAGAATGGGTAAACAAAACGTAGTGTGTATAATGAAATATTATTAAACCGTAAAAAGAATGAAGTACTAATACATTCTACAACATGGATGAGCCTTGAAAACATTATGCTAATTAAAAGGCAGTTTCAAAAGGCCACTTGTTGCATAATTCCATTTATGTGAAATGTCCATAATAGATAAATCCATAGAGACAGAAAGTAAATTAGTGGTTGCCAGGGAGAGAATAATGGAGTGAGTGCTTAATGGGTATAGGCTCTCCTTTTGGGGTGAGGAAAATGTTCTTGAATTATTTATTGATGATAGTTGCATAACATTGTGAATATAATAAAACCACTGAATTGTACATTTTTAAATGATTAAAATGGTGAATTCTGTTATGTGAATTATATCTCAATTATAAAAACATAATTGCCAAAATGATAAAAATATAATTGAGTAGGTAGATGACTTCTTTGAAAAAAGGAACAATATCAGCAAATCAACCTGTCAAGTGAATATGAAAAATGTCCTGAAAATCTAAGAAAAGAATGGGCATTTTTAATTATTCATGATGCCAATGCTCAGGAAAAAATAAATGAAAGGCACCTCATTTTATAAGAATTTAATTCAATTTAAATGCAGTCCTTCTATACTATCTTTCCCATGAGGCCAGTTTAAATACAGATTTGAATGAAAAGTTGTAGCTTTGCCCCTTTTATTACATTTTTTTTCTGCCAAAATCATCTCCTATACCCCATACCTGGGCTAGTGACATCAGAGCCATTTCAATTCAGGGCCATGGCTCTTCTGATAAAAGATGAGACAGACGGACATAGAATGATGTCCACATTTAGAGAAGATGCTTGTGGCACAGATGTGTGCTTGTGTTTGGATATGTCCTGTTCAACATTTTAATAAGTGAGTTGAACGGATTCACAGAACGTATGTTTTAAATGTATGGATGATGCAAAAATGGAAGAGTCAGCTTATATAACAGATGACAGAATCAGTGTCAAGATCTTGACAAGTGGATACATGAGCTAATATTAGCAAGGTGATGTATTTATATCCTCTAAGGATACATATAAATTTCTTTACTCAGGATTACAAAAAATCCACTGCATATATAAATGGGTTGGGAAAAGCTGGCTAAGTGGTCATTTATGTTAAGACTATAACAACAGCAGCAGCAGCAAACAACCAAAACTAGAGGTTTAGCTGACTTCGAGCTCAATATGAGTCCCTGGCTGCAGGTCCACTGCCATGAAACTCAATTTTGGAAAATGTGATGAAGCTGTATAGCAAACCTGCCTTTGGGGAATGAAATACATTCTAGAAGTGCTCCAGTTGAAAGTCTTTGCATTCTTTTTGATATATGACCTCTTGGACTGCACACACCTTATTTATGTCAGGGGAAGCCAGCAGCACCGAATACAAAATATAAGAAATTAGCAACAGAAGTTCTGATTACATCTCTCTTTTCCATAGCTTCATTTACTGAAATGCCTTACTTGGTTTATACCTAAAATTAGAACTAATAAAAGGCAGCTTCCAGCACTTCTGCAGGGATAAATTTGATGTAAAGGGAAAATTATATTAAATTCAAAAGTACTATGCAATGTAAATTTTAAATCATATCTTTCTATAGATTCATCCCTAGTGGGATCATAAGTATGTGAGCACTCTTCGGAAAACAGGCCTTTGAAACTATCCTTCAAATTTCTCAATGTACACATTTTAATCAAGGAATTCCATTTCTATTAATTTTTCCTACCGAAATACTCAAACATATTTACAAAGCTATATGTAGAAAGGATGTTTACCCCATTTTTTTTTTTTTTTGGTAACAACAAGATACTGGAGAAAAAACCTAAAAGGGCATTAATGGGGGAATACTTTGGAATTATTAATTAGTTATGGTATGCCAATACTGTCTTAGTCACCTTGGGCACTGTAACAAAATACCATAAACTGGGTGGTTTAAAAAACAGATATTTATTTCTCACAATTCTGGAGGCAAGAAAGGCCAAGATCAAGATGCCAGCAGATTTTTGCTTTTGGTGATGGCCTCCTTCCTGGCTTGCAGAAGGCCACCTTGTTGCTGTGTTCTCACATGGCAGAAACAGAAAGCTCTGGTGTTTCTTCCTCTTCTTATAAAGACACTAATTCCATCATGGAGACTCCACCCTCATGACTTCATCTAAACCTAATTACCTCCTCCTTTTTGGTTCCAGGACCCCATTCTAATGTTTGTGTGTGCAGGGCGGGGGGTCTCCCACAGCACCAAGCAATTCTCAGACACCAGCAGGATGTCTGCCCCACCTCCCCCACTTCAGATGCCAGCCACAATAAAGACTTTCTTTCTAGGGCAAAGGTTGGGCAGAGTTGCTAGAAGCCCCCTTTAAAAGATTGTGGTTTCCTAAAGTCAGGGTTCTTTCTTTCTTTCTTTTTTTTTTTTTTTTTAAAGATTTAATTTATTTGACAGAGAGAGAGAGAGACAGCGAGAGAGGGAACACAAGCAGGGGGAGTGGGAGAGGAAGAAGCAGGCTCCCAGTGGAGCATGGAGCCCGATGCGGGGCTCGATCCCAGAAGTCCGGGATCACGCCCTGAGCCGAAGGCAGATGCTTAAAAACTGAGCCACCCAGGCGCCCCTAAAGTCAGGGTTCTTCAAACATTCAGATGTTAGCTTTTTCTGCCTGTGTGTATGTGTATAGTGAGGGAGTAGCAATCAAGTTTTTCATCTGAGGTGAATCCTACAACACCAGCAGCTTCATGAAAAACTACGTACATCCAGAGGGCAGACCTCGAAGCAATCACTGAGAAAAAGTTACAAGGGAAATAGAGGTAAAATTTTCATCAATAAAAGGAAAAGTTTCCAAACGTTAAAACAAATGAATAGGCAACCCCCATTAGTAAATCTCTAGTGGTCCCTATGACCTTATTATTCTTTTTTCAATAAAGAGTTATGATGAAGGCAAAAAATGTGTACACCCAATGTGCAAGGGTCCTCATCTGGTGAGTCAATCCTTGATTAGATTTAGTGCTAAGTGCTTTAAGGGCCTTCTCAAATGAACTTGATTTTTCCCTCCCTTCCCCATATTCTCTCTTCCTCTTCACCCTCATGGGTTAGCCTCATACGAGCACCTCTATCCTTTTACACCATTCACAAGTCTTTTCTTGTTCACAGAAGTGGGGTCTAAGGGCCAGGATTTAACATGACAATTGGGTGTAGCCTTTTGTCTAGTTGAAATAGTAAACAAAAATTTTTCATTGCAAGTCTATGGAAGCCAGAAAGAAGGCCACTCAAGCTGCTTTGATTCTAAGCTCTAAGTATCTCTCTTCGAGACTATAGGATTAAGGTGACCTAGGTCATCTTGCCCTGCTCTGTGTGCACCACTGACTAATCAAGTACCTCTTTATTTTCTGTGCCTTTCATGTACCTTCCTTGGCAAGGTGATATGGAAGATCCCTCAGGGCTAGGTAGGACTGAAGTAATTCTGGGTCCTGGGCTCAGAGGCACTGTTAACACCATTCCCCAAAGGGACCCCAATCATTTGTTTCCCAAAAAGCATTGACAGGAATATTGATGAGGAGTATCTTCTACTGGGCCAGAGAGGTTAGAGTAGAGGCCTTGTATGAAGTTTCTATAAAGTACTCCATTCATATAAGGGTTGCTTTTTGCATGAACTTCCCATATCACAGGAATTAGGAAAATAAGGCTGTATAATGGGGGGGCAGTATAAAACTTTAAATGCTTATCTGCAAAAACATTCATCTTAAAATGTATTTTATTATGTCTCACTGTTCTACAAACCAAATTACAAATGAATTCTGTATGTCCGGGAAGTCTGAGAAGATAAATATCAGACAAATCTCAAGTGTGTTTCAAAATCATTCTGTCACAAGAGTAGCAGCCTGATGTCCATGGCAGTAAAAAATACATTAATTCATCTCCCTCCTGCAATTTTCCATTCTTCCCTTTTTACATGTCAAAAGCAACCAGAATGCCTGCATGTTTCTTAGAGTAATTTTATTGGAGTTTTCTAACCTTTACTATTGGCATCTTTATCCTCCTTTTGGGCCTATTTTCATTTTATAGAGACATCATTCTATCGAACTCTCCAGACAGGGAAGATGGGGACTGGCCTGTCCTACTCAAGCAATGCTAATAGAAATTCCATCCCTTTTGTCACCCCTTTGGAAATGCCAAGCAATGATTAACAACTCTTCACCATGTAGGGCTTTTTTAAAAATGTTACCCAGATGGCGTGAAACACTCCTGAATAGTGCAATGCAGGATGGAGGGCTATACATTGCAGGAATGTCTTGGAGGCTTTGTGCACTCAGGACAAGGCAAGAACCATTCACGAAGGAAAGAAAGAAAGAAAAGAAAGGAAAGAAAGGAAAGGGAAGGAAAGGGAAGGGAAGGGAAGGGAAGGGAAGGGAAGGGAGGAAGGAAGGAAGGAAGGAAGGAAGGAAGGAAGGAAGGAAGGAAGAAAGAAAGAAAAGAAAGGAAAGAAAGGAAAAAAAAGGAAAGGAAAGGAAAGGAAAGGGAAGGGAAGGGAAGGGAAGGGAAGAAAGAAAGAAAGAAAGAAAGAAAGAAAGAAAGAAAGAAAGAAAGAAAAAGAAAGAAGGAGGGAGGGAGGAAGGAAGGAAGGAAAAAATAATGGAGCTCAAACTTGAAGCTTGTACCCTAGAATCCTTGAGAGAAAAGCTCGAAAAAAGGATCATATCCTGTATTCATGGAAAGTGATGTTTAATTATAACTGAATAAATAATACGACAAATAGATGCGCTAAAGAAACTAGAAATAGGTCTATACATACACATACATGCATATAAACACATACACTATACATTCTAAGTATAATATATGCATGTGTTCTTTCTTTCCTGGGGTGTTTTCAAAAATCCAGTATGTTTTAGAACAGGGTCAGCAAACTTTCTGTAAAGGGCCAGAGAGTAAATATTTTAGGCTTTGTGGGCCACATGGAGTTATAATTACTCAATTCTTTCACTGTAGCTCTAAAGCAACCACATACAACAGGTAAACAAATGGGCATAGTTGTGCTCCAATTAAATTTATGAACATTGAAAGTTCAGACAATTTTCATATGCCACAAAATATTATTCTTCCTTTTAAGTTTTTCAACTATGTAAACATGAAAAAACCATCGTTAGCTTATGCAATGTACAAAAACAGACAGCAAGCTAAATATGGCCTGTAGGCCATAGTTTGCTGACATTTGTTTTAGAGGGTCAAGATCCATGAGATGAAATAAAATTTGATGCCGTCTAAAAACTGAAAATACATTTGTGGAACACCTCCTAAACACAATTCATACATCCTATTTAATATGACTATTTTGAAGTGCTAAAAAAAAATCACTAGATGGCTCTGTACTCTTTGTTTCCTCTGTATAACAGCATTTCACCCATCCTCTGCCATGCAGTCAGCACTAGATGGCACCAACAACTGACAATGTGCTTTTATCTTTTGAATTTATTGTTCCTAAATATATTCTCATTTTCCCTGTATTACAGGAAATATACCATCAATCTCAGTCCTTATCATCAGAATGCTAAATAACTGCTTTAATGTCAGCTTAGAAAGAACTTACCTATACACCCTATCAAAAGGAGCAAGAAAGTAGAACTTACCTATACACCCTATCAAAAGGAACATTTTTTGTATAATAATAGATTCAAATAATGCATTTGGGCAATAGAAGCAGAGGGAAGCAGAATATGTCACTTTGGCATGTGGATTATTTTGAGCTGAAGACAATCAAGACCCAGCAGACTCAAGAAAAACTTTACCTCTCTCTTAACTACCTGAAAGAATTTAGAGTAGGAGGCCTGGCTCAGACAGAGAGCTATTACCAGAGATAACTCTTATCTGAATGACCCCTCTGTATGGCAGGACAAATATCTAATTACCAAATACCTGCTCTTCTAATTGTCCTGTGAATACCTTCCCCCCCTCTGAAGTCCCAGGCCCCTATCCCATGTGTTAGTTCAGGATGGCATATAAACCCCAAATGCCTGACTTGCTTTTGGGTCTGTTTTTATGGGGCTCCCGTACTTATGAAATTAAATTTGTTTTTCTCAGGGCACCTGGGTGGCTCAGTCAGTTAAGTGACTGCCTTTGGTTCAGGTCATGATCCCAGAGTCCTGGGATCAAGCCCCATGTGGGCTCCCTGCTCAGCAGGGAGTCTGCTTCTCCCTCTCCCTCCCCCCCAACTTGTGCTCTCTCACTCTCCCTCTCAAATAAATAAATAAAATCTACTTAAAAAATCTGTTTTTCTCCTCTTAATGTCTGTTAATTATTAGAGTAGTCAAAGAACCTAGAAGGGTAAAAGGGAAAATTTTCCTACTCAACAGAAGCTATACACATTTAAGAGCTAAAGTAGTTCCCAAGTATCTAATTCTAAATAATATTTTGTAAAATATGTAGACAGGAAATAATTTAGTAAATCAAAAATAAAGTTGACTTCACTGCTTTTGTATTTATAGTGAAATAAATCTATTATTTCTGAAGTCCAAAGACATGACATATTAATACACCCTCAGTGAAGTAGAATCAATTCAACAGGTCATTGACTCCTTGGGCTAAAGTTGCTTTCAATCTTATTATTAGCACTGTTGCATTGGAGGCTTCTAAATCTATTACAGTAGAGGCAGGATTGCATTTCTTGTAAAAGTTTGCTAGCGTTTCAAGTAGACTTGATTTTCCTAAATTGAAAAAGCCTGAGCTCGTTGTCAGTAACTTGCCACAAAGGCAAACTTCCAAAATTTACAAGTTAAAGAAACGTGCTAAGCAATATGTAGATAAATAAATCACTGGCACATTTAAAAGTGAAATGTTTTTTAAATAGTTGGCTTTACTTATAATTGGCTCATTTTACCTTCTTTACCAACTTCTTAAATTTGGGTCTCTCTCAAGCTGGAGAAGAATAGAGGAGGGAATCCAATTCTGTCATTTTATTTTACTGCCAAATCTATACTCTAATTTCTTTTCCACATGCTGTTTTCCAAATGTCATGAGATTAGAATGCTGTTTGTTTTTATTCAACTTTAAGTGGTTCTGTATATGAGAAATGAATTGCATTATGTGTGTGCATACCCAGTGCATCTCCAAGAGAAAGAATATTAAAAATAGCTCATCAATCAACAGGTTTAAAATCTAATAAAAATGCTTTCAATGTGCTACAATTCATTGCAGTAGGGTTGAGCAAAGCATATGTAGTTATCTCGGTTTCTTCATTCCTTTTCATCTCCATATGAAAAATGAGTTTTGCATTGATTTCTTTTTATTCGCGTGTACATTAAATCAAGAAACTACATGACACATACATTTCAGGAACTGATAGAATGCTGTTATCAACTCAAAACAATGTCTACTTATTGTCATAGCTATGTATCAATGGAGTAATAAAGGTTATATATTATTCTTGAAGTAGCATCTCTGATGATGGTAGCTGTGTTTTGCATTGAACATCATTTCATCTCTCCTTATCATTCGTTAACTAACCCATATTCCTTTGAATAAGAGATCTGAACACATTATTTTTATTAGTCAGGACATTTTGTTCCACTAAAGAAACTAACTCTGCTCTTTCTCAGAGATTTTCGGCTAACATTTTGGGAGTGTATTAAAAACAAAAACAAGGAAGGATGTCTGTGGTTTAAATTTCACTTTCTTGGTTTATTTAGATTCCTCTAATGGAAATTCACATTTAAACTGCATCTCTACAGGATAAAGTTGGAAATGTAGTTGACAATTATCTGGTAGATTTAGCTTTAAGGAGTAAGTCTAAAAATAAAATTCATATCTCAGGGCTGGGTGGCTCAGTTGGGTAAGTGTCTGACTCTTGATTTCAGCTCAGATCATGACCTCAGGGTCATGAGATCCAGCTCCATGCTGGACATGGAGCCTGCTTAAAATTCTCTCTCTCCCTCTCCTCTGCTCCACCCCTGCCTCTCTCAAAAAAAAAAAAAAATCATTTATCAATGATTAATCTATTTCTAAATAATTTCCCTTAATATCATTAAACTACTGTTTTTTAACCACATGCAACTGACAAACCACCTGATAAACCAACTCAACAGGCTTCCGTTTCCCTTCTTACTTCTGGTATACTAAGCACAAATGTAATAAAATAGCATAATCTTATTGATAGCTGTCAAAATAAATTTATGTTCTGCTGCTGAATTTTCTCTTAGTTCTAGTACTTTGTTAGTTGATTATCTTGAATTGTTCATAAATGATACTGTCTGCAAACAATATTTTTCATCTTCTCTTTTACAACCACACTCCATATTTTTTCCTCTTGTTTTATTGCAATGGGAAGGACTTTGAGTACAATGCTATTATTTATATAAGGGGTCACAATTTTATCTCTGACTTTAATGTAAATTATTCTAGAACTATGTATCTTATATTGTACATATATTTGTTATAGGTGTCTGGTATTTACACTTATGAAAGCTAAGTGTCAAAAATATTTATCATGAATAGCTGCTGCATTTTATTCAATGGCATATTAAGACTTATTATTAACGAAATATTTCTTTCATTTAATTTGTTATTTTAGTGAATTACTTTGATAAATTTTCTAATATACTGCTCTTCTTCCAGTCTTTAACTCAGCACTTGGCTGTGACGTAATTTTTATAGTAACTCTTTTTTTTTTTTTTTTTTTAAAAAAAACAGAGAGAGACACAGCAAGAGAGGGAACACAAACAGGGGGAGTGGGAGAGGGAGAAGCAGGCTTCCCGCTGAGCAGGGAGCCTGATGCGGGGCTTGACCCAGTACTGCAATCACGACCTGAGCGAAGGCAGACGCTTAACGACTGAGCCACCCAGGCGCCCCTATAGGTGCCCTTTTGACTGTATAGGTTTGCTGACAATCTATCTAGAACCTTTGCTTTTATGTTTATAGGTATGATTAACCTAAAATTTTATTTTCTCATGATTTTCTTTCTTTTTTTTTTTTAAAGATTCTATTTATTTAATTGACAGACAGCCAAGGAGAGAGGGAACACAAGCAGGGGGAGTGGAAGAGGAAGAAGCAGGCTCTCAGCAGAGGAGCCTGACGCGGGGCTCGATCCCAGAATGCCGGGATCATACCCTGGGCCGAAGGCAGACGCTTAACGACTGTGCCACCCAGGCGACCCTCATGATTTTCTGTCTTTAGAGTCACAGTCATTACTAACCTCATTAAATCAGTTAAGTAGTTTCCCATCTTATTTTCTGTGTTTTGGAACAGCTTTCATACAATTGTCATTAGCTGCCTTTTTAACATTTAGAACTGACCTGTAAGTCCATATGGGTCTGATATCCGTTTTGTTGAAGAAATTTAATTACGCTCACATTTACTATACGGCCTTCTTTTTCTTGTTAACTGAACACATTTTTAATTTATATTTTCCTGAGAAAATTTTCCATGCTGCTTAGCTTTTCATAAAACTATAAGCTATAAACCTGTTCAAAGTATTAGATTTTATTTTTACAATCTTAAATTATATTTCCATTTTTCACTACTGATGTTTATTCCTGGCCCCTCTTTAAAAAACAAAATAATGTTTGACAGAATGTCCTGTTTTATTTTTCTTGCCAAAACTGAGAAAATTTTAATTTACTGATCAATTCTATGTGCTTTTTTTTTTTTTCTGGATTTCAAATTATATTGATTATTACTGTCATCCTATTTTGGGTGCTTTTTTTTTTTTTGCCTTCTTTAATTGAAATATTCTTTTTTTTTCAGGCTTTCTAGTTTTCTAGTAGATGTAATTACTAAGCATCTCAACCTTCACTGCTGCTTTTAGATGCAAAACTCAGGTTTGAAATATGATGATTCATTTTCTTACAAAAATTTTGTGATTTCGACTTTTACCAACAAATTATTTAGGATGCATACCTAATCTGAAATATATGGATTAGTGTTTTGTGGCTGTTACCTTTTTGTCATTGATTTTTCCAATTTTATTTTGCCATATTTTGTTTTGTGAGTCCTTGTACAATAGCTTTAGGAAATTTGAAATTTTATTTGTACTTTTATTTATGTTTTTGTAATACTGTATGAATGCTTGTCCTACTTTCAGCCTTTTCTTGTAGTTCTACTAAATTTCACCTGATTAAATTTACTATGAAAGGATCACTTGGAACTGCCTCTGCCAACATAGAGTGCACCAAATTCATACAACCTTAGCATAAATATAATTACTATTTTGTCTAGCCTTCTAGAGAGTGCTAAAGAAATTGTTACTCCCTCCATCTCACTACTGACCCATAAACTTGCTGTACTCAACTTAGATATTTTGCCACAATCAATGGTTGTTTTTTCCTCGATAGTGCCAAGACCCTCAAATACTTAGCCTCTCAGATTTCATAAATGTAAGGCATTTCTCAGACTCAGATTGTGACCATCCATCCATCCATATCTCAATCCTCTGCATTGTCCATGTCCAAATTCTGAAAAATACCTCATTTTTCAATTATTGTTCCACTTAGGCATAGGGGGAATATATTCCCCATGGCTGAGTATGGGTATCTAATCTTCAGATTAATTAGAAGGGGTTTCCTACTCCAAGCGGGGTTACCCATGGCTGGGGGTGAGGATAGGAAAGGTTATATCAAATGCACCTCACATGTCATTTCAAATTCTCCTGACCTTGTAAGTCTCAGCCCTTTGGCACTCGTGGCCCAGCTGCTATTGTGACAACCATCTTGGCATAGATTCTGATGAACTTCACAAAAGTGCAAACCAATATCAATTCTCATGTCACATTTCTCTAGGGCATCCCTGTTTGACTCTCAGACCTGCAATGCTGCAGTATCTGCTTAGTTCCAATGCAAATGCCATCCAGAACAGCAAAGTAACTCTTGCAGCAATGAGAACAGTGGACGATGGGAAAGTGGAGCCAGCAGGGTGTTTCCAACCCTTCCTTTGGATGGACTGTCCTCAAATGCAGTTATTCATATGGCATCTTGGAAGTTGGTCCCAAGATATGGCTCAACCAATAGTGCTTGATACCAAGCGTTTGGTCAGTCAGAAGTGCTATGCTGTATTAATTTGTATTGATTTATGTTCCTCCTTTACCTCGCTCTGCCCTCCTCCATCCTCCTTCTAGGGTCGTACTCCCTAATAAAGTAGTAGCACTTAAACTTTTGTGACATGAGCTGCTTTATTTAAAATCCACACTAAGAAAAAGGTGAAAAGATACATCGCAGTTCTATTTTCTTCTCTCTGTAGCTTTTAGGGTTTGGTATATTTCACACAAAAATGATATATGAGCTAACATCCTACAGATACTTCCAGCCTTGAACTGCACATGTCCACGCAGACAGTGTAGTTCACAAGCTCGCTTACATTGATCTTGTATAGTTCATTGTACAACCTACTCTTTGCCTTGAATGATGCTAAAAGGGTGAGAGAGACACACTCAACTCTTGTATAGGAGTGTTCTGCAGTGTAAATTCGGGTTCACAAGATGGGAGTGACCTCAAAGATCCTTTTCATCTCACTGGATTTTGTCTCTCCTGACTAGGGAAAGTTACTGAATTGATTCTGTTCAGTTCCACCCATGTCCATATGCAAGAGACTTTTCCTTTCAAATTCACTTCTCAAAATAGTCGAGGTCCCACCCTACATCTCACGGTGTGTGAGTGTTTTTAGACATTGAAAATGAGGCCTGTCCTGACAGGCTAAGTTAAATGGGAATTGGGAAAATCTGGAGCTCAGACTGACATCACACTGCTAGACAGTCAACAGGAAACAAACTGTTACCAAAGGGATATTTTTTCTTTTAATCTTTACCATTTACCTACAGTAGACAACAAAATTGCTCCTTAAGTTGACGGTCTCTATTAGTCTCTGTTCCTGTCCATTGTTCATTCCAGGATAGGTCCTTTCATTCTAAATTCTTCCCCCCGCCCCAGATTTATTGAGATATAATTGACACCTGACATACAACATTGTTTAAGTTTAAGGGGGAAATGATTATCACAATAAAGTTAGTTAACACCCCCATCACCTTATATAATTACCATTTCTGTTTTGTGTAAGAACATTTAAGATCTACTCTCTTGGCAATTTCTAAGTATATAATACAGCATTGTTAACTATAGTCACCATGCTGTACATTAGATCCTCAGAACTTATTCATCTTAGAACTGGAATTTTCTACCCTTTGATCAATATCTTCCTATTTCCCTCACCCCTCCGTCCTTGGCAACCGTCATCCTACTCTATGTTTCTAAGAGTTCAGCTTTTTAAAATTTCACTTATAAGTGAGATAATACAGTATTTGTCTTTCTCTGTCTGACTTACTTCATTTAGCATAGTGCCTTCAAGGTCCATCCATTGTGTTGCAAACGGCTGAATAATATCCCATTAAATATATCGCATATATATATAATATATATTGTATATATATCCATAATAATATATGAAGAAAACGTGATATATATATATATATATATGATATATATGTGATAAATAAATATATATATATATCACATTTTCTTCATCCATTTATCCATCAGCGGACACTTAGGCTGTTTCCATGACTGGGCTATTGTGAGTAATGCTGCAACGAACATGGAAGTGCAGATATCTCTTCAAGGTAGCAATTTCATTTCCTTTGAATGGATATATACCCAGAAGTGGGACTGATGGATCATATGGTAGTTCTATTTTCAATTTTTTGAGGAACCTCCATACTGTTTTCCATAATGGCTGACCAATTTACTTTCCTACCAACAGTGCACAAGGGTTCCCTTTTTTTCCACATCTTTGCCAACACTTATCCTCTCTTATCATTTTGATAATAGCCATTCTAACAGATATGAGCTGATATCTCATTGGGGTTTTGATTTACATTCCCCTAATGAATAGTGATGTTGAGCATCATTTCATGTGCCTGTTGTCCATTTGTATGTCTTATTTGGAAAAATATCTATCTAGGTCCTCTGCCCATTCTTTAAGTGGATTGGGTTTTTTTTGTTTTTCTGCATTTTTGGTTTTTGTTTTTTTGCTTCTGAATTACATGAGTTGTGAGTTCCTTACATATTTTAGATGTTAATGCCTTAGCAGATAAATTGCAAACATTTTCTACCATTCCATTAGTTGCCATTACATTGTTATTGATTGTTTTCTTTCCCAGGCATAAGATTTTAGTTTGATGCGGTCCCACTTGTTTATTTTCACTTTTGTTGTTTGTGCTTTTGGCATCATATACAGAAAATTGCTGCCAAAACCAATGTCAAAGAACTTTTTCCCTGAAATTCTTGTAGGAATTTTATGGTTTCAGGTCTTATGTTTAAATCTTTAATCCATTTGGAGTTAATATATGTAAGGGGTATAAGAGTCCAATTTCACTCTTCTGCATTTGATTGTCCAGCTTTTCCAACACTATTTATTGAAGAGACTATCCTTTCCTCATGAGTATTTTTAGCTCCCTTGTTAAATATTAGTTGACTGTATATGTGAGGGTTTATATTTGGGCTTTTGGTCCGTGTGTTTGTTTTTATCCCAGTAGCATATGTTTTTGTTACTATAGCTTCGTAACATAGTTTGAAATGAGGAAGTGTGATGCTCTGGTTCTTTCTGTTCTTTCTCAGGAATACTTTGGCTGTTCAGAATCTTTTTGTGGTTCCATAAGAATTTTAGGATTGTTTTTCCCATTTTTGTCAAAAATTGGGATTTTGATAGTGATTGCACTGAATCTATAGATAGCTGTGGGTAGTACAGACATATTAACAATATTTATTCTTTGGACCCACAAATAAAGGATATTGCCTTTTTAAAAAAAGATTTATTTATTTATTTATTTATTTTAGAGAGAGCACGCACACGAGCAGGGGGAGAGAGAGAATCTCAAGCAGACTCCCAGCTGAGCACAGAGCCTGACACAGGGCTTGATCTCATGACCCTGAGATCATGACCTGAGCCAAAATCATGAGTCGGATACTTAACAGACTGAGCCACCCAAGTGCCCCAAGATATTGTTCTATTTATTTGTGTCTCCTTCAATTACTTTCATCAAAGTCTTGTCATTTTCAGCGTACAGCTCTTTCACTATCTTGGTTAAATTTATTCCCAAGTATTTTATTGTTTTTGATGCTATTGTAAATGAGATTATTTTCTTTATTTTTCAAATATTTTGTTCTTAGTATATAGAAATGCAAGCATTTCTGTAGATTGATTTTGATTCTTACAACTTTATTGAATTCATGGATTAGTTCTAATAGTTTTTTTTGTGGAGTCTTTAGGATTTTCTATATATAACATCATGCCATCTGCAAAGAAAGATAATTTTACTTCTTCCCTTCTGATTTGGATGCCTTTTATTTCTTTTTCTTGCCTACTTATGAGAGTAGGCATTTAGTTAGACATTAGCAGGAGGGAAGGACAGTGATGAATAGGTTATACATTAGAAGCCAGGAGGCACAACATCACATGTTAGAAGCCTGTAGGAGCACTACATCTTGGCCTTGTGGCTTCCAAGACCCTGGGGCTAACAGATCAAGAACCACAGGTGCAGAACATGTGCTCTCCTCTTCTACCTCTACCCCAGGGTAACCCCAAGACTCATTATAATGCATTTGCATTGCAGTTATAGCCACCCCCATGGGGGAAGGCTGCATGATGGTTCCAGTACAAATCTTACAAGGTTAAACACTCCTCCTCCCAACCTGTGGGAGGAGTCCCCCAAATTACTGGAAGCAGCCTCCATTAGAGACCACCCTGTCCATGACCCAAGTCACCTCCCCCCCCAAGCCCTCATATGCACACACACACATAAAAGGAAAGAATCCCTGCAGCCTAACGGCAGTTGCCACTTCTGCCCCTGCCCACTCTCCCTTCTTAAAAATGTACTGTCCTTAATAAACTGCTTTGTGCTTGCTATTTTCCTTCTATCTTTATTTGAGTACAGATTCTCACATAAATCTTTAATGGGAAATTCAAGAAATGAGACCTCCATCCACACGAGGCCGACTCTTCCACCACTGACAGTTACTCCGGCTAGAACTTCCAATACTATGTTGAGTAAGAGTAGTTAGAGTGGGCACCCTTGTCTTGTTCCTGATCTTAGAGGAAAGCTTCAACCTTTCACCTTTGAGTATGATGTTACTTGTGGCTTGCCAGGTATGTCCTTTATTATGCTGAGGTACATTCCATCTATATCCAATTTGTTGAGAGTTTTTATCATGAATGGATGTTGAATTTTGTCAAATGATCTTTCTGCATCTATTCAGATAATCATAATTTTTGTCTTTCATTTTTATTAATGTGGTATGTAACATTTATTGATCTGTTTATGTTGAGTAATCTTTGAACCCCAGGATAAATCCTATTTGATCATGGTATATGGTCCTTTTCATGTGGTCATTAGTTTGCTTGTATTTTGTTGAGAATTTTTTAATCTATATTCATCAGGGATATTGACCTGCAATTTCTTTTCCTGTGGTGTGTTTTTCTGCCTTTGGTATCAAGGTAATGCTGGATTCATAAAGTGAGTTTGGGAGTATACCCTCCTCCTCAATTTTTTTGGGAAGAGTTTGAGGATTGTCTTTAATTCTTCTTTAAATGTTCGGTAGAATTCACGAGGGAAACTATCTTGTCCTGGCTTTTCTTTAGTGGGAGGACTGTGATTACTGATTCAATGTCCTTACATGTTGTTGATCTGTTCAGACTTTGTTTCTTCATGATTCAGTCTTCGTAGGCTGCATGTTTCTAAGAATTTATCCATTTCTTCTAGGTTATTTAATTTGCTAGTATATATAATCATTCATAATAGTATCTTACAATCCTTTGTATTATCTGTAGTATCGGTTATAATATTTCCCCTTTCATTTCTGATTTCGATTCTTTATTTTCTTAGTCTAGCTACGGTTTGTCAATTTTGTTTATTTTCCCACAAACCTACTCTTAGTTTTGTCAACCTTTTCTACTGTTTTGCTGATCTCTATTTCATTTGTTTCTGTTCTGATCATTGTTATTTCGTTCCTTCTGTTAACACTGGCTTAGTTTTTAAATTCTCTTTCTAGTTCCTTGAGATGTAAGGAAGTTAGGTTGCTTATTTGAGATTTTTCTTTTTTTCTTACTGTAAGCATTTGTTGCTCTCAGCTTCCCTTTTATTTATATATTTTTATTTTTTTTTTTTTATTTTTTTTTTTCAGCTTCCCTTTTAAAACTGCTCTTGCTGGGGCGCCTGGGTGGCTCAGTTGTTAAGCGTCTGCCTCAGTTGTTAAGCATCTGCCTTCGGCTCAGGGCGTGATCCCAGAGTTCTGGGATCGAGCCCCGCATCAGGCTCCTCTGCTGGGAGCCTGCTTCTTCCTCTCCCACTCCCCCTGCTTGTGTTCCCTCTCTCGCTGGCTGTCTCTCTGTCAAAAAAAAAAAAAGAAAAAAAAAAAAACCTGCTTTTGCTGCATCCATACATTTTGGTAGCTGGATTTTCATTTTCATCTGTTTCAAGATTCTTTTAAATTTTTTTAAATTTCTTTTTTTTTGACACTTTCATTGTTTAGGAATGTATTGTTAATTTCCATGTATTTGTGAAACTTCCAGCTTTCCTCTTATTTCTTGGAGCTGTATCCAGGTCTATAGCCAGGACAATGGTCAGCAAGTTAGTTGCCTGAATGGAGGCCTCTTTTCTCAAAACAGGTCTCCTCATTCTTGGACTATACTGAGGTTTTACAACCTTCTACCTGGATCTCACAGCTCCCACAAAGGCACTTTTGTTCATGGTTACATGTTAAATTGTTGTTGTAGGTGGAATATAAACAAGGGATTTCTTATTTGACCATCTTGCTGACATCACTCCCATTCATCCTAAATTCTAAACCCTCACACAGACTTTTATGACTTTTCACACTTCTGTTATTAACTTGAATCACCAAATCAAGGAATCTTTTTTCTACTTATCGTAACTTCCTATAAATACATTATCTCTGAATACAAATTATTCCTATTCTTTTGATCCTAGATGTTTGAAATTCAAAAGCCAAAGCTGATTCATGCCAATGGCTATTCAACTGAATAAATGAGATTCAAAGGGCGGAAAGAAATATCCCAAAGAGGGTAAATTTGTTTAGTTCTTCGTAGACATCATCCTGACACATTCCTGGAGCTGACTATACTCCCATTTCTTTTTCATGACCTGCTCTTTCCTTCATTTTTACCTTCTACCAAACCTGCAAAATCAGGCATTTCAAGAATGAAAACACTTTCTGGCCTTTAGAAAGATGAAGATGGGGCGCCTGGGTGGCACAGTGGTTGGGCATCTGCCTTCAGCTCAGGGCGTGATCCTGGCGTTGTGGGATCGAGCCCCACATCAGGCTCCTCCGCTGGGAGCCTGCTTCTTCCTCTCCCACTCCCCCTGCTTGTGTTCCCTCTCTCGCTGGCTGTCTCTATCTCTGTCGAATAAATAAATAAAATCTTTAAAAAAAAAAAAAAAAGAAAGATGAAGATACTCCATCACTGAGCAGAAGGAATTGTAAAATGAAATTTTTACTATTTTTCTGCTATTTAGGATACAGTTTGCATAAATTATTTTATATCATTTTGGAAAGATCTATATGAACCTGGAGAATCTGAAATGACAGCCATGGGAGGAAGGCATGGAGGAGTAACTTATAATTATGTATTTAATTGACTTTGAAGGAAAATAAGTTGCATAACTGGTAGTGATTACAATTACATAAAGATTAAAATATATCCAAACAAGTTACCTAAGCTATTTTATGGTGTTATTAGAATCACATAATGTCTACACTCTGAATTATTTTGGCAGTGCTAAGACAACCACCATTCTGCTTTAGAGAAAAAGCAATGGAAAGTAGTTAGGAGATAAAATAAAGCATACCTTCCATCAGTGTTTTAGTATTTTATTTTAACACATCACTTCAAATTGTCAGATTTATAGTTAATAGAGATAAACTGTATAATTTAAATTGGCTTATTGAAATTGCACAATGTATTGCAAATTTTTGTTGGAAAAGATTATACTTAAGTTTCTATAAAAATATTAGTATTGTAGGAAGTGTTATGTCTCTAAGTATTTGTTACCTTTCAAATAATCCCAGACTGAACAAACTGCAAATTATACCATTATTTGTGACAAGTAAAACATTATTTAATTACATACTTGCACACATGCACAGACTGTCAATATTATGATTATTCTGACAAAAAAAATTTTGAATTCTCATGTATTAATGAAGTACCGAATTTTAGATTGAGCTTTTCTAACTAAAAAACACTTAGTTTTAATTATTTATATATCTATTATATTTAAATATTTATATGCTATATAATTATGTCTATCTCCCTAAAAAATACTGTGGTCATAAATTATACAAAATAAAATTCCTTAAATAACAATATGTATAGATGATGCAAATTGGAGATGGTAATATACTATAGGCCTATTTTATTAATAATAAGAAGGGCCATTTTATCTACAATTTAGCTTAAATGAAAAATACATTTATATGTGTATTTTATTCTGCTTGAAAATATAATTTTTTTTTCATTTCTTAACTGCTTGCATTATATTATTAATCCTCAGGAAACAGTATAATTTTTACATATTCAGACATGTGTATTTAGCTCGCATTTCATTTGTAACGAGAAAACTTGGGAATCAGAAAAAACAGAGTTTAATGTTCCCATTCTGTATTTGAAGGTATTCAGACACTGGAACTGAATATAAGTATTCGGACATTGGAACTCTTGGATAGCATGTTGGTAGCAGAATCCTTTTCATATGTTTAATAATTTAGTAGTTCTAGGGGCTCCTGGGTGGCTCAGTCATTAAGCGTCTGCCTTCAGCTCAGGGTGTGATCTCAGAATCCTGGGATCGAGCCCTGCAATGGGCTCCTCCGCTGGGAGCCTGCTTCTTCCGCTCCCACTACCCCTGCTTGTGTTCCCTCTCTCACTAGCTGTCTCTCTGTCAAATAAATAAATAAAATCTTTTAAAAAATTTTTTTCAAAAAAATAATAATTTAGTAGTTCTATTGTTCATATAAATATTATTTTCATACCAGACATGATATAGTAAAGGCCATACATGCTTCTGAAGCGAAATACTATGAGCACATCAACAGCTGTTCTCTTTGATACTGCTCTTTGACACTGGTATCAAAAATAGTATTTTCCAGGTTAACAACATGAGAAATAACAAATAAACACTCCATGGAAATAAAGTTTGCTACTGCCATCTCACTCCCCCCACTCCCTGCCCCGCTCCCATCATTTCCTCTCATGCGTTTAAATATAGGCACTCCATGGCAACAATACTGCAAGGCCCATGACACTACTAGTTAACCGCAGACTGAGTACGCTTCCAGGAAAAAAATGCCCCCCTCCCTAACTCAGTTTTCTGATAGATACCATTTATGTTATTTACAACCTTGTAAAATCATAAGTTTTCTACATGTGTTTTCACTTTAGATAGAGCTATGAGAATTGTTGTTTTAAAGAATGACTAAGTTTATATTTTCCAAAAGCAACTGTCCTAATAGCTCTTTCAGACATCCTTTAGAGGACTAAAAACAGATATAAGAAGAAACACATTGGTTCATAAAAAGTAGAATTCAACTGATACTGTGTATAAGGGGAAACAGAGAAATTTTTAGAAGTTTTAAAGTAAGAAATAATTGCTGTTTAATATGAGAGAAAGCCAAGGTACTTTCTGAAACCCAGAAAATAGATCAGTCACTTGACATGACTGGCAGTGATGTGGGGTGAAAATAGAGAGCTCTAAGGGCACGTGAGAACTATGAATTATTGGAGTTGCAGCTTAGCTATTTATAAATACATTTCTGTTTAGAAATTTGTTCACTGCAGTGATGACTCTCAGAATATAAGCCACAAAACATCTGGCAATGCTTAATGCCAGAGGCAATCTGCCTCCATCTTAGGCTGCCTTAAAAGAAATAGTGTCCAGCTTACACGAGGGAAGAGTCCCATCGTACTGATCAGAAACCACTTTTCTGAAACCATCCTAAGTGCAGCCTGAGGGAAATAACCCGAAGTAATGACATAAGGAGTAATAACAGTATTCTTTGATTTTTTTTTTTGTCAAGTGTGAAGAAGATTCCTGGGAGTGCCATTTAATTCTTTTAAAGACTCTTAGAGTTCTTATGGAGAAAATAATTTGATTTAGATTTTTTTTAAAGATTTATTTATTTTAGAGAGAGCGAGAGCATGTGCACGGGAGGGGAAGAGGGAGAGAGAATCAAGCAGATTCCCCTCAGGGCACAGAGCCAGACTTGGGGCTTGATCCCACGACCCCCAGATCACAACCTGAGCTGAAACCAAGAGTCAGACACTTAACCGACTGAGCCACCCAGGCACCCCTTAGATTGTTTTATTAAAAAGCAATATAGACTTTAGCTTATTAGATAAATGGTCCAGTGGCACAATAAGACTTCATATCTACATTACAAACTCTGGGGTAGCATGGTAGATAATCAAGGACTGATTTGCCTATGGGCTTCTGAATAATTATGAATTCCCCAGACACTAGAAATACACCATTGCATAAAAGAGGAAGAATGCATAAAGCTTGTCTTCTATATACTGGAAAGAAACAGTGCTCTCATTAATGCAGGAAAGAATAAAGCCATAATTTCCTCTTCCCAATACAGAGCAGGAAGAGGAAAAGTAGCTGTGCAGGATGCAATAGCACCATACTGAAGAGCTTGACAGGCAATCTGAAACTTCATTCATTTTTTTTTTTAGCATCAACAAGGAGGAAGACACTGAACATGAAATGCAGGATACTGGGCTAGAAACTATGAGTACAAAGAATGTAAAATAGTTACAGGAGGTGGAACTTCTGCAATGATGGCATAAGAAGCATGGCAAAACCCCTGCCTACCAAAACAATTTAACCAATAAAAATTACAAAATAAAAAATATTTTAAAGTTTCTGGAAATTTCCCCAAAACTGTACTGCATAAGAGAAACAGTTATTTTTTAAAGTCTACTGAATCATGGTAAGAATGATGAGAATCTGTGGCATGTGAGCCGCAACCCAGTCCATTACCCACCCATTCACACTACTGTGTTACAGAAGTTCTACTCTAGGCATACGCAGCAAAGAATATTTTGGATCCCGGTCATCCCAGCTTCCAGTCTGAGGCTGTATTTTCATCACAGGAGGGGCACAGTGCTGGCTTTTCTCACTCTTCTCACTCCCAAAGTATAGAACCTCTATTCTGAGTGAGGAGAAGAGAAGATTGGTCTCCCTTCTCATATCCAGTCCCCACTCACTGAGCAAAAGCACTACCTCAGTCGCTACAGGCCAAGAATACTGGCCCCAACTCTCAGAGCCCCAGCTCTGACAAGAGTTGAAGTTTCATGTCTGGAAGGTAAGTTGAGAAAATCAGGCATAATACTTCTGTCCCTCAGTGTTAGAATGGGATTGTTACTCTAGAAGAGTGGGTCCTCACCATGAGCTTCAGGGCAGTGACACAGGGGTTCCTTCCAAAAATAAAGATAAGCTTTATGGGCCAAGAACTCCTCAGCTCTGACTGAGGGGATAGATGGACATTATTTGTAACAGTGAGTGGAGAACTCGCGCCTGAGGGTGTTGTTGAAAACAATGTAGACCTTGGTGGACTGAAGGCGGTAGTTCTGATCTAAACAAATTTGCAGAACAGCCAGAACTTTAATAGTGAGAACCAAGGAATGAGCCATGAAGAGCCCTCTTGGGCTCGCAGCCAACCCTAGAGTTGATGAAGTCTGTGCATATGCATTATACTGCATCCTTCAGAAGCAATTAGAGCCGGACATGAGGCAGAGCCACACACAGATCCATTAATACAGGGCAGAAGTCTTACTGGCACAAGGGGATTAAGTAAAACCTCTGACAAAACACTGACTGTCCAGTGAAGTACTCTAACCCAGGCACTTTCTAAGAAGAAAGGCTTAAAAATAATATCACAGTTATCTTTGGCAGTCTGGAAGACTGTATACATATCCAAAGCTGTACTCTATGTAGAGTTATCCGAGAGGGAAACTTCAAGCTACCAATGCCTAGCTGAATATAAGGCAAAAAATATAAATTCCCTGAACTTAAGTAGTAGTCTCTAAGCCACATAAACATCCAATGGTAAAGAGTAAAAATACAACTGGCTAGGAGGGCTTAAACACAACCTTGACCAATAAGTGCCTTGTAATAACACAAGGGAACTCTGTGTAGCCAGACTGACAGACAAAAATAAGGGAAAAATAACTGAGGGGAAATACACTTGTAGAAATAGTTGAGACAAATCCCAAAACAAGCAAAAAACAACAACCACAATCACCTCTAGAGAAAGGTCAGTATCCAGAGTTGCTACAATTATATCTAAGATATCCAGCTTTTTTTTTTTTTTTTTTTAAAGTATGAGACATGCAAAGAAACAGGAAAGTGTGACCTATAGATAGCAGGGGAAAGCTGGCAGTAGAAACTGTGTATAAAGCTTCTATAACAGTGGATTTATTAGATTAAAAAACTTCAAAGCAGCTATGTATGTATGTTCAAAAACTAAAGGAACTCATATTTAAAGAATTAAAGAAAGGTGTGACGATGGTGTTGCATTCAATAAGGAATATAACTAAAGATGCAGAAGTTATTAAAAAGAACAAATGAAAAATCTGGAGTTGAAAAGTGTAACTAACATTTAAAGTTCAATAGAGGGGCTAACAGTAGTTTGAACTGGCAGAAAGAAGAATCAGTGAGTTAAAATACAGATTGAAAGAGATGATACGATCTGAAGGAGAAAAATGAAGAAAAACAACAAAGACCCAGAGAAAAGTAGGAAACCATTAATCACGCTAATATACATGTAATAAGAACCCTACAGGAAAGAAGAGGAAATGACAGAAAAATATTTGAAAAGTTATAGCTAGAAAAAACCACTAATCTACAAATCCAAAAAGCTCAACAAACTCCAGGAACTATAATGCAAAGAGAGCCACACCCAAACACACTGTAGTCAAAATGTTGAAAGCCAAAGAGAATTTTGAACATAGCAGGAGAAAAAAAGTGACTCATCACATTTGAAGGAACCCCATAAGATTAACAGATGACATCTTATCAGAAGTAATAGAGGTCACTGATATCATCAAGATGGCAGACTAGGAGGGCCTGATGCTCATCTCCTCAAACAAAAACAACAGAATCAATGAAAAAACAACTACATATTAATGAAAACAGCTCTCTCTGGAAAAGTTCCAAAGTGAAAGAAGGAGGCTTCAGAAACACTGTAGAACACATACACAAAAACCGGGATTACTGCATAGAAAGACATAGAAAGCATCTTTCCTGCATTAACTGATCCTCCATTTTGACAGACCTCAGCATCCAGAGGAATCTGCTCAGCAGCAATCACAGCCCATGTGGGGAAAAGACAGTGACTCCAGTGACCCTTGTCATCACCACAGACACCTGCAGTGTTTGCCACTGAGGAGCAGTACAGTCTTCACTGATGCTGAGCCCAGCTGACAGAGGAGCTTATAGTCCACACTGTCACATCCCCACCAAAGAAGAACCAACACTGTGTTCCACCCAGTAAGGGTGTCACCATCATCATGCCCCCTGGAGAAGGAGCTACTGCTGTGTACCGCCAACTGTCAAAGGTTGTGGCTGCCACTGAACCTTTCCCCACCCAGCCCCCCAGGGTTGGAGCCAGAGCTTGCAATGCTGTCCCACCTTTCCTCCCCTGCCCCAGGGCCAGGAGCTGCTGCTGAGTGTTACCCTCCCTGAGAATAAGCCACTGCTATGCACTCATCAGGGTAAGAGCATATGCCACACATTGCAGAAGGAAGGAATTAATAACAAATAGAGCAGAAATAAGTCAAACGAGAATAGAAAAATAATACAAAAATCAACAGTTTCTTAAATAAACAGAACCAACAAACCATTAGCTACATTAACTAAGAAAAAAAAAAGGATGACTCAAATTACTAAAATCAGAAACAAAAAGGGAGACACTACAACAGATGCTTCAGTAATAGAAAATAATAAGGGACTATTATGAACAATTATATACCAATAAATTGGAAAATCTAAAAGAAATGGTAAATTCTTAGAAATATACAACCTATCAAAATCAAATCAAGAAATAGAAAGCCTCAACAGACCAACAACAAATAAGGAGACTGAATCAGTAATAAAAAACTACCCAAAATATAAAAGCTCAGGATCAGATGGCTTCATGGATGAATCCTACCAAACATTCAAAGTAGGATTAATATCAATCCTTCTTAGACCTTTCCAAAAAACAAAAGAAGAGGGAACACTTCCAAACTAATTTTATGAGGCCATCATCATCCTAATACCAAAGCCAGACAAAGATACCTTAAAGAAGGAAAACTATAGGCCAATGTCTCTGATGAAAAAGATGTAAAAAGCTTTGATAAAATAGTAACAAATCAAATTTCCTGCCACATTAAAATGATCATACACCATGACAATGTGGGATTTAACTCTAGGATTTAAGGATAGTTCAGTTTACAGAAATCGATTCATGTGATACAATGAAAGAAAAAACCCACATGATCATATCAATAGATACAGAAAAAGCATTTGACAAAGTCCAACATTGATTCATGATTAAAACTCTCAACAAAATATAGAATGTAGAAGGGAACTTACCTAAGCACAATAAAGTCCCTTTATGGAAAGCACATAGCTAATATCATAATTAAGGGGGGCAACTCAAAACTTTTCCTCTAAGATCTGATACAAGGCAAGGATGCCTATTCTTACCACTTCTATTCAACACAGAAGTCCTAGCCAGAGTAATTAGGCAAAAACAAGGAATAAAAGGCATCCAAATTGGAAAGAAAGATATAGAATGAGCTGTTTGCTAATGCCATGATCATAAATGTAGAAAACCCAAAGGAATCAACAACAAAAAAATGTGTTAGAATAAACGAATTCAGTAAAGTTGCAGGAAACAAAAATCAATTCTGTTTTTATACACTAATGACAAACTATCTAAAAAGGAAATTAGGAAAACAACCCCATTCACAATAGCAACAAAAAGAATAAAATGTATAGGAATAAACTTAACCAAAAATTTGAAAGACTTGTACACTAAAAATTATAAAACTTCTATGAAGGAAATTAAAGAAGACACAAATAAACAGAAAGATATCCTGTGTTCATGGATTGGAAAACAATGTTAAAATGTCCATACTACCCAAAGTCTTCTACAAATTCAGTGCTATCTCCATCAAAATCCTAATGGCATTTTTATACAGAAATAGAAAAAACAATCCTAATATTCATATGGAACCACAAAAGACCCCAAACAGCTAAAGTAATCTTGAGCAAGAACAAAGCTGGAGGTATCACACTTCCTTCTTTCGAAATATATTACAAGGCTACAGTATGACATTGGCATAAACACATACGTACAGGCCACTAGAACAGAACAGCCTAGAAATAAATCCACACATCCATAGTCAACTGATATTTGACAGGGGTGCCGAGAACACACAATGGGAAAAGAACAGTCTCTTCAGTCAGTTGTACTGAAAACCTGTACATCCATATGCAGTAGAATGAAAACTGATCCCTTATCTCACACCAAATACAAAAATCAACTCAAGATGAATTAGAGAATTAAATGTAAGACCTGAGACCATAACACTCCTAGAAGAAGATATAGGGGGAAAAGCCTCTTGACATTTATTTGGGCAATGATTTTTTGGATATGATACCAAAGGCACAGGCAAGAAAAACAAAAATAAACAAGTGAGACTACATCAAACTAAAAACCAAAAAGTTTCTACACAGCAAAGGAAACAATCAATAGAGTGAAAAGGCAACACAGAGCATAAGAAAAAATATTAACAGACCATTTATCAGTTAAGGGACTAATATCCAAAATATATAAAGAATTCATACAACTCAAAAGCAAAAAAAATTAAAAAACCCAAACACACACAAACACACACAAACCCTTAATTAATTAACTTTAGTAAAAATGGGCAAATGATCGGAATAGATTTTCTCAAAAGTACACAGAGAGCCAACAAGTATATGAAAATTGCTAGATATCACTACTCACCAGGGAAATGCAAATCAAAACCACAATGAGATATTATCTAACACCTGTTAGAATTGGTCATTATCAAAAACACAGAAGATACCAATATTGGCGAGGATATGGAGAAGAGTTAACCCTTGTCCACTGTTGAGAATGTAAACTGGTACTGCCAGTATGGAAAATAGTATGGAGATTCCTCAAAAAACTAAAAATAAAACTATTATATGATCCAGTAATCCCACTTCTGGTACATATCCAAAGAAAATGAAATCAGTATCTCAAAGAGATATATGCGCTCCCATGTTCACTGCAAAAGTGTTCACAATAGGGGCGCCTGGGTGGCTCAGTCGTTAAGCGTCTGCCTTCGGCTCAGGGCGTGATCCCAGCATTCTGGGATCGAGCCCCACATCAGGCTCCTCCGCTGGGAGCCTGCTTCTTCCTCTCCCACTCCCCCTGCCTGTGTTCCCTCTCTCACTGGCTGTCTCTCTCTGTCAAATAAATAAATAAAATCTTTAAAAAAAAAAAAAGTGTTCACAATAGCAAAGGTAAGGTAACAACCTAAGTATACATTGATAGATTAATGGATAAAGAAATTTATGTGGTATATATAGATATACAATGAAATTTTATTCAGCCTTAAAAAAGAAGGAAATCCTACCATTTGCAACAAACACAGATGAACCTAAAGGATGCTATGCTAAGGGAAAAAAGCCAGACACAGAAAGACAAATGCTGCCATGATCTCACTTACATGTGGTATCTAAAAAAGTCAAACTTACACAAGCAGAGAGTGGAACGGTGGTAGTCAGAAGCTGGGGGGTAGGGGAAATGGAAAGATTTTGGCCAAAAGATACAAAGTTTCATTTATGCAGGATTAGTAAATTCTGGAGATTTAATATACAGCATGATAACTATGGCTAATAATACTGTATTATATACTTGAAATTTGCTGAGAGTTGATCTTAAGTGTACACAAAAAAATGTAACGATGTGACGTGATGTATATGTCAATTAGCTTCATTGTGGTAATAATCTCATATAAACATATATGAAAAGATCACATTATATACCTTAAATATATATAATTTTTACCTGTCAATTATAACAGATGTCAAAAGGCAGTGAGACGATGCCGCTGAGAATGGCCAGTAATCCCTGTACCAACGGCTGCAAGATGACTCCAAACTTTGCTGTGAAAGAAAGGAGAAGGCAAGAGGATCAACGCTCAGAGACGAAGACCCTTTGCTCTTCTTTGCTCCCGCTTGTACTGGTCCTTCAGCATAATCACAAATCCTTGTCACTGTTTCTGGAGCATGTGATGTGTGACAAGGGGTCTTACTGGAACTAGGAGGATCTGTTTACCAGAAAGATACGACATGCTAATCTCCGTGTTCTACGAGTTCTGCTAAATGTAGCCTAAGAGACAATACATATTATCTCTTAGGTCAGAGGGCCGCTGTTTGCGCTAAGAAAGCTTCAGGGAATGCAACTCCCCGTGGCATTCCAAGACAGAGTGGTCATTCAGGCCTGGGTATTCCAAACACCTACGCCCTTTTCCCAAACCTTCCATCACCTCCGGCAGCCTCCATGTTACATTTTAGCAAGCCAGGTATTATGGCTGATTTCATGCTCCACATTAACCCCAACAAGATGACATATTCAAAGTGCTGAAAGTGGAAAAACAACCTTGATTTTTATATTCAGCAAAATTCCCTTTTAAAATGTCAGGTGAGGGGCGCCTGGGTGGCACAGCGGTTAAGCATCTGCCTTCAGCTCAGGGCGTGATCCCGGCGTTATGGGATCGAGCCCCACATCAGGGTCTTCCCCTATGAGCCTGCTTCTTCCTCTCCCACTCCCCCTGCTTGTGTTCCCTCTCTCGCTGGCTGTCTCTATCTCTGTCAAATAAATAAATAAAATCTTTAAAAATAAATAAATAAAATAAAATGTCAGGTGGAAATTTAACCATATCAGATAATAACATTAAATATGAATAGATTAAACAACCCAGTGAAAACCAGATACAGTCAGATTACACAAAGAACAATAGCCATCTCTATGATATCCATAGGAGACGTATTTTAGTTTCAAAGGTACAAATAGATTGAAAGTAAAAAGGATGGAAAACAGTGAAACAACATAAACAACAACCATAAAAGAGCTGCAGTGGCTATAATAACATCAGACAGATGAGACTATAAAAAATAAGTTACTAGAGATAAAGAATAATATTTCATAATATTAAAAGAGTCAATCTATCAGGAAGATACAACAACTCTAAGCATTTATGCACCTAGCAAAAGAGCCTGCATATACATGAAGCAAAAAAAGGGAGAACTGAAGGAAAAAATAATTCAACGTTAACACACAAAGACTTCTCTGTCATTGGCTTTCTGCAGTTTGAATATTTTATGCCTGGTAGATTTTTTTTTTTTTTTCCCTGCTTGGTTTTCTTTGAGTTTCCTTGATCTGTAGTTCATGTCTGTCACTTATTTTGGAAAGTTCTCAATCACTGTGATTTCAAACATTTCTCCACCTCTGTTCTTTTTTTCTTCTGATATTCCGATTATACCTTTTGAAACTGCCCCCTCAGTTATTATATTCCTGTTCTGTTTTTTAAATTCTGTTTTTCTCTTTGCCATTAATTTGGGACATTTCTACAGACCTATCTCCAAGTTCACGGATTCCTTCATTAGCTGTGTCCA
Source organism: Ursus arctos (assembly GCF_023065955.2). Classification (NCBI taxonomy): domain Eukaryota; kingdom Metazoa; phylum Chordata; class Mammalia; order Carnivora; family Ursidae; genus Ursus; species Ursus arctos. The sequence continues at coordinate 30,990,288 of NC_079873.1, read as the reverse complement.
GTCTACTGATGTGCCCAGCAATTGCATTCATTTCTGTTAAAATATTTTTGATATCTAGCATTTCCTCTTGATTCTTTTTTTAGAGTTCCCATACACTTCTGTTTTTTAAAAAGATTCATTTATTTATTTGAGGGGGGAGGGGCAGAGGAAGAGTCTTAAGCAGTCTCCACAGTGAGCATGGAGCCTGATGGAAGGCTCGATCTCACATCCTTGAGATCATGACCTGACCTGAAACCAACAGTCAGATGCCTAACCAACTGGGCCACCCAGGTTTCCCACATCTCTCTGCTTCTATTACCCATTTTGTGCCCTGCACATTATCTTCTTTTTTTATTAGATCTCTTAATATATGAATCATAGTTATTTTAAATTCCAAATCTGATACTTCCGAAACTTGTGTCATGTCTAAGTCTGGTTCTGATGCTTGCTTTGTCTCTTAAGAATGTGATTTTCTGTTGTTGTTGTTGTTGTTGTTGTTGTTTGCATTTGCTTTGCCTTTTAGGATGTCTTGTAATTTTAGTTAATTTTTCTAATTTTTAGTTAGAATCTGGAAAAATAGTATTAAGTAATAGGAACTGAAGTAAATAGGCCTGCAGGGTGTGGTTTTATGTTAATCTCAATCAGAATTGAGCTGTTTTAAATGGTTGCTATAGTTGTAGGTCCCAGAGTCTTCAAATGCCTCCAGTGTCATTGTTTTTGTCTCTGTTGTCTTTGGGCTCTCCCCAAACTCCTCCTTAGATAGTCTGGATCTTGCAGCAACTTCTGTTGCAACTCACTATAATGATACTGAAGCCTTATTGGCATGGTGGTAAGGGGGGGGTGGGGGGTGGTAATAACTGGTCTATAATCCCATGATTAAAACTCATTAAAACTCAGTCTTTCAGTAGGCTTGTGACCTTGGTCTGTGGTCTTCACAAGTGTTTCTTAATTCCCACACCCTCTATATAAGAAAGGAAAGCTGGAGAAGGCTAAAGTCAGAAATTCTCTTCCCCCAAGCGGGATAAGGCTATGGTTAAGTCTTTTCCCCTGAAGAGTAGTCCTTCATTATGAGGAATACTCTGGGGATATTTTACGATGGTTACTTTTCTCCTCCTCTTGACAGAGTCATGAAGGGATCCTTCTTTACTCTTTGCTGTGAGAACTTGGAGGGATTCTTATAGTAAGACCCAAGAAAGGAGAGGACTAAGACAGTAGTTCCCAGGTGTTTCTCATTCTCAACCGAGTCCACACTCAGCCTCTAGCAATTCTTCAAAATTATAATATAAGTCTTCCTACAAGTTGATGGCTCCAGTGTCTTTTGCTCCAAGCAAACAAACCTTAGTTGTTACTCTCTGGATTAGCACATCTCTCCAGATATCAGTGTGGCACTTTGCCCTGTGACCTTAATTCTCTGATGAGTTCAAGAAGTGTCAAAAATTTTCAATTTATTCATCTTTTTCATATATTTAAGAACAGGAAAGATGAGGTAAAGTTCTTTACATGCTGGAGCTGAAAATGGAAGTCTCCCTCAAAGTATGAATTTTTACTTTGAATACCTCTTCACTTTCACAGATTTACTGAAGTCCAGCATTTGTCGAACATTTGTGCCATTTTTTCTAGCAAATGTCATTTAAATGATGTACATTTCCTTACCTTTAAAAATGTAATTTATACTCTAATTTACTGTGCAAAGTCAGTCAGGCTGCTAGATATCATTAATGTCTGAATAGAAATTCAACTTTTTTCCATTTAAGAATTGGATCTCAATATTCATCAACTAATGAAGAAAAATGAAATGGTTCTTGCTCCTGTATACTTAGAGCTCCATAAGCGTTGTAACAGTGTGCTGCAAGAAGAACTGGTGATTACCCTCCTTATCTCACATGCACCCATGCCACTAATATACTATGAAAGGTAGAAAGAAAAACACAAATTTGTGTGTGATGCCATTTCAATGTATTTGATCATAATTAAAGGATATATTAGCTGAAAACACAAAGTTATGTAATTATGTCATGTGGATTACATAATATTATGAAAGGGTATATTAGCATCCAATGTTGCTATGGACTGAACTGTGTTCCTCTAAAATTCGTAAGTTGAAGTCCTAACCACCACTGGTGACTACGTGTGAAAATAGGGTTTTTAGTAGGTAATTAAAGTTCACTGAGATCATAAGGGTGAGGTTCTAATCTGATAGGTTTGGTGGCCTTATAAGAAGAGAAAGAAAGAGATTCTATCCCCCGCCCCCCACTATTCTTTCCACATGCCCACACCAAGGAAAGGTCATGTGATGACACAGCAAGGTTGCCATCTGCAATCCAAAGAGAGAACTTCCACCAGAATCCAGCCCTTTCCCAACTTGATGTTGGACTTCTAGTCTCCAGAATTGAAAAATAAATTGCTATTGTTTAAGCCATCCAGTCTATGGTGTTTTGTTACACCACCCTGTGCTGACTAATACAAGTGTATATGACTTTGAAACCCTGTGCCAATTCTAGCTCTGCCTTCAGGCTTTGACCTCAAGTGAAAGATACCAGGATGAGAAAGCCCAGATGTTATCCATGGCTTTTGAGCAGTGTGGATTCTTCCTGAATACGTCTAAATAATTTTGGTCCAGAAATGACAGTGTCACGAAACCAGAATTCACCATTAAATTAAACTTCTCAGTATAAATTAGCTTCAAATTAATCTTTCCTTCTTTAGTTTCAGTTCACATCTTTGTAAGATGAAATTTCTATTTATTGCAAACATTAGTTCTTCAAGAAAATAAGGAAAGACTTTGGAAATCAAGGAATACTTCATTCTATCCCCAACCCTGACACTGAGGAGCTAAAGTATTTCTGCAAGATTGTTTAAACACTCTGGGCCCCAGATTGGTTGTTTTATGATGAAGACTAAAGGCCAATTATGATATACATAAAATAATGTAATTGTATGTAATTTGTATAAGTTATATAATATAGGGGCACCTGGATGGCTCAGTCAGTTAAGCGTCTGACTCCTGGTTTCCACTCCGTGCTCAGCAGGGAGTCTGCTAGAGGATTCTCTCCCTCTCCCTCTGCCTCTCACCACCCCCCCTCGTGCTCTCTGAAATATTTTTTTAAAAACTTATGTAATATAGATAGATATAGATATAAAAATATATATTTACATTCAAGCCATATAACAATATGTATAATTAAATTATAATATAAAAATAACATATATGTATTAAACTGAATAGTATATATAGTATATTTATAGTAGGTTGAATAATGGCCCCTAAAGGGATCTAGGTCTTAATCCCTAGAACCTGTGAATGTTAGTTTATATGGCAAAAAGAACTTTGCAGCTGTAATTAAGTTAAGGATCTTGATATGGGGAGTTTATCCTGGGTCCTACATGTAATCACAAGTGTTATATAAAGGGAGACAGAGGGAGATCGGACTATAGAAGAGGAGAAGAGGTTGTGCTGATGGAAGCAGAGATGGAATGATGCACAGTAAAGATGGCAGCAGGGGCCACAAGCCAAGAAATGCAGATGGCCACTACAGCTGAAAAAGGCAAGGAAACAGATTAACCCTTCAAGGCCTCTAGAAAAAACCAGCCCTGCAGACACCTTGACTTTGGACCAGTGAAAGTGATTTCAGACTTCTGACCTCCAAAACTGTAAGAGACGGAATTTGTTTTAAGACACTAAGTTTATGGTAATTTGTTACAGAAGCAATATTTATATAATATATATTATGTATTATATAAAAATAAATAAAAATATATATAAATATATAATTTTTATTTGTTTGTATTTATAAATAAAAATATGAAAATTAAATATAATACAAAATTATATATAACATATTATATATATATACACACACTAGATTTTTTTTTAAGATTTTATTTATTTGACACAGAGAGAGAGACAGCCAGCGAGAGAGGAAACACAAGCAGGGGGAGTGGGAGAGGAAGCAGCAGGCTCCCAGCGGGGGAGGGAGCCCTATGCAGGGCTCGATCCCCGGACCCTGGGATCACGCCCTGAGTCACCCAGGCACCCCTATAAACTAGATTGTTAAGTGTCAGTTCCATATCTATAAATCTATGTATTTTATAATATCTGCCATATAATAGGTGTTTGTTAAGTGTTAGCTTCCACACTTTGGTTTTAAGCCACACAAATGTATAACCTTGAAACTATATAATATGGTTTATGCTTGGAATGTAGTTCACTAATTACAAATTTATGAAGATTTTGGCAGATCAATAGGTACAAATAATCATGGCGGACAACATATATACCCTGATATAATATCTTAGGACTTCAACATGTGCAATATGTTCAAAATATCTTCTTTGTTTCTATGTTTATCTTTAACTCAGCATTTTTATCAAGTTTTGGAGAAAAGATTAGAGATTTCCTTTTATTTTAATATATTACTGCAATGTAGGCCATATTTATCTTTACATGTTAACATTACAGGTCAGATTTTCACTTTCAAGTGGAATGGAAAATATGTGTACATCTCAGGAAATCATATTCAGTGCAGTTTATAAATCAAGGTCTTTATGCTTGGTCCACATTAAACCATGACAGGATATACTACTACATGCACAATAGGAAACATACATAAGTATTTTAACCTTGGAATATTAAAATCTGCAGGAAATGTGGCAAGCCATTTTGTGGGATTAGAGTTTGGTTTCTGGATTTAAAACAAATTGGTTTTAAATCCCACTTCTAACTTATCCTCTCTGTGGCAAGTTAAGCAAATTATGTAACCTTCCTGGACCTCCGTTACCCCATCTGACACTGAGATAATGGCAGCAATTAGCCCTCCAGTTTGTTCCACTGAGTCATTATATCTCTAGGACATGGCACTGAGCCTGGCCCTCGGCAGCTCTTAGTGAGTACACCTACTCTTATAACTGTGTAGAAAAGTTTGGAAATCAAACTTTAGAACCAAGAGTTTTATAACCAAGCAACTCATTTTGGAATATCTCCTTTCTGATGGAAATCATAAGGAGAAAAAAAAAAGAGAAATTAAAAACTATATTTTCAGTGAAACTAGGAGACAGAGAAAACTCACAGACTTCCAGTTGCATAAGGATTACAGCAAAGGTGATGCCACACAGAAGCTGGTGACTGTAAGGACTGAGGGGAGGGCAGAGTGGGGAAAAGGGTTCTGAGGGCTGGTATATCTCAGACCTCTCAAGCAGATAGCTGCTTCCCATCTGAGTGGAGACTACTGTGAGTATAACTGAGATTGAGCACCCCAAGAGCGCTGGGGAAGAAAGAGGTTTGGAAAGCGTCCAAGACGCCAGAGGTGGCAGATAGCAGATGTGCCAGCAAGAAATACTGTCTGAAAGTGCATCATGGTGAAAGAAAGGGCTGTGGAGGGGACTAGGAAATCCAGAGCTGGTGGGAGAAGGTCACCAGAACCAGGCTGCGCTCTGAGAGTCAGAGCAGTGCTGGCTATAGGAATTAACATATTATAAAACACACACTATAGTGACAGAGGAGGGAGATGGGAACTATGAAACTTGGAATGATGTCCTGTAACACCCCTGTATCCCCTGCTTCACCTCCTACTAGAAGTCTAGGAAAATCCACCCCACGTAAATGCAAGTTACAGGAAATGAGGAAGCTCTACCTGTACACAAAGATAGCACAGAATAAATCATGAATGAGAGCAACATCGATTCCTATAAATAATAGGAAAACTCACCTAAAAATAACTTTGACAATAAGAACTAAAGAAGGGAAAGGAAAACAAATAAAAACAAAACCTTGAAAAAGCAATTATAGTTATGCAGGAACATCACAGAGTACAAACACAAGAACTCAAAAAAAAAAAAAAAAAAAGGTGATCAGAAAACAGGTAGTGATAGCCTAAAAATAAGGTGCCATGAGTTGTGAATCAACAGAATTCAGAAAACAAATAGAAAAGTACTTTAAATAAAGATGAAATTACAAGGAACATAGAATAACTGCTAGAGAAAGCAGAGCGAAGACAGGAAATAAATGAAATGCAAAGTCTATAAAGACAGAAGTAAAAAAAAAAAGATTTAAAACAATAAAATCAAGTCTCCTTATAGAAATGGGTGATTATACACTTGGGAGATAAAAATGCAGAAAGTGAGCCCAAAACATCTGTTCATACTAGAAAACAATAAGATTAATAAGTAATATATAAATCATGTCAAAACAATTAGAGAAGAATCATACTTTGTGAAAAATGGGACATTTTGAGCATAAATAATAATTATTATTATAATGAATGGAAAACAAATAAGTTTTTAAAAATGTTTATATCCATGAGTACTTTCTAACACACACCCACCCACACACACACACACACACACACACACACCCCTCATCATATTCATTGGTCAACTTTGGGGAATGCAAAGGAATAAATTCATCCCTTAGAAAATACATGAAAGTATTAAGCATCAGTCTTGCCTTTCTGGAACTGACTGTAACTTAAGGTACCTCTTTATAAAAACATTCTAGCTAATACATGAAAAAAGAATAGAGCACCACCATTTTATGCAATCCTTAATGAAATAATGGAATAAGGCAAAGCCCGTCAATGGCTGCTATTATGAGAGAGCGAGAGTACTACATATTGTGTGCTTTCTAACAACAGCACATCATCCCATTTATGAAGCTGTTTTGCTAAAAATGCAAATCACAATCTAATGGAAGTTCTAGATTTAATCAAAAATTTACATAAAATACAAGAGACAAGGGAGCACATTAAACTACACTACAGGGATTCAATTAGCAAAATCCAGATTGTGTGAAACAGCATAGAAGAAATCCTTCAAGTTTTTTTTCCCCCAAAAAAATAAACAGCAAGAAAATAAAGGAAAGAAGGGGCATTCTATCAATAAAAAGAGTCAGGGACATAACCTATTGCAATGTACAGGCTAGATAATGTATGATATCAAGATACTCTACTTACTATGTGCAGGTAATAATAATATTCTTGTTTTTAGAGTCTTTTTTTTTTGGAGGTACATTCAGAAATATCTACAGATGGAATAACATGATGGCTGGGATCTGCTTCAAAATAATCCCAAAAGGGTGAGGTGGGGGATGCATTGAATGTTTGCCAAGAAAATGGGTAGGTGTATAGATGAAATAATATTGAGGTCCATTTATACTGTTTTCTCTATTTTATTATTAAAATTTTCTATTACAAAACATGAAAATATTTCTAAACTAACTAACTAATAAAAGGAATACTCCTGAATGACATTTCTTTTAGAAATTTTATAGAAATTTTCTTTAGGTGAAGGAGATTCCCTTATATTCTTAGTTGACCCTGTTTTTACCACAAAATTATCTTGAGCTTTGCAGAAAGAGTTTTCTGCTTCTGTAAAGATGTCAATATTTTGCTCTTCCAAGCCACTGATGTGGATTTATAGATTCACATGTCTTTTACATATTTTCCAAAGTTGAGCCATCTTTGAGTTCTCAAAGAAACTCTCTTCAAATCCAATGCAAAACAACTCACAAAAGTATAAAAATTAGGCAGAGAAAAAGTGCAATATGTACACAATTTGAGTCCTCAAAGATTGAAACAATGCAACAAATATTCAAAACTATTATTTAAGAAAATACTACTGAAGTAAAAAAAAGATTTTAGTATACACTTGAATGGCAACACCATGTACCTGATGAAAAATTATTCAGGACTGTAAATCTCAAGACATTCCCTGGTAAAATCATGAAGTATTAAAAAGAGGAAATAATTCTCTGGCCATCCGAGTGAAATGCAAAGGTAAAGAAAACAACACCATTAAATGACAGCAGCATGATTAAATGACAGAAGACACTGAACTAAGACTATGAGATACTTCTAAAGGAAAGTTTGAGTCAATATTTTTGTATCCAGGCAAGCTGTCCCTCAAATATAAAGATTATAGACAAAGAGTTTTATACATTCAATGACCTAGGTGACATAATTTCTATGAGCCTTTCCTGAGGAATAACCTAGAGGATAAGCTTCAGCCAACTAGTTAAGATTAGGAAAACTTTGGGAAAAGGCTTGATAAATTTGTGTAACTGTATATCTAAGATTCAAACAGTGTTTTGAAAAAGCATGCCAAAATAAGATTTAACTATTATATTTTCTGAATTTATATATATTACATTTAATAAAATTTGAAATAGAAAGGGGGAAGAAGGTGGGAAGCAGAATAAGTTTACAGAGGACCTGTACAAAGGATGAGCTGTACAAAGGACACATTACATTGACAAATCAAATAAAGTATATGTAATCTCAGGAGAATCAGAATTCTATGGTAGAACAGCTGGTAGGAACTAATATATTAAAGGAATTAGTTAACTGGACATTCACCAATGTGGTTTTTGAAGAATACAAATGTGAAGAAGTGATTTTTAAGTTAAAAAAAAAAACACCACAGGAATTGAATTGATAATCAAAAAATTCCCAACAAACAGAAGTCCAGGACCAGATGGCTTCACAGGCGAATTCTACCAAACATTTAAAGAAGGGTTAATACCTATTCTTCTCAAATTATGACAAAAAAATAGGAGACGAGAGAAAACTTCTAAATTCATTCTATGAAATCAGCATTACCCTGATACCAAAACCAGACAAAGACACTACAAAAACAAAACAAACAAACAAAAAGAAACTACAGGCCAATATCCATGATGAACACAGATGCAAAAATCCTCAGCAAAATACTAGCAAACCACATTCAGCAATAAATTAAAAGGATCATTCACCACAATCCAGTGGGGTTTATTACAGGTATATAAGGGTGGTTGAGTATATGAAAGTCAATCAATATGATTCATCACAGTAGCAAAAGGAAAGATGAAACCATATGATCATCTCAATAAATACACAGAAAGCATTTGACCAAATAGAAATGATGTACTCACTTGTATCCATTCATGATAAAAACCCTCAATGAAATGGTTTTAGATGGAACATACCTCAGCATAATAAAGGCCACAAATGACACACTCACAAACCCATAAGCGGCATCATACTCAACAGTGAAAAACTGAAAGCTTTTCCTCCACAATCAGGAACAAGAAAAGATGTCCACTCTCATCACTTTTATTCAAAACAGTACTAGAAATCCTAGCTGCAGCAATCAGACAAGAAATTGAAGGCATCCACATGGGTAAGAAAGTGGTAAAACTGTCATTATTTGCAGTGACATGATACTATATTTGAAAAACCCTAAAGACGTCACCAAAAAAATATTAGAATAAATGAATTCAGTAAAGCTGCAAGATACAAAATTAATATACAGAAATCTGCTGCATTGCTATACACTAATAACAAATTAAGAAAACTGTTCCATTTACAATTGCACCAAGAAGAATAAAACACCTAGGAATAAATTTAACCACATTGGTGAAAGTCCTACTATAGTCTAATAACTAGAAGGCATTGATGAAAGATATTGAAGATGATACGAACAAATGGAAAGGTATGCCATGCTCATAGATTGGAAGAGTATTATTAAAATATTCATACTACCAAAAGCAATTTAGAGTCAATGCAATCCCTATCAAAATACAAATGGCATTTTTCACAGAAATAAAACAAATAATTCTAAAATTTGTATGGAACCACAAAAAATCCTGAATAGCCAAAGCAATCTTGAGAAAGAAGATCAAAGCTGGAGGTATCACAATCTCAGATTTCAAGAGATACTACAATGCTATGGTAACCTACACAGTTTGGTACTGGCACAAGAAGAGATATATAGATCATTGGAACAAGTAGAGATCCCATTAATAAACCCACAGTTATTTAGTCAATTAATATATGACAAAGGAGGCAAGAATATACAATGGGAAAAAGACAGTCTCTTCAATAAATGGTATTGGGAAAATTGGATAGCCACATGCAAAAGAATAAAACTTGGACCACTATCTTATAGTATATACAAAAATTAACTCAAAGTGGATTAAAGACTTGAATGTGAGACCCAAAACCATAAAATTCCTAAAAGAAAACATAGGTAATAATCTCCTGGACACTGTCCTTACAACATATTTACGGATATGTCTCCTGAAGCCAGGAAACAAAAGTCAAAATAAACTACTGGGACTACATCAAAATAAAAAGCTTTTGGGGGCACCTGGCTGGCTCAGTCAGAAGAGCACATGACTCTTGATCTTGGGGTCATGAGTTTGAACCCCACACTGGGTGTGGAAATTTCTTAAAATTAAATAAATAAATACACTGGGGGGGAAAAGCTTTTGCAAAGCAGAAGAAACTGTCAACAAAATGAAAAGGCAACCTATCAAATGGGAGAATATATTTGCTGATGATTAATATGATAAGGGGTTAGTATCCAAAATATATAAAGAATTTATATAACTCAACAACAGAAGAAAAACAAACAATACAATTAAAAAATGGGCAGAGGACCTGAATAGAAATTTTCCTAAAGAAGGCACAGAGATGGCCAACAGACACACGAAAAGATGCTCAACATCACTAATCATTAGGGAAATACACATCAAAACCACAAGGCAATATTACCTCACACAAGTCAGAATGGCTAGCATAAAAAAGATGAGGAATACCAAGTGTTGGCAAGGATGTGGAGAAAGGGAACCCTCATGTGCTACTGGTGAGAATGTAAACTGGTGCAACCACTGTGGAAAACAATATGGAGGTTTCTCAAAAAAATTAAAAACAAATACTATATGATCCAGTATTTCCACTGCTGGGTATTTACACAAAGAAAATGAAAACACTAAATCAAAAAGATGTATGCAGCCCTATGTTTATTATAGCACTATTTACAATAGCCAAGATATAGAAACAACCCAAGTCTCCATCAACAGAGGAATGGATAAATAAGATGTGGTATATAAATAAAATGGAATATTACTCAGTCATAAAAAAAGAATGAAATCTTGCCATTTGTGACAACATGGATGGACCTAGAGGGTATTATGCTAAGTGAAATGAACCGGAGAAAGACAAATACCATCTGATTTTACTTATATGTAGAATCTAAAACAAAACAAAACAACAGACTCTTAAAAACAGAGAAGAAACTGTTGCTTGCCAGAGAGAGTGTTGGGGGCATGGGCAAAATAAGTGAGGGGGATTAAGAGGTACAAACTCGCAAGTATAAAATAAATAAGTCACAGAGATGAAAAGTACAACATAGGAAATATAGTCAATAATAATTTTTTTTTTAATGCTCCACATCACTCGGCATCAGGGAAATACAAATCAAACTACAATGAGATACCACCTCACGCTGGTCAGAATGGCTAAAATGACCAACTCAGGAAACAAAAGATGTTGGCAAGGATACGGAGAAAGGGGAACCCTCTTACACTGTTGGTGGGAATGCAAACTTGTTCAGGCACTCTGGAAAACAGTATGGAGGTTCTCAAAAAGTTAAAAATAGAACTACCCTATGACCCAGCAATCGCATTATGAGATATTTACCCAAAGGACACAAAAATAGTGATCTGAAGGGGCAGCAATGTCCACAATAGCCAAAATATGGAAAGAGCCCAGATGTCCAGTGACAGATGAATGGAAGAAAAGATGTAGTGTATACACACACACACACACACACACACACACAGAATATTACTCAGCCATCAAAAAGAACGAAATCTTGCCATTTGCAATGACACGGATGAAACTAGAGGGTATTATGCTAAGCGAAATAAGTTAGAGAAAGACACACACCATATGATTTCACTCATATGTGGAATTTAAGAAACAAATAAACATAGGGGAAGGGAAGGAAAAATAAAATAAGATAAAAACAGGGAGGGAGGCAAACCATAAAAGACTCTAAACGATAGAGAACAAAACTGAGGATTGCTGGAGGGGAGGTGGGTGGAGGAATGGGATAATTGGGTAATGGACATTAAGGAGGGCACTTTGTGGAATGAGCACTGGGTGTTATATGCAACTGATGAATCACTAAATTCCACCCCTGAAACTAATAATACACTATATGTTAACTAAATTGAATTAAAATTAAAAATTAAAAAAAAATTTACAAAGGAAGAAATCTGGAAGATCATGTGCGAATATGGCTTTTCCACCAATTATGTGATTTTAAGTAAGTAACCTATTCTTTAGGTTTCAAGAAGTGATTCATTAGGCAAAAAGGGGTAGGTAGACTTTTTTGTTCTCCCAGTCTTCTTTGAAGGAAAAAGCACTTTTTTGTTCTCCCAGTCTTCTTTGAAGGAAAAAGCAAATGTTTTCAACTAGTCAGCTCTATGTTAAATTTCACCTCTTCCACTTGTTATCTATGATCTGGGAAGGTAGCTTCAAGTTTCTTACAAAATTTTCTTATAAAAAAATTCTTATGAAATTCTTCATATATACAATAGAAAGGAGGGCAGTATCTGCTAGTTGCCTACCTAGGATCTATTCTCCATTCTTTACTAGGAGAACCATTACGTTGTTCAGGCAACATGTTCAGCCTAAATATTTGCTTCTCCAGGATCCCTTTGCCATGAGAGTTTCCCTTTTCACACAGTTCTGGTCAATAAGCTATAAGTAGTACGGGCCCCAGTGGCCTAATGGATAAGGCACTGGCCTCCTAAGCCAGGGATTGTGGGTTTGAGTCCCACCTGGGGTAAGTGCGCTTTTTTGGCTCTCCCCGCGTCTCACGCCCCCATGTCTAGACCGCATCAAAAAAAAAAAAAAAAAAAAAAAAAAAGCTATAAGTAGTAGTGTGCGGGGAAATATTTTACTTTTCTGAGATAGGTACCTCCCCTTGGCTTCATTACTCCTTGTTCCTGTCTATTAAATGGACAAGAGCCTGGCATAGATTAGCCATGTCATATTCATAAGGTAAGCAGAATGGGTAAAGAAGCCAATATAATGGGGGAGAGGACAAGAAAAGAATAAAATGAGTTGAGTTTTCTGTTACTTGGCAGTTGACAGAGTCTTTGACTGACAAAAATATCCATGTATTGTTATCAGAATTAGAGAATATAACACATGCAAACACATTGAGGAGTCTTTGGCACTTACTAAATTGCTTCCTTAATGTTGATTCCTCGTTATGCCCCTTTCCACTCTTAAATGCAGAACTGGACAGGAGCTGCTACCTCCTTCTTTTGTTTCACTCTTTTAAAATGAGGCTCTTTTGGGGCACCCGGGTGGCTCAGTCTGTTAAGTGTCTGCCTTAGGCTCAGGTCATGATCCCAGGGTCCTGGGATTGAGCCCCGAGTAGGGCTCCCTGCTCAGTGGGGAGTCTGCTTCTCCCTCTCCCTCTGCCCCTCACCCCCACTCATGCTCTATCTCTCTCAAATAAATAAAATCTTTAAAAATAAAATGAAGATATTTTTGGAAACTAAAAATAGCCACACATAGTATACCCTAGAGGGACTTGTGAAATGAAGCAGGGTGGTGTAATAAAAAGAGTACAGAATTCTGCATCAGAAAACTCTACATTTGAATCCCAGTTTACATGTGTAAAGTTGTGTGTTCTTGGGAATTTTAAACCCTTTATAAAATAATTTGTTAGGATAAATTTAGACTTACAGAAAAACTGCCAAGATTGTATACAGACCATATACATACCCAGTTCCCCCATTATTAACATCTGACATTAATATGGCATACTTGTCACAATTCATGAGCTAATATTGATACATTCTAACTAAAGTGATTATTTAGAATTCCTTAGTTTTTACCTACTGTTCTTTTACTGTTCCAGGATCACATCCAGGATACCATATTACATTTAGTTATCATGTCTCCTTACCCTCCTCCTGGTTGTGACAGTTTCTCAGACTCTTCTTGTTTTTGATGAACTTGACAGTTTTGAGAAATATTGGTCAGGTATTTCATAGAATGTCCCTCAATTGGGATTTGTCTAATGTTTTTCTCATGATTAGACTAGCGGTAGGAGTTTTGGGAAAGAAGATCATAGAGGTTAAGTATCTTTCTCACACATCCTATCCAGGGTACATGCTATCAGCATGATTTATCACTGTTGATGTTGACCTTGATCACCTGGCTGATGTAGTGTTTGTCAGGTTTCTCCATTGTAAAGTTACTCTTTTTCTCTCCTTTCTATCACAGTACTTTTGAGAAAGAAGTCACCATGAGCAGACCACACGTAAGAAGTGGGAGTCACGTTCCACCTCCCTGAGGGTGGAGTATCTACTTAAAATTATTTAGACTTTTTTGCCACAGGAGATTTGTCTCTTTTCCCCAGTTTATTCAATCATTTATTTTAGTATGGACTCAGAGATCTTTGTTTTATATTTTGGGTTATAATCCAGTATTACTTTGTTATGGGTTATGCCATTTGTCGTGAAAACAGTTTAGTAATAGAACATCTTGGGCCTGACTTAGGAGTTCAGCATGGCGAGTAAAGACATGAGTGAAAGTCTGGAAGGAGGCATGACAGAAAGAAGGGGAATCACATCTTGCAAGGGTGGCAAGCCCACTCAGATAACTGTTATTTGCTATTTTTGTAATGTCACCCACCCTCACTGTGGCATATCTTGCTCTGCCACTTGCACGCCCGTTCAAAATGTGTGACTCTTGGTCTCCAGCAAGAGAGTGTGTCTGCCATCTAGCCAGGCTCACGTTACTCATGAGATTGGATTTATAGAGCAGAAATACATCATGATTATAACACTGCCACTTTACTCTGTCCAGCTGTCTTACTTCATTCCATTCGTTAGATTAAAATAAAATAGAGACATTCATTTGCGCAAAAGAGAATCTCTCTGTGCCTCTCTCGAAATAACCCACCTGCATGCTACAGTGTGTCTGACTGAAGGGAGCCAATAAACCCCCCATGCACCTGCGTTGTCGCTGTTTCCTAAGGGAAGAGAATAAAGGCAAGCATGTCACCAACTCAAACCCCAAGCAAGGTTAGGTCCAGGAAAGGAGGCTTCGAGGGCCATGCAGAGACTAATCTCCAAGTCCTCTCATTCGAGATCACAGAAGTCCTCTCATTCCAATTCACAGTGATCTCTGTGACGGAAGTTTCTTGGCATTCTGGCAGTTTAGGGCACAATCAAACCAGATAGTATGGGGGCGCTCACGATGAGACGCCTGCTGCTGACAGAAGGCCCAGCTGGGATTTTATTGCCCTGTGTTTGGATAATACAGTTCGTTCTTACTACATTCGCTGAAATGCACTGCTAGAGAAATGGCAAGTTTGAGAGAACACGCTGGAAAATCAACATTCCCGACGCATCTTGAGATCATGGCAGCAACAGGAACACATTTCCAAACAGCCAGATTGAAATAGCAGTAAGTTGGGGAGAGGATCTGGTCTCCCCAGAGGACTGTGGCATCATCTTGCATGAACACAGGGGGCTGTGGGGAGGAGGGCAGGAATGAGACTTCCACTACAAAATCAGAGATTTCTTGGAAAGATCCATTGTCAAGCACAATATACTCTCCATTGCACCCACCAATTTTTCAATAACTTCCAATTATTGCTATTTTTTGTATTATCCCTCTGTTCATTTTCTGCTTGCACAAAATAAAAAGTAGCCACAATGCTTTCATTTTTAAATCCTAATATTAGTCAATGTATATGCCCCTCAGGAAATGGGTTTGGCTCATTAATAAAGAGCTTTCCTCATTTTCCTTCTTATTATGAATGTGATTACTCAAAACGCAGGGGGTTCTTATTGTCATATTTCTTTTTTAATTTTTTTAAATATTTTATTTATTTATTTGACACAGAGAGAGAGACACCCAGCTAGACAGAGGGAACACAAGCAGGGGGAGTGGGAGAGGAAGAAGCAGGCTCCCAGTGGAGGAGCCCGATGCGGGGCTCGATCCCAGAACACCTGGATCACGCCCTGAGCCGAAGGCAGATGCTTAACGACTGAGCCACCCAGGAGCCCCTTACTGTCATATTTTTAACAAAACTGTTAGTGATTATTACATAGCTGATTGTTGCAACAGAGTTTTCTTCCTTTTTTAACATTTCACTTCTGGCAGCCAAACTTCTTCATAGAGAGGTAGGGATGAAAAATTCAGAGTTTGCAATGATAATTCACCTCATGAATTTCATCTACTTCCAAAGTATACCCAATAGCATTAATGTAGGGAATTTCTAGACATAAACCTGGCTATTTATATCTTATCTTTAATACAACAAAAATAATGGAAGAGCCTTAACCTAGATACCCTTCCATCATTTTTTTTCTTTTGGCATGTACCTCTCAACTCCCTCCCCACTATTATTCATGTTTCAAATGTATTTTTCTAGATAAGACATAACTTTTAATTGTTCAACATATGGCAACAGTGTCACACTTTTCCACCACAGAAAGCCTTCCCTGATTTTTCTTACGGAAAAACTTGGAAAAAAATAAAATGTGAACGATAAGCAGAAACATTTACTATCTCTATGCTGCCTCTCAAATATCTCCTCATATATCTTTGGCTAACTCTGTATTTCAAGTTATCTGCCAGAAAGTTTTGTATTTCCCACATAAACAAAAAGCTGGAAAACCAGTTTAGAATTTCACTGAGCTGAATTTTTTAAACAAGTTTATTGAGGTAGAATTGATACACAAAAAACTGCACATATTCAATGTGTACAATTTGAGGAGTTTGGACATATGCAAGCATCTCTGATACCATGACCACAATCAAGGTAACAAACATCCATCACAAGTTTCCTTGTGTCTCTCTCTCTTTTCCTGTGTGATAAGAACACTTAACATGAGATCTACCCTATTAAATTTCTAAGTATACAATACGGTATCGTTGACTATAGGCACTACACTGCCCAGGATATACCTAGAATTAATTCACCTTGCATAACAACTAACAACAACTGCCCATTCCCCCTTCCTCTGGCTCCTCAAAACTACCATTCCATAATCTGTCTCTATGGATTTAACTATTTCAAGTACCGCGTAAGGGGAATCATGCAGTATTTGTCCTTCTGTGACTGGCTTATTTCATCTTGCATAATGTCCTACAGGTTCACTTATGTTGTCACAAATGACAAGATTTTCTTCTTTTCTTAAAGCCAAATAATATTTCATTGTATGTATATACCACATTTTCCTTTTCCATTCATCTGTCAATTGACATCTGAGTTATTTCCATATCTAGGCTATTGTGAAAACTGCTGTAGAATTTGAAAATCTTGCATTTATATTTATGAGTAGACAAAATCTATCTACAATGGAGCTAGTTAATGGGTTCATTGAAAGCAAAATAATAACATGAAAAGGGAATTGCACTATGATCTACTTGTTACTTCTTTTTTTTTTTTTTAAAGTAAACTCTACCCTCAATGTGGGGCTTGAACATGCAACCCCAAGATCAAGAGTCCCATGCTCTACCAACTGAGCCAGCCAGGTGCCCCAACTTCTTACTTTTTTGAAGTATGAGTAAATATGACTCACTAAGGATGAAGATAAACATGTGACAGATACAGGACCATCTCTTCACTGAGCATTTAATGGGCAGTTACAGATCACAGCTGGCTCACTGCGCCCTTGTCATTTAAGCAGTGGGGGTGGACAGGGAGCCAGGAGAAGGAAGGCTTCTACTGAAAGGATCTCAGACAAGCATCAGTTTGTTTGAGTCTAACCTAAATTCCTTCTTTTCTAAAACACCCAGAAAATTTAGCACAGTGGCATTTAAAAATCATTAAATCCATTTTTTAAGTTTCTGGAAAAATTTTTATCTCAATTTTTAAAGTATTTAATCAATTTTTTTCATCATGATAAGTGTACTCTTTAATCCCCATCCCCTATTTCACCCATCCCCCTACACACCTCCCCTCTGATAACCATCAGTTTGTTCTCTGTACTTAAGCTCTTTCTTGGTTTTCTCCCTTTCTCTTTTTCCCCCACTTTGTGGGGTTTTTGTTTGTTTCTTAAGTTCCACATATGAGTGAGATCATATGGTATTTGTCTTTCTCTGACTGACTTATTTCACTTAGCATTATACTCTCCAGTTCTATCCATGTTGTTACAGATGGCAAGACTTCATTTTTATGGCTGAATAATATTCCATTGTATATACCAGACTAAACAGCTCCTACACAGCAAAGGAAACCTTCAAAAGAATGAAAACCAACCTACTAAATGGGAGAAAATATTTGCAAATAATATCTCTGATCAGAGACTAATATCTAAAATATATAACAAACTCATATAACACAAAAGCAAAAAAAAAATCTAATTTAAAATTGGGCAGAGGATCTCAACAGACATTTTTCCAAAGAAGACATGTAGATGGCTAGAGGTACATGAAAAAGTGCTCAGCATCATTAATCACCACGGAGATGCAAACCCAGGGAAATGTGCAACAAGATATCATCTCACACCTGTTAGAGTGGCTATTATCAAAAAAAAAAAAAAAAAAAAAAAAAAAAACAAGAAATAACAAGTTTGGCAAAGATGTGGAGAAAAGGGAATGCTCATGCACTGTTGATAGGAATGTAAATTAGTGCAGTCACTACAGAAAATAGTACTGAGGTTTCACCAAAAACTGACAGTAAAACTACCATACGATCCAGGAGTTCTACTTCTGGGTATTTATCCAAAGAAAATGAACACACTAACTTAAAAAGATATATGCATCCCCATGGTCATTTAGAGCATTATTTACAATAGCCAAGACATAGTGACAGTCAAAGTGTCCACTGAACAGATGAGTGGATAAAGAAATTGTGCTAATACGTATAAAAACTACATATATGTATGTGCATATATATACACCACAATTTCATTATATGCACCCACACATGCATACACAACAGAGTATTATTCAGCCATAAAAAAGAAGGAAATCTTGCCATTTGTGACAACACGGATGGACCTCGAGGGCACCATGCTAACTGGAATAAGTGAGACAGAGAAAGACAAATACCATGTGATCTCACAGGTAGAAACTAAAACAACAACAACAACAACAACAAAACAATAAACTGAGGTCACAGATACAGAGAACATATTGGTGGCTGCCAGAGGCAGAAGTAGGTAGGGGTGTGGGCAAAATGGGTGAAGGGACTCAAAAGGTATGAATTTCCAGTTATAAAATAAATAAGTCATGGATGTAATTATGCAGCATGGTGACTATAGTTAATGATACTATCGCTTATTTGAAAGTTGCTAGGAGAGTAGATCTTAAAGTTCTTATTAGAAAAAAAAAATTTAACTATGTATGGTGATGGGTGTTAACTAGACTTATTGTGGCGATCATTTCATGATATATACAAATATTGAATCATTACATTGTACACCCAAAACTAATATGTTATACGCAAATTAAACCTCAATTTAAAAAAAACCCACTAGCTCTCAGTGATTACTTTTGTTTATTATTACTACGAATGTTCCTTTTCATATCTCATTTCTTTTCCTTTGGTAACAAGTTTTGAAATATTAATCCTAAAGGATAACTATTCTACAATTTTATGTCACTGAAACATGTGTTCATTTGTCCATGCCTTCTATTTTCCCAATCCAACTGAAGAAAGTAGACTTGCACTGTCCTAAAATGTAGCCACTCGACATGTGGGTATTGAGCACTTAAATGATGGCTAATTTAAATTGAGATCTGCTCTATGTATGAATTGCACAGTAGCTTTTAAAGACTTAGTATGGAGGGGCGCCTGGGTGGCACAGCGGTTAAGCGTCTGCCTTCGGTTCAGGGCGTGATCCCGGCGATCTGGGATCGAGCCCCACATCAGGCTCTTCTGCTATGAGCCTGCTTCTTCCTCTCCCACTCCCCCCTCTCTCGCTGGCTGTCTCTATCTCTGTCGAATAAATAAATAAAATCTTTTTTAAAAAAAATAAATAAAT
This sequence comes from Ursus arctos, assembly GCF_023065955.2. NCBI lineage: Eukaryota > Metazoa > Chordata > Mammalia > Carnivora > Ursidae > Ursus > Ursus arctos. The sequence goes on along the minus strand of NC_079873.1, from coordinate 30,970,523 downwards.
AAAGACTTAGTATGGAAATAAAAGAGTGTAGAAATATCTCATAAATAATTTTAAAATGATTAATGGTTGAAATGTTAATATTTTAGATATACTGGGTTAAATTACTTGTATTATTAAAATTAATTTCACCTTTTTTTTTCCTTTTTTAAATGGAGTACTACAAAAATTTAAACTACATATGAGGCTCATATCATGGTTCTAATGGACAGTGCTAGTACAAACTATTAACTAACTAGTCATTCTTCTAGATAGCAGTTTTGCAATGAGAAGGGCAGTTCATGTTAAATCATGTAACTTTGGAGGATTACTAGTTGCTAAATTCAGTAGCCTCTTCTCAGTCCCAGTTCAAGTTCCTTCTCAGCCTCTCTGCAAGAGTACAGATGAAGCATTCATTCAAACAAGATGTATTTGGCAACCACTATTTGGGAAGCACTGCATCAGCTACTGTAAAAAACATACCTTCATTCAATGGACCATGGAATTTAATATCTAGCAGAGGTGGCAAATAATTGTATCAGTAATTTTCCAATTACAGCTGTAAGAAGAGCTACAAAGGAAATAAATGCACAGGATTATGCCAGTGCAGGACTTAACCTATTACAGATAGACAGGTGGCTGGAGGGAAGAGCCAAGTATTTTTTTTTCCAGGTAAAGTGATATTAAAGCAGCATGGTATAGATATTTATATGACAGCTAATGTTGGAGATGTGTATTTTGGATTCCAATCCTGCTCCTGTCATTTTTAAGCAGCATGTTCCTAGAAAACTTACTTACAAACTCTCAAGAGTTTCAGTTTTCTCACCTATAAAACAGGGTAATTAAATCTACCTTTTAGGCCTAATGTAAGGGGAAAATAAGATATGTTCAATGCCTTGTATGGTGTCTGGTACATTAGGCACTCATCAAATTTAACTGCCATTTCTCATCTTCTGGCTCTGTACCTCCTTTCTTACGGTATGCAATCTCCTTGCCAACTATGATAACAGTCATCTTTATGTTGATGAATCCTAAGTCAACATCTCCAAGTCCATATCTATTTCTTTTTCCCCCCCTTTGGATCCTATAAGCTCCACAGGTGTTTTTTTTTTTTTAATAATTTTTATTTTGTTATATTAGTCACCATACGCTACAGCCTCAGTTTTTGATGCAATGTTCCATGATTCATTATTTGCATATAACACCCAGTGCACCATGCAACGTGTGCCCTCCTTAATACCCATCACCGGCCTATCCCAATTCCCAACCCCCTCCCCCCCGAAGCCCTCAGTCTGTTTCCCAGAGTCCATAGTCTCTCATAGTTCATTCCCCCTTCTGTTTACCCCCCCTTCATTCTTCCCTTCCTTCTCCTACCGATCTTCCCATTTCTTATGTTCCATAAATGAGTGAAACCATATGATAACTGTCTTTCTCTACTTGACTTATTTCACTTAGCATAATCTCCTCCAGTCTCGTCCATGTTGCAGCAAATGTTGAGAACTCGTTCTTTCTGATCACTGAGTAATATTCCATTGTATGTATGGACCACATCTTCTTAATCCAGTCATCTGTTAAAGGGCATGTTGGCTCCTTCCATGATTTAGCTATTGTGGACAATGCTGCTATGAACATTGGGGTGCATATGGCCCTTCTCTTCACTACATCTGTATCTTTGGGATAAATACCCAGTAGTGCAATTGCCGGATCTTAGGGTAGCTCAATTTTTAACTTTTTAAGGGACCTCCACACTGTTTTCCACAGTGGCTGTACCAACTTGCATTCCCACCAACAGTGTAAGAGGGATCCCCTTTCTCCACATCCTCTCCAACATTTACTGTTTCCTGCCTTGTCAATTTTTGCCATTCTAACTGGCATAAGGTGGTATCTCAATGTGGTTTTGATTTGAATTTCCCTGATGGCTAATGATTTTGAACATTTTTTCATGTGTCTGTTAGCCATTTGGATGTCTTCATTGGAAAAGTGTCTGTTCATATCTTCTGCCCATTTTTTTATTTATTTGTTTCACGTGTATTGGGTTTGAGAAGCTCTTTGTAGATCTTGGATACTAGTCTTTTATCTGTAGCGTCATTTGCAAATATATTCTCCCATTCTGTGGGCTGCCTCTTAATTTGACTGTTTCCTTGGCTGTGCAAAAGCTTTTTATCTTGATGAAGTCCCACAAGTTCATTTTTTCTTTTGTTTCTCTTGCCTTTGGAGATGTGTCATGAAAAAGGTTGCTGTGGCCGATGTCAAAGAGGTTGCAGCCTATGTTCTCCTGTAGGATTTTGATGGATTCCTGTCTCACATCAAGGTCTTTCATCCATTTGCAGTTTATCTTTGTGTATGGTGTGAGAGAGTGGTCAAGTTTCATTCTTTTGCATATAGCTGTCCAATTTTCCCAGCACCATTTGTTGAAGAGACTGTCTTTTTTCCACTGGATGTTCTTTCCTGCTTTGTCAAAGATTAGTTGCCCAAAGAGCCGAGGGTCCATTTCTGGGTTCTCTATTCTGTTCCATTGGTTTATGTGTTGGTTCTTGTGCCAGTACCATGCTGTCTTTGTGATCACAGCTTTGTAGTATAGCTTGAAATCCGGCAACGTGATGCCCCCAGCTTTGTATTTCCTTTTCAACAATTCCTTGGTGATTCGGGGTCTTTTCTGGTTCCACACAAATTTAAGGGCTGTTTGTTTCAGTTCTTTGAAAAATGTATTTTGATCGGGATGGCACTGAAAGTGCAGATTGCTCTGGGTAGCATAGACATTTTAACTATGTTTATTCTTCCAATCCATGAGCATGGAATATTTTTCCATCTTTTTGTGTCTTCTTCAATGTCTTTCAAGAGTGATTTGTAGAAAGTGCAGATTGCTCTGGGTAGCATAGACATTTTAACTATGTTTATTCTTCCAATCCATGAGCATGGAATATTTTTCCATCTTTTTGTGTCTTCTTCAATGTCTTTCAAGAGTGATTTGTAGTTTCTAGAATATAGATCCTTTATGTCTCTAGTTAATTCCGAGATAACGTATGATTTTTGGTGCTACTGTAAATGGAATAGATTCCCTAATTTCTCTTTCTTCAGTCTCATTGTTCGTGTAGAGAAATGCAACTGATTTCTGAGCATTGATTTTGTATCCCGCCACATTACTGAATTGTTCTATAAGTTCTAGTAGTTTGGGAGTGGATTCTTTTGGGTTTTCTATATAGAGTATCATGTCATCTGCGAAGAGAGACAGTTTGACTTCTTTGCCGATTTGGATACCTTTTATCCCTTTTTGTTGTCTGGTTGCTGTTGCAAGGACTTCTAGTACTATGTCGAATAATAACGGCGAGTGTGGGCATCCTTGTCGTGTTCCTGATCTTAAGGGAAAGGCTTTCAGCTTTTCCCCGTTGAGAATGATATTTGCTGTAGGCTTTTCTTAGATGGTTTTTATGAAATTGAGGAATGTACCCTCTATCCCTACACTCTGAAGGGTTTTAATCAGGAAAGGATGCTGTATTTTGACAAATGCTTTTTCTGCCTCTATTGAGAGGATCATACGGTTCTTGACTCTTTTCTTGTTGATATGATCTATCACACTGATCGATTTGTGAATGTTGAACCACGCTTGCATCCCAGGGATGAATCCCACTTGGTCTTGATGGATAATCCTTTTAATGTACTGTTGGATCCTATTAGCTAGGATCTTCTTGAGAATTTTGGTGTCCATGTTCATCAGGGAAATCTGTCTGTAATACTTCGTTTTGATGGGGTCTTTGCCTGGTTTGGGGATCAAGGTAATACTGGCCTCATAGAATGAGTTTGGTAGTTTTCCTTCTGTTTCTGTTTTTTGAAACAGCTTCAGGAGAATAGGTATTATTTCTTCTTTGAATGCTTGGTAGAATTCCCCAGGGAATCCGTCAGGCCCTGGACTCTAGTTTTGGGGGAGGTTTTTGATCACTGCTTCAATCTCTTCATAATTAATCAGTCTGTTTAAATATTCAATTTCTTCCTGTTTCAGTCTTGGTAGTTTATAGGTTTCCAGGAAGGCATCCGTTTCTTCCAGGTTGCTTAATTTATTGGCATAAAGCTGTTGATAGAAGTTTCTAATGATCCTTCCTATTTCATTGGTGTTGGTTGTGATCTCTCCCCTTTCATTCATAATTTTACTAATTTGGGTCCTTTCTCTGTTCTTTTGAATAAGTCTGGCCAGTGGCTTATTGGTCTTATTTATTCTAAGAACCAGCTTCTAGTTCTGTTGATCTGCTCTACTGTGCTCTTGATTTCTAATTCATTAATCTCTGCTCTAATCTTGATCACCTGCCACCTCCTGCGTGGGTTAGGCCTGTTCTTCTGCTCCAGCTCCAGCTTCTTGAGGTGAGAATATAAAAACTGCCTTTTAGATTTTTCTATTCTTTTGGGTGAGGTTTGGATGGCTATGTATTTTCCCCTTAGGACCGCCTTTGCAGTGTCCCACAGGTTTTGGACTGATGTGTTTTCATTCTCACTGGTCTCCAGAAATTGTTTAAACTGATTTTTAATTTCCTGGCTTACCCAATCATTTCTGAACAGGATGTTTCTTAGTTTCCATTTGTTTGAGTTTCTTCTAAATTTTTCCTTGTGATTGAGTTCCAGTTTCAAAGCATTATGGTCTGAGAATATGCAGGGAATAATCTCAGCCTTTTGGTATCAGTTGAGACCTCTTCTGTGACCCAGTATATGGTCTATTCTGGAGAAAGTCCCATGTGCATTCAAAAACAATGAGTATTCTGTTGTTCTGGGGTGTAGTGTTCTATATACATCTATGAGGTCCATCTGGGCCAGTATGTCATTCAAAGCTCTTGTTTCTTCGATTTTCTGCTTAGGTGATCTGTCTATTGCTGAGAGCAGAGTGTTGAGGTTCCCTATTAACGTATTCTTATCTATATGTCTCTTTATTCTGGTTAAGAGTTGGCTTATGTATCTAGCTGCTCCCCTGTTGGGGGCATAGATATTTATAATTGTCATATCCACTTGTTGGATACATCCTTTAAGAATAATACAGTGCCCTTCTGTATCTCTAACAACAGTCTTTAGTTTAAAATCTAATCTGTCTGAGAATTGCTACCCCAGCTTTCTTTTGAGGTCCATTGGCATGAAAAATGGTTTTCCATCCCTCACTTTCAGTCTAGATGTATCTTTAGGTTCAAAATGAGTCTCTTGTAGACAGCAAATGGATGGGTCATGTCTTTTTATCCAATCTGCAACCCTGTGGCGTTTATGGTAACATTTAGGCCATTCACATTGAGAGTGATTATTGAGAGATATGATTTTAATGATGTCACGTTGCCCGTAAAGTCTTTGTTTCTATAGATTGTAAATTTCTGTTCTGTATCACTCTTGGGGACTTTTTACTTTTATAGAACCCCCCCCTTAATATCTCATGTAGGGCTGGTTTGGTGGTAACGAATTCCTTCAGTTTCTGCCAATCCTGGAAGGTCCTTATCTCTCCATCAATTCTGAATGACAGCCTTGCTGGATAAAGGATCCTTGGCTGCATGTTCTTCTCAGATAGAGCTTTGAAAATACCCTGCCAACCCTTCCTAGCTTGCCAGGTCTCTGTAGACAGGTCTGACATTATTCTGATATTTTTCCCTCTGTACGTAAGGATTTTCTTTCCCCTGGCCGCTTTCAATACTGTATCCTTGGATCTAATACTTGCGAATTGCACTATGACGTGACGTGGTGTAGGTCTGTTCTCATTGACCTTGGGAGGGGTCCTCTCTGCTTCTTGGACACAAATGCTTGTTTCCTTTGCCAGATTAGGGAAGTTCTCAGCTACAATTTGTTCAAATATCTCTTCTAGACCTCTTTCTCCACCCCCTCAGGGATGCCGATGATTCTGACATTGGAACGTTTCATTGAGTCAGTAATCCCGTAATCTACATTCTTGAGACTGGATTTTTTTGAGGCAAGTTTCCGTTTTAACTTTCTCTTCTACCATCCCATCCTCCAATTCACTAATTCGTTCTTCTGCCTCATTTACCCTGGCTGTCAGAGCATCTAGTTTAGTTGCTCTGACATCTTAGTTCTTCATCTCTTCTACCATCCCATCCTCCAATTCACTAATTCGTTCTTCTGCCTCATTTACCCTGGCTGTCAGAGCATCTAGTTTTAGTTGCTCTGACATCTTAGTTGCTCTGAACTCCATTTCTGACAATTTGGTTATATCCACATCCATCAGTTCTGTGGGCAGAGGCCACACACTCATTATCTTTTCTTTGCTGGGGGGGGGGGATTTCTCCTCATCATCATTCTGATGAGGAGAGGTTGCGGGGATGCCAGGAGCCCAAATTATTGACCAGGACACAGGGAGTGTGCACTTGTTTTATAGGGACCCCAAGGTAGGTGGGCTTCTTGATTTTTCAGCCTGCCTTCTTGGGGAGGGGCCTGCCACACTGATATTCAGGCAACCCTGTTTGGGTAGAGTCTCCGTGCCCCCTGCGAGGGGGGATGGGGATGGGCACACTGTGAGCCAGTATGTCCGGGCGTTTGTTCTCTGGCGGCTTTCCCTGGTGGTTTTCTGTGACTCTTCTGAGAGTCAGAGCAGCAGTGGCCGAATTCTAGCCTCTGTCTCGCCTCTGTCTCAGAACAGAGAGATCGCAGTCCACTCTCCACTGAGCTCTCTTGGCCACTTTAACTCCTTTTCTGTCGGTGCTGCTAAAAACCCTGCAGCATCCCGGGTTGTGCGCCCCACAGCCACTCTCCTAGCCCTCACTTCCAGGGCATGCACGTCTCTGTCCTTTGTGCTTCCAACACCGCCAGCCACCCCCGGTTTCCGCGCGAGCTCCCGAGCTCCCTGTTTCAGTGTGGTTCACTTGCGCTCCGGAGCTCCTGTTTTCAGTCTGGTCACGTGTGTTCCCGGGCTCATGGTCTCAGTCTGCTCTCTCTCGCGCGGGTGCCGGTCCTCGAGTCCGGCCTGCTCCCCAGTGCAGGTGGCTACTGCTTCCTGGCGCCCGAGTGCATCGGCTCCCTGTCCCTTCTGTTTATCTTCTAATATCTGTGCGCAGATTCACGGCTCCCCGTTTCGTACCTCAATATTCAGCGCTGGAGATGTTCGTTTGTAGAGATCCAGATGTATCTTCCTGCGTCTCAGGCTGATTCCGTGGGTTTTCAGGATGGCCTGGTAGATATCCAGCTTGACTCAGGACCAGCTGAGAAATGGTCTCCTACTCCTCTGCCATCTTTTCTCCTCCTTGCAGAAAGTGGTCGCTTTTCTGTTCATAGAGTTTCTGCTACTCTTTTCTTTGTTCTCCAGTTGCGTTCATAGCTATTCAGAATGATTTGGTAGCTCTCTAGCTGAATTCTTGGGAGCAGACGAACTTTAGGTCTCCTGCTCCTCTGCCATCTTGGAACACCTCCACCCCAAGTCCATATCTATTTCAATCAACATTCCAAAAGTCTGACAGACACAGCCACATAAAGCTATTACATTGTACATGTATTTATTGTGGTACAGATCCATTGGTGATTAACTATTTCAGCTTTTGTACACCTGAAAGAAGTCTTTATTTTGCCCTCAGTTTTGAATGGTATTTCTTCTGGTAATAGAATTTCAGGTTCACAGTTTTTCTCAGTGCTGTCTTTTCACTTGTATGGTTTCCAACATGATATCTGCTGTCATCCGTACACTTATTACTCTTTATATAACATGTCTTTTTTTCTCTGGCTGCTTTTAAGATTTTTCTTTATCACTGGTATTGAGCAATTTGATTATAATGTATGTCTGTATAGTATTCTTTATGTCTCTTTTGCTTGGATTTTGAGTTTCTTGAATCTATGTGTTTATAGTTTTCGCCAAATTTGGGAGAGTTTTGGTCATTATTTCAATAAAAGTAAATAATTTGTGCAGAATTTCTTGTTTGATAAAAGGGATATTTCAAATCAAGTGGTAATATTGGTGGCAAGATGAAGATGATTACCTTTTATGATTTCCTATTTTCTTAAATAAAAAGGTTATCACTTACATAATTTAAGCCATAAGACAGGAAAACAAAAGAAAGAAAACAAAATGAAATATATACGCTGGACTTTAACATAATAATTCAAAAGACGTTCATTATAGTGCATAATGTCTTATTCTTTGACAGTCCCCTCAAGAAAAAAAATGTCACACTTTTGTAGTTCAAGGAGGAAGTGCTCTTGAGCATTTATTTGATTGGATTTGGTAAGCCTTTTGAATTATATAATTGTCTAAACTTAATACTGTATACAGAACATTAGAGATTTGTGGCCCACACATATTAAGTCATAACTGAGTACATTCTAGCCCAATTCATATGGATATACCCTTCCTACTGAAAGACTATACCTGTCAAGGTGCTTAGAATATTAATGACAAATGGTGAAGTTACACTCTCAGGAATGGTATAATTCTTACTCTTTAACTCTCCATTTCTTAAATTTCAACAAATCATTTTCCTCCATGTTATGGAAGCAATACACAAAACAGGTGTCCATTATTTTCAATCTCACATTCTTATACATGAATTACATCTCATTGTCTCTGATGGAAACTTGAAATTTCCCTTAATCCTTGGATGATAACAGGGAAACATGCTAGCTTTAGCAGGAATGTTCTCACAAGTCATCTCTAAAAGCTACTACTCCTGTATATGTCCTGTTCTTTCAATTCTCTCTTCCTGATTAACAATGTGATCTATAGTTAGTGGTATTAAACAGGAACAACAATCAGTTTTTAATTATTATTCCATTACAGTTCTAGGGGTTGACCTGAACTCAGGTTGTTGGCAGAGATTCACTTGGAATCTCTCATGATATTGCACTCGAACAATGGCTGAAGCTGGAACCATCTCAAAGCCTTCCTTACATGTCTGGTGGTTGCTATTGATTGACTAGGACTTCAGCAGGGGCAAACAACAGAAAAACCTACACATGGTCTCTCTACGTGGATTAGGCTTCCATACATTGTAGCAGCTTTGCTCCAAAAGGCAAGCATCCTCAGAAAGACAGTGGGAAGTTACACAACCTTTTCTAATCTAGCCTCAAAAGTTATACAGCATCACTTCAGCTACATTCTCTTTATTAGATGTTGTTAACTAAGACCCTTCTATATTCAAAAGGGAGTGAGGTGGGAAATTAAGACTTCACCTCTTCTTGGGCAGAGTGTCAAAGAATTTTCAGATGTATTTTAAAACCATACACTCATCTTGTCTCTGTGGTATTAAGACTTACTAGCCCAGTTTAGGATATCTACCTTTCCCTTGCTAGGCTTCCTACATGCAGATGCCCTCTTCAGAGTCTGCGTCCTTCATAACTACATCACCACAGCACACAACATAATGACCTACAACTCCATATCTACTGCCATTGTGCTTTATTCTAAGGTAACATTGCTGGAGTTCGTCCTGTTTCCCTGCTTCAGGAGACAACAGGTTGTGTCCAGATTAATAAGATATTTTACTCTAAGTTGCTGATGGTAGGGCTTTGGTAGGGCTAAAGGTTTCTTTGGATATGTTGGTTTCTGAAATCGATTCAGGTATCTAGAAGACAGTCATGGTACCATTGTTTTTAGTCCCTGCAGTGCCACTCTTGACTAATACACAAAGGCAAGAAGACTCGCTGAAGATGTGTACTGTTATGCTGACAGAACTAAGTTGATTTCAAATTCAATTCAATTGTCAATCTGTCGAGTAGGTTCTGATTAAAAGACCAATTTATTCATGGCATGGTTCCAAGGATCAAAAAATCTGAGTGTCACTATAGGTATGTGAGATGATTAGAGAGTCAACAGATTGACTTTTATAATTATTGTCCCTTTACGACCATGATTCTGAGGAACTACTGCCTGGAATAGTATTCTCAGCTGTTTGAACTCTGAAACCTTGAAAACATTCTATAATATAAACTTGCCATTGTAAAGGCAAGACCCCAAATATTTCTATAGTTAGAGAAGTTAAGGAGAATTATGGATGTGGTAGTACAGTATTTTTATTAAATGGATATAGTAACTATTTTGTGGTCCGTGTACATGTGTATGTAAGCTAAATGAAATGAAGTACATTTGCTGAAGCAATGATACTCTATGTTTTGTATGTATAAATAAGTCATGTCCAAATGAATGTAACTTGATCATTCAGTTGCTACAAGGTGATTAATCTATTTGTTAACCTAATTTAATGTGTTATTTAAAACAATACTTATTTTTAACCATTAAACTACAAGTTTTAAATCAGGTTGACATCCTACAGTATGGAATTTAATTTGCTTTAGTAAACATCATAAATAAAATTAAAGTCACAGATAAATGGAAAGACATCTCATGTTCATGGATTGGAAGAATTAATATCGCTAAGATGTCCATACTTCCAAAAGTGATCTACAAATTTAATTCAATGCAATCTCTATCTAAATCCCAATGGCATTCTTAACAGAAATAGAAAAAACAATACTAAAATTCATAGGGAATCACAAAAGACCCCAAAAAGCCAAAAGAATCTTGAGCAAGAAGAATAAAGATGGAGGCATCATACTTACTGATTTTGAAATACATTATAAAGCTATATGGTATTAGCCTAAAGACAGACACATAGATCACTGGACAGAATAGGGCCCAGAAGTAAATCTATGCATCTATAGCCAATTAATATTCAGCAAGGGTGCCATGAACACAAAATGAGGAAAGGATAGTCTCTTCAATAAATCATGTTGGGGAAACTGGATATACACAACTTAACACACACCATATACAAAACACAACTTAAAATGAATTAAAGACTTAAACGTAAGACCTGAAACTGTAATACTACTAGAAGAAAACATAAGGAAAAAGCTTCTTGACATTGGTCTTGGCAATGATTATTTGGATATGACATTGAAAGCACAGGCAACACAAGAAAAAATAGACAAGTGGGATTGCATCAGACTAAAAAGCTTCTAAGCACAGCCAAGGAAACAAATGAGTGAAAACGTAACCTACAGAATGGGAGAAAATATTAGCAGACCATATATCAGATAAGGAGTTAATATCCAAACACGTAAGTAACTCAAACAACTCAATAGCAGAAAAGCAAATAACCCGATTAAAAAATTACCAGGTAAAGGATCTTAATAAATACCTCTCAAAAGAAAACATACAAATGACCAATAAGTATATGAAAAGGTGCTCAATTTCACTAATGATCAGGAAAAGGGAAATCAAAACTACAATGAAATATCACCTAACACTTGTTAGAATGGCTATTAGCAAAAAGACAAAAAATAACAAGTGTTGGCCAGAAATGTGGAGCAAAGGGAACCCTTGTACACTATTTGTGGGAATGTAAATTGTTACAACCATTATACAGAGTACAGTATATGAAGGTTCCTCAAAAAATTAAAAATAGAACCACGTTATGATCCAGCAATGCCACTTCTGGGTATATATCCAAAAGAAATGAAAGCAGTATCTCAAAGAGGTTGTCTGCACTCCAATTTCAATTGCAGCACTATTCACAATAGCCAAGATATGGAAGAAACCTAAATTTCTATTGGCAGATGAATGCATAAAGAAATGTGGTAAATAATATTCCTGTGCGTGTGTATGTGTATTAAGAAGGAAATCCCGCCATTTGTGAAAATAGTATAATACACAAGACACAAGAAGACAAATACTGCATAATCTCATTTATATGTGGAATATAAATAATCAAACTCACAGAAACAGAGAGTAGAATGGTGATTGCCAGGGACTAAGGGGAGGGAAAAATGGGGAGGTGATGGTCAAAGGGTACAAATTTTCACTTACGCAAAATAAGTTCTGGAGATCTAATTTATAGCAATGTAAATAAAGTTAACAATACTGTATTGTATACCTGAAATTTACTAAGTGGGTAAATCTTTAATGTTCTTTTACCACACACACAAAAACAAAACAAGAAAATAACTATGTGAGGTGATGGGTATGTTTATCAGCCTAATTGTGGTGATTATTTTACAATATATAAGCCTATGAAAACATCAAGTTGTGTACTTTACATAAAAATTTAAAAATATATAAATTTTTTATTTCTTAATTATATCTCAGTAAAACTGGAAGAAATTTATCTGTTCGACTTGAAAGACAACTAAAATTCATTTGCTTAGCACAGCTATATGTATAGCTGGAAATTATGTAATTTCCAACAGAGGAGCAATTTCCCACCGTGTTAAATTTTGAAATGTATTTAAAGATGATAAAAAAAAAATACCAGCACTTTATAGTCACTTGCTGGCGAAAACTGCGTAAAATAATTCATGAAGTGGGAAAAATGAGATTTTAATAAGATGGACTATAAACCACTTTCTGGTAAGATCCAGCATTTGTACAACATTAGGGGATATTTAGTGTGTAAATATGTTAAATAATATACTTCGTGTTATGTTAGCATTTTTATTAAAGACCCTAGAGCGTTTTAAATAGGCTTATGAAAATTTTCCATTTTCTCTTCTGATTAGGGCAATGCTCAACTCTTATACCTGGTATTTCCCGCATAGTTCTATAATAGCTGCAACAGAGAATTACAGGGCAAGTGAATCTGACTGTTGACTGGAAAACAGAATTATTTATTATGAATGACCATAGACTACAAATTTTTAATAAATCCAAAAATATACATATAAGTCATATAGTATCACCATCTGTTTGTTCTTTGACCCTAAAAGATAAATCAAGTCTCTAGGGATGGAAAGCCTTTGTACAGTGCTGTCTCTCTCAGTGTTTTTTTTTTTTTTTTAAAGATTTTATTTATTTATTTGATAGAGAGAGACAGCCAGTGAGAGAGGGAACACAAGCAGGGGGAGTGGGAGAGGAAGAAGCAGGCTCCCAGCAGAGGAGCCTGATGTGGGGCTCGATCCCGGAACGCCGGGATCACGCCCTGAGCCGAAGGCAGACGCTTAACGACTACGCCACCCAGGCGCCCCTGTCTCTCTCAGTGTTAACAGTCAAATGTCCTACCACTAATGAAAACAATCAGAGGACCTTTACCACCACCCCAAACACTAAGATTCAATAGAACATGTTAAGGTACACAATATCAGAAATCACAGTGCTCTTCCTGGTTGATGTTTTGCTCTCACAAATTGACACCATTACCACAATTTCTTGATCAATCAGTGCTCCTTGAACTAACAGGTTATTCTCTTTATGGCTTCTACTGTGAAGCACGATTAATTTAATTTTTGCTATACATTCATCTGTCTGAGGGGTGACTGCTACTGTCTGGAAGACCTAGGTAATATTCAGTAATTTTCTAATTGGCTTATGACACTAGATGGCAGCCTTGCAAGTTTCATAGTGTCTTTAGAAAGTATTTTTCAAATCTTGAGACTAAGAAGCGCCAACCATACAAAGCGAATTTATAAAGTTCTTCCTTAACCCACCCTTGAATGACATCAGGCTTTTAAGTTTATTTCTCAATGGTAAAAGGAAAACAGCGGAAGTTTAGGGAATTAATGTCCATTTCTGGCTAGGAAATGATGGAAAGAAGAGGAAAAGGAAGGAAACAGGGTAAGAAGGAAGCAGTCACCAATTTCCCCACTTGTGACTGCAGGATATTGAAAGGAGGTACCTTTTTGTAAATAAGGATAACATAAAAGGCTGAGAAGAGGGCTAATGCTTTCTCTCTCCATTGAGAGTTAGGAAAAGGTCACATCTTGGGCTACCTCTCCCTTCAACCTTGAACAAGACTCTAGGAACCTGGCCTTATAATGGGATCTGACAGAGGGAAGCCCTCAAGTTTTCCTTTGCTGAGACAACCCCAATTCCCATATGGCACAGACTGAAATCTGACTGGCTTGATAAGTGGGGCTCACTGTAGCTGTCAAGCCAGCAGATACCATGGGGGATCAGCTGCAATCAGTAACTTGTCACCAGTGGAGACCAAGTTGAGGTCCAATTGTTCTGACCAAATTAAGAGATAAGATCACTAACTGAACCAATCAGAGACTTCAACCATGACTGTCAGCAGGGTTAATCACACCCAATATTTACAAGGAATCTGATCCCAGAGACTAGAAGAAGAGGGTATCAAATCTGAGGACCTTGGCTCTTTGTCATATCAGGGAAATAGTTAAAACCCTTCTCTCCCTATACCCTGGTACCACTTTAGGGAGGGAAGCAAGGGGAAGGGAAGGCTCTCTGAAAGATTAAATATTTTATTCAAAATCTGATGATCTGCATTATCTGCATATCCGAATGATGCTCCTCAATATTTCTGGATCACACTAAGTTCACACCAAATTGAATATTTAGTGATATTTTTCCTCCACTGACAAGTTGGTGGGGGAGGGTAATAAATTACATTTTATCTTAAGTGACTTTGCCATGCCAAAAGAGTAGAGAAAGCGCTTCCCTAAGTTTCTCTCTTTGGTTCTTCCTATTTTCTTCCCTATTAGTCAGTAAGAAAGAGAGAGAACATCACAGGATCCTCGTGTTTCTGACATACTTTGTGAGGCAGAGTTGATGTGGAAATGTCTACTTATCTTGAGATAGAAGATTAAGAGAAGGAGCTCTAAGCTCCATCTTCAACATACAAATCAGGTTTTTTAAAAGATTTTATTTATTTATTTATTTGAGAAAGAGAGAGAGAGAGAGAAAGAGAGAGAATGAGTACAGGAGAGGTGCAGAGGGAGAAGGAGAAGCAGACGCCCTGCTGAGCAGGGAGCCCAACGTAGGGCTCCATTCCAGGACCCTGGGACCATGACCTGAGCTGAAGGCAGATACTTAACCAACTGAGCTACCCAAGCACCCCACAAATTAGTTTTTAATCAGAGTACAGTCTACTGAGTATAAGAAGCTCTACTTACAGCTATAAATAGTAAGTGTTCAGTACAAGATGTCATCATCAGTGTGAAATCTGTCCTCTCATGTTCCCTTTCCAGTCTCTCACACATTAAATCAGATCTCCACCATTATTCTAAGTGCTGCTATCTCTCTGGCTTTCATGTCTATCAGTCTATCAGATCCTTTTTGGTTTCACTAGTGACTTCCTGGCTTGAACCTCACAAGCAGCTGTGCTACTGATGAAACTCAAATTTTGTGCCCTATGTTAACATCCTCCGAGATGGAACTTCAAGTACACCTAGAGTCAACGAAGTTAAGTTTATTGTTGCAACGTGGGAGACTAAATCAGGAGGAACAGTGAGATAAGGAGTTTGGGGATTTTTCTAGGATTTGGATTTATGCTGATTGATTTAGGGGGACCTTCAAAAAGTGAATGTCTGTTCTGGAGTGCATCCAGAAAGCAAGAATAACTTGAGGATTGAGTCATTACAAACTTCTAGGTGGCAGGAGGAAAGGAGTGAGACTAAAGTCATCACTGGGCAAGAAGCAATAATTACTTATGTTAGCTGAAACATAATTACTTACGTTCCCCCAAATAGAAATTAGTTTGTGGATGCATGATTACAGAATTCTTGTCTTTGTTATGGTCTTGTTCAATCACAGTCATGGAGAACCCTTAGCTGATGGTGATATTCTGTGGTTTTATTTTCAGCAGAAGAGCATCATGGTCTAGCTAGAAACAACTACATCAACTACTAGCTGTCATCTCTCATGGTTCTTATTTTCTTTTTCATATGGAAACTATCATGCTCTGAACTACCAGGTCTGTGGTGCCAATTAACAAGCTTTGCTGTCAAGAGTTGATCAGAAGAAAATTATCATCATTTACTCTGAAAATCCACTACAAATTAATGTTTTCTAATCTGAAGTGCTCCTTCGCTGCTCCTTGACAATAAAAAAAAATATACACTTCTTTTTGCATTTCTGTTATAATGACCATGGAAGCCATTTCAAACTCTTCATGCACTCCTCAGGGTATAATTTAATCACAGCATCTCTTACTCTTGATAAATGAATACATTTATAAACTAGTTGAAAGATTGAGACCATGTAATTTAAAAATCCTCTAATTACCTTCTCTTCTTATTGCCTCTAAATGTCTCTGTGAATTCTAGATCTTCTTCCTTTCTATACAAGAGGAGGATTCCCACATTCCTGTCAGATCAACTGAAGCTTCTGATTCCATGCCATCTAATCACTTGTGTGACAATGTCCAATCAGTGATTTCCTCTGTGTCCACCATCTTCTTTTTGTTCTTTTATTTTCATATACTTATTATGGACTAAATGGTTTTGTGTCCTCCTCCCCCAAACTGTTCCCCTCCCCCAAATTCACATGTTGAAGTCTAACCTCCAATGTAACTATTTGGAGACAGGGCCTTTGCAAAAGTAATTTAAGTTAAATGAGGCCATAAAGGTGGGGCCCTAATCCAATGGGATTTGTATTCTTGTAAGAGGGAGGGGAGAAACCAGAGCTCTCTCCAACATCCAAGGATACAGCAATAAAGCAGTCTTCTGTAAACTAGGAGGAGAGTTCTTACCAGAACCCAATAATAATGGTACCATGATCTTGAACTTCTAGCCTCCAAAATTCGAGAAAATAAATTTCTGCTGTACAAACTACCCAGTCTGTGATATTTTGTTAGCAGCCTGAACTAAAACATACTAAATAAGTTACCCTTTATACACATATATTCTCTTCTTTCCCCCAACTAGAAATTAGCTAACCTATTCTACCTTGGGTTCTCATTTTAATCTCAGACTCATTTACTCTCCTTGCCTTTATTTATTGTCTTTATTTTGAAAAACTTTGTAAAAATCAGAAAATAATAGAACACCTGTATTTTTACTGCCAGGAATTAACAGTATTTATGTTCTGTATGTTAAAGATCTTTTCAATAACAAAAAAAATCGGCTCCTGGAATTGACACTTCTTTGTCTTACAGACACTGCCAGAATTATCCTGGCTGAAAGTCAATATAATGTTATAAATACCTATATAATAATATAAAACAACCAAGTTCTTTTCTGAAATTCACTTTTTCTTTTACAATTACTTAGATCACTAAGTCACTATAGTCTGAAATTCTGTTTCTTCCCTCCAGACAAGTCCTTTAAATCCTAATGATTTTTTCTTCTCTTAATCTCTCATAGTGGTACTGTTTTTCTATGGAAAATGTCAATATCCAAGTCTTACTCTTATTATTTCACACAGAAGCTATTCCAATATTTTTCTTATTAGCCTTCAAGCTTTAATTCCAAGTCATTTTTATGTGAAATTCACATAATACAAAATTAACCATTTTAAAGTGAAAAACTAGGGGCGCCTGGGTGGCACAGCGGTTGGGCGTCTGCCTTCGGCTCAGGGCGTGATCCCGGCGTTCTGGGATCGAGCCCCACATCAGGCTCCTCCGCTATGAGCCTGCTTCTTCCTCTCCCACTCCCCCTGCTTGTGTTCCCTCTCTCGCTGGCTGTCTCTATCTCTGTCAAATAAATAAATAAAATCTTAAAAAAAAAAAATAAATAAAGTGAAAAACTAAATACGATTTAGTGCATTCACAATGCTGTGCAACCACCACTTCTACTTAGTTCCAAAACGTTTTTATCACCTTAAAAGAAAACAAGGAACCATTAAACAATTCTCTTCATTCCCCCTTCCCCCTAGATTCCAGCAACCACCAGTATGATTTCTGTTTTAATGACTTTATTCTGGATATTTCATATATATGGAATCTCACAGTACGTGATCTTTTCTTTCTGGCTTCTTTAACTTAACATAGTATTTCAGAGGTTCACTCATGTATCTATGTAATCAGTACTTTAGTCTTGGTATGGCTGAAATACATTTATTATATACAAAATATAATAAATAACAGAAATATATATTTCACAATTTATTTATGTGCTCACCTGTTGATGGATGATTTCAATAATGTGTCTCAGTGTATATATTTTTGAGATTAGACTAGCTGGTTTTTGTTGAGCTTCTTGAATAGGTAGAGTCATGGCTTTCTTCAAATTGGGGGATTATCAGCTATTATTTCTTCAAGTGTTCTTTCTGCCATCTTCCTTCTCTCTTCTTCATGGACCCTCATAATACGTATTGTGCTATCCTTGATGTTATCCCGCAGGTCCCTTAGGCTCTGTTCACTTTTCTTCTTTTTTTTTTTTTTTTCTGTTCTTCAAACTGGATCATTTCAATTGCCCTATCTTTACATTTGCTCATTTTTTTCCTTCTACTCGCTCAGATCTGCTATTGAAACCCTCTAGTGAATTTTTCATCTTGGGGATTGTATTTTCAGCTCCAGAATTTATTTGGTTCCTCTTTACACTTTCTATCTCTTTACTTTTAAACTTTTGCCCATGGTTTCCTTTAGCTCTTTGAGCATAGTTCAGATAGTTGATTTAAAGTCTTTGTCTAGTTTGTCCATATCCAGCATTCCTCAGGAAATGCTTTTGCAAACTCTTTTTTCCTGTGCACATACCATACCTTCTCATTTCTTTGTATACCGTGTAATTTTTTTTTTGAAAATGGTATCTCAAATATTTTGATGTAAAGCTCTGGAAATCAGATCCTCTTTCTTCTCCACGGTTTACTACTATTGACTGCTCTGGCTGGCATTGTTGATTTGTTTGGTGATTTTTCCAAATGATTTCTTCAAAGATTGAATTCTCAGGGCACCTGGGCGGCTCAGTCGGTTAAGCATCCGCCTTTGGCTCAGGTCATGATTCCAGGGTCCTGGGATTGAGCCCCGTGTCAAATTCCCTGCTCAGCAGGAAGCCTGCTTCTCCCTCTCCCTGCCGCTCCCCCTGATTGTGCTCTCCCTGTCTCTCTCTGTCAGATAGATAAATAAAATCTTAAAAAAAAAAAAAAAAAGACTGAATTCTCTGTTATGTGTGGTAAACTGAAGTCTCTGTCCCATTAACCTAGTGGTCAGCCAGTGATATAACAGGGATATCCTTAAGTGCCTGGGGATTAAAAAAACAAAACAAAACAAAACAAAACAAACAACCAAAAAACTCTCCTGGTCTTTGCCTATTGGTTCTGAGTTGGGATACTCTTTCAACATTAAGCCAGGCTACCTACAACTCTGTCTCAGCCTGTACCTCCTGCTTGTGCGAAGTACACAAATCAGACAAAGGTGCAAAATCTGGGGTCCTCTTAGGTCTTTACTAAGCATGTGTCCTGTTCTGGGCATGAGCTAAACACTCCAGGTCCCTTGGAATGTATGAAAGCCCTACAAAGCCCTTATTCCCCTAAATATCTTCCTTCTGACTCCTTCTTCCCAGATTTTTGGGTCTGTCTATGATGTGTATTGTCCATTATCCCTTGCTTTAGGTTGCTACTGGTAGTGTAAATCTTCAAGTGATTTCAACAGATGCTGCCAGCCAGAAAGTCATTCCAGTTAAAGGTGGGCAAAGTAAAGGTCTGTCTCTGTGTTGGTTTCTCAGAGAACTACCAGACAGGAAAAACATACAACCACAATTTTTTTTAGAACAAGGTCTGTTCTGGCACCAGAAAGCCACACTAGGATCATGTGCTGCCATCTCTATGGACTGCTAATACCCAGAGGGATGGGAGATGGTTGGCTGGTAAGCAAAACACTACAACACTTTCCTGGCAAAACTTAGCAGCCTGTTTCTTCATTAAACACTCCCTTGGCAGCTGTAAGTTCTTTTTATTATATTTAAGAGCTCCGAAAAATATGATACTCAACTTTTTTAGTTTCATTGTTGCTTCAGTGAAGGGACTGAATCTTTTGAGCCCCCCATTTTTTCTTCAACTCATTTCTTACATATCCAGATATGCCTTCCTGAAATACTTCAGTGAGAATATCTCTTGTTTGTTAAAGCAACAGTCAATGTGCAACTCACAAAATGTGTTCATATTCTTTCATGTGACCATCAAATTTTACCAACTGCAAGAGAATTTCATCCTGCTACTCTGATGAAAGAACCCTGTAATCCAGCCAGACTTAAATACTCACTACTCTCCAATGACATACTGTTTTTACTGTATTACTTTGTGTTTCCATGTTTTATAACCTTTTACAGAATTCAATCTTAATTATTTCTTTATTAATATCTAGCCATCCTTAAGACCACTTCGTCTCCTCCACTTCGTTGACTTATCTGCTTACTCCAGGTCTTGTTAAGATACAACTTACTATGTGCCATTTTGAAAGTCTTGTCACATACAATCATACATAGTCAATTTCCTTTCTTTGTATCAAAATTCCTTGGCTCAAAATTAGTTTTCCATTTTCTCATCTAAATTTATGATTAATATCATACTCATTTAAGAGACTCAATATTTTGGATAAGTAGTTCTCTCATTAAGGAAAAAAAGATATATACTATATGCTCCTAATAGTACTAAAATCATTGAGTCAGCTACTTAGAATTTTTTCTCAGAACATTTTTGATGTTGGGAGAAATGTAAGAAAGTTGGAGAATATTCAAATGTAGAATAGATCCCACACTCTTCAATGTTTGGATGGTATTAAGGACCAAGAAATTCAAAATGTCTTTTTTTTTTTAAATTTATTTATTTGTCAGAAAGAGAGAGAGAGAGAGAACACAAGCAGGGGGAGCAGCAGGCAGAGGGAGAAGCAGGCTTCCCGCTGAGCAAGGAGCTAGATGCGGGACTTGATCCCAGGACTGGGATTGAGCCAAAGGCAGATGCTTAAGCAACTGAGGCAACCAGGCATCCCCAAAATGTCTTCTTGATGGTCAGTCACATGAGTTATCAAACAACCTATTAAGTTCAGAAGTACTGTCTCTTGGAAGGACATTAGTAAGGTGGTAGAATAGGAACTCCCAAGCTACATCCCCGCTCAGAAACAAAACAAAACAATGATACTTGGGATAAAATATCTTTATGAGAACCCCAGAATTCAGTTAAGAATTTGCAACACTTCAGAGGCATGCAAAACCAAGAAAAATACTTTGAAACATGTAGGAGGAACAGTTTTACTTTATCTGTGGTAGCCCTTTTCTCAGGACACCGCAACTCAGTACCAAGTGAGATTCACTCAGCCTGCGATTTCTCCTTCAGTGAAAAGAGTGAGTGAAGTGTCCATTCAATATCCCTGGCCTCTCACAGAACCTAATTTTGAGACCTACTAGACACTACTTTTGTCTCATCTCATCAAAGCGCTGAGACAACTAATAGAATGATAGAGTGCAACTAAAAACAAAGAAAGTGGACAGGCAACCTCAGCAGCCTTCTGGGCAGTGTGGGCCTGAGAGAAGGTGCACAATCCTCATACTTATCCTTCAGGAGGAATGTAGAGAAATGGAGCTGCAGCTAGCTACCCAGCAGTCCAGTGCACTTTCTGAGGGAAAAGGGGCAAGAGGCTCTCAGCAACTTGAACAGCTCTGTGGGACTGAGAGAAAGTGTACAATATTGAGACTTTTCCTTCAGGAAGTAGAAAGGGAAGTGGAGCTTGCACCTAGTCTCCCAGCATTTATTTCACTGAAGTACCTTAAAGAAAAGGGAAGGGTGGCTTATGGCACCCAACATGTCCTGGTGAGACTGGGAGAAGGTTTGCAACCCTGAAACTTCTTCATCAGAAGGGAAAAAGAAGGGTAGAGCATGTACATCTACAGAGAACCTTTGAGAAGCTCCTAGAAACTCTACCTAGGCTGATTGGTGAAGGTGTTTCCCTACTAAAACCAGCCTATAAAGACTAGAAGAGGTGGCTGCTCCTTCAAATTTTACAGACACCAATACAAAGCTACAAAAAACACAAAAAAGTCAGAGAAATAGAACATCATCAAGGGAACAAAATAAATCTTCAGCAAACGACCCCAAATAAATAAAAATCTATGAACTGCCTGACAAAGAACTCAAAATCTTAAACTCAGTGAACTACAAGAGAACACAGAAAGACAACTACAGGAAATAAAGTGATAAATGAGCAAAATTTGAATATCAACAAAGAAATCATTAAAACAAACAAACAAACATAAACAATGAAGAAATTCTGGAGCTGAAGAATATAACAACTGAATGGAATAGTTCAATAGAGAGTTTCAACAAGAGTGATCAAGCAGAACACAGAATCATATCAGTGAACACAAAGACAAGTCACTTGAAATTACCCTGTCAGAGGAACAAAGGGGTGGGGGGGAAAGGGGGTGAAGAAAGCCTATGGTATTTATGAGAGGTCATCAAGCAAACTAATGTATTATGGGAGTCCCAGAAAGAGAACACAGAGAAAGAGGGACAGAAAGTTTACTTAAAGAAATAATTCCTGAAAAATTCTCAAAACTAGGAGGGAAATAGAATCCAGATTTGTGAAATTGAAAAACTTCTAATGAGGATGAATACAAAGAGTGTACACAGAGACATACCATAATTATATTGTGAAAAGTCAAATAGGGACTTTTGAAAGCATCAAGAGAAAAGATGATTTATCACATACAAGGGAACCCATATAAGACTATAAGCGAATTTCTCCGCAGAAACGTTGCAGGCCAGAAGAAACTAGAGTGGAATGACATATTCAAAATGCCTAAAGAAAAACCCTGCCAACCAATAATACTATATCTGCCAAAACTCTCCTTCAGAAATGAAGAACAGATAAAGACTTTTCCAGACAAACAAAAGGTAAGTGAGTTCATTACTATTAGACCTGCCTTACAAGAAATGCTAAAGACAGCTATTCGAGTTAAGAGGAAAGGACACTAAATAGCCACAAAATCATATTAAATTATCACAGTTAGGGGTGCCTGGGTGGCTCAGTCATTAAGCGTCTGCCTTCGGCTCAGGGCGTGATCCCAGGGACCTGGGATCGAGCCCCGGATCGAGCCCCACATCGGGCTCCCCTCTCAGCGGGAAGCCTGCTTCTTCCTCTCCCACTCCCCCTGCTTGTGTTCCCTCTCTCACTGCATGTCTCTCTGTCAAATAAATAAATAAAATCTTAAAAATAAGTAAATAAATAAATAATCACAGAGCTAAATATATAAACAAATACAAAATACTGGAATACTGTAATGCTGGTGTATAAATCACTTAAATTTAATATAAAAGTTAAAAGACACAATAGTAAGAATACAATCACATTAATTTATTAATGGTGTCACGATATTAAAAGATACAAATTATGAAATCAACAACACACAGTAGGAGAGGAGGAAGTAAAAGGGTAAAGTTTTTGTATATAATTAAAGTTAAGGTGCTACCAGCTTAAAATATATTGTTATAACTATAATATTCTATGTATGTCTCATGATAACTACCAAAGTATACATACAGAAAATAGACAAAAGAAAAAGGAATCAAAGAACATCACTACAAAAAAATCAACAAAACACAAAGTAAGACAGCAAGAGAGCATAAGAGAAACAAAAGAACTACAAACCAGATAAAAAACAATTAACAAAATGTCAATAGTAAGTCCTCCTTTCCTATCAACAATTACATCAGAGGTAAATGGATTAAAATTGTTAATCAAGAGACATAGAGTAGCTGAATGGATAATAAAACAGGACGTAACTCTATGTTATCTACAAAAGACTCATAAAAGAAGACTCATTTTAGATTTAAGGACAGATGTAGGCTGAAAAGGGATAGAAAAGTTATTCCATGTAAAATGAAATAAAAAGAGACAAGGGGTGCCTAAACTTATATCAGACTAAGACTTTAACTCAAAATTGTCACAAGGCACAAAGAAGGACAGTATATAAAAAGGTCAATTCATCAGGAAGATATAACAATTACATACATTTATGCACCCAACATTAGGGCACCTAAATATATAAAGCAAATATCAACAGAAATGAAGGGAGAAAAAGCAATACAATAATAGAAGATTTGAACACCTCACTTTCAACAATCAACAGATCTTCCAAACAGAAAATCAGTAAAGAAGAGTAGACTTGAAGAAAGCCATAGACCAACAGACCAATAAACTTAACAAATTTAAATGGAACACTCCACCCAAGAACAGCAGAATACACATTCTTCTCCAGGGTACACTGAATATTCCCCAGGGTAGACCACATGTTAGGCTACAAAAGAAATCTTTAAAATTTAAAAAGACTGAAATCATAACAAGTATCTTTTCCAACCACAATGGTATAAAGTCAGCAATCAATAACAGGAGGAAAACTGGGAAAATTCACAAATTTGGGGAAATTAAACGACACACTCCTGAATACCCAATGGGCCAAAGAAGAAATCAAAAGAAAAATTAAAAAATACCTTGAGACAAATGAAAATGGAAACACAACATTCCAAACTCTTTGGAATACAAAGCAAAAACAGTTCTAAGAGGGAAGTTTATAGTGATACAGACCTACCTCAACAACAAGAAAAATATCAAATAAACAACCTAACCTTTCATGTCAAGGAAATACAAAAAGAAAAACAAACTAAGCCCAAAGTTAGCAGAGAGAAAAAAATAATGAATATTAGACTAAAAATAAGTGAATAGAGACTAGAAAAACAGTAGGAAAAAAAAAAAAATCAATGAAGCCAAGAGGTGGTTATTTGAAAAGATAAAACTGATAGACCTTCAGCTCAATTAACTAGGAAAAAAGAAGACTCTAATAAATAAAATCAGAAATGAAAAAGAAGACATGACAATTTATGTTATTGCATAAATACAAAAGATCATAAAAGACTGCTAAGGAAAATGATATGCCAACAAATTGGATAGCCTAGGAGAAATGAATAAATTCCTAGAAACATACACCCCTCCAACACTGAATCATAAAGAAACAAAATCTGAACAAACCTGTAACAAATATGAATATCAGATGAGCAATCAAAACCTCCCAATAAATAAAATCCCAAAACCAAATAGCTTCACTAGTGAGTTCTACCAAACATTTAAAAAGAATTAATACCAATACTAATTGAACTCTTCTCAAAAAATGAAGGCGGAAATTTTTAAACTCATTTTATGAAGCCAGCCTTACCTTGATACCAAAAGCAGAAAAACACACTACAAGAAAAGAAAATTACAGGCCAATATCCCTGATGAACAATGATGAAAAAATCCTCACCAAATTCCTAGTAAACTGAATTCAGCAGCACATTAATAGGTCCACAAGCCATGATCAAGTGGGATTTACCCCTGAGATGCAAGGATCTTTCAACACATGCAAATCAATAAATGTGATATGTTCAACACATTAACAAAATAAAGGATAAAAATCAGGTGATCATATCAATACATGCAGAAAAATAATCTGACAAAATTCAATACCTTTTCATGACAAAACATGCTCAACAAGCTCGGTATAGATGGAATGTACCTCAATAAAGGCCATATATGGTAAGCACACAGCTAATATCATGCTCAACAGTGACAAGCTGAAAGCTTTCCCTCTAAGATCAGGAACAAGACCAGGATTCCCACCCTTACCACTTCTAGTCAACAAAGGACTGGTTGTCCTAGTCGGGGCAAACAAGTAAAAGAAATAAAGGCATCAAAATTGGAAAGGAAAAAGTAAAATTATCTCTCTTTGCAGATGACATGATCTTATATGTCTAAGACCCTAAAGACTATACACATAAAAAATCGTTTGAATAAATGAATTCAGTAAAGTTGCAGCACACAAAACCAACAAACAAAAATCAATCACAGTTTAGACACTAATAATGAACTATCCAAAAAGGAAATTAAGAAAATCACCCCATTTAGAATAGCATTAAGAAGAGTAAAACACTTAGAAATAAACTTGATCAAGGAGGTAAAAGACTTGTACACTGAGTATCATAAAACATTAATGAAGGCAATTAAAGGAGGAAAAAATGCAAAAACAACTTGTTTTGATAGATTAGAAGACTTAATATTGTTATAATGTCCACAGTACTCAAAACAATCTATAGTTTCAATGCTAATGCCACCAAAATCCCACTGGCATTTTTTACAGAAATTAAAAAATAATCCTAAAATTCATATGGAACCACGGAAGACCCAGAACAGCCAGAGTGGTCTCCAGAAAGAACAAAGCTAGAGGTATCACTTCTTGATTAAAAATATATTACAAGCATACAGTAACTAAAACAGAATTGTCCTGGCATAAAGACAGACATATAGACCACTGGAATATAACAGAGGCCCCAGAAATAAATCCATGAATATACAATCAACTGATCTTTGACAAGGGTTCCAAGAACACACAATGAGGAATAAATAGTCTCTTCAACTAATGATGCTGGGAAAAGTGGATATCCACATGCAGAAGAATGAAATTGGATTCCTACCTCACACCATGAACAAAAATAAACTCAAAATGGATTAAAAACTTACGTGAGACATGATACTCTTAAACCCCTAGAAGAAAAATTAAGACGAAAGCCTCTTGATATTGGTCCAAGGCAATGATTTCCTGGATATGACATCAAAAGTGCAGAGAACAAAAGCAAAAAAAATATATACAAGTGGGACAAAATAAAACTAAAACCTTCTGTACAGCCAAATGAAAACTCAAAAGAATGAAAAAACAACCTATAGAACAGGAGAAAATATTTGCAAACCATACATCTGATAATTAACTTGCAAAATATGTAAGGAATTTCTACAACTCAATAGCAAAAAAACTAAATCTGATTAAAAAGGGGCAAAGGACTTAAAAAGATATTTTTCCAAGGACGTCATATAGATGGCTAATATATTTATGAATAGACAGTCAAAATCATTAGTTATTTGGAAACGCAAATCAGAACTACAATGAGATATCACTTCACACCTTTAAGGATGGCTATTAAAGAAAAACAAAAGATAGCAAGTGTTAGTGAAGTTGTGGGAAAACTGGAACTCTTGCACGTTGTTGGAAATGTAAAATGGTGCAGAAGCTATGGAAAAAAGTATGATGATTCCTAAAAAAATTAAAAATGGAACTACCATATGATCCAGAAATTGCAGTTCTGGGTATATTGCCAACAGAATTGAAATCAGGATCTTGAAGATGTATTTGCACTCCCATTTTCACTGCAGCACTATTCACAACAACCAAGATAGGGAAGAAACCTAAATGTCCATTGATGTATGCGTGGATAAGGAAAATGCGGTATAAGTAAATAAGCCAGTTACAGAAGGAAAAATCCTGCATGGCTCCACTTATATGAGGTATATAAAATAGTCAAACTTGTAGAAGCAGAGAGTACAATAGTGGTTACCAGGGGCCGGAGGATGGGGGAAATGCTAAGTTGTCATTAAATGGGTAGAAAGCTCTGTTATGTAAGATGAACAAATTCTAGGAATCTGCTTAATAATACAGTATTGTGCATTTCAAAATTTAAGAGTAGATCTCAAGTTAAGTGTTCTTACCACAAAAACAGAGACCAAACACACACATACAAAATCAAAAGGACACAAGGAAACTCTGGGAGATGCTGAATATGTCCACTACCTTGACTGTAGTTAATGGCATCAGGAGTCCTTGCATATGTCTAAACTCATCAAATTATACACATTAAATGTGTTTAATTCTTTGTATACCATTAATACCTCAATAAAGCTGTTCTTAAAAAAAAATAATAGCCTAAGAGCTTATATAGCTGTAATCAAAAGAAAAGCAGTGGGTGTTTAAATAACTAAGGTATATATTCATCAATAAAGATTAGTAGGTTACTTCTAAGAAAAGTGGTGCTTGGGGCGCCTGGGTGGCACAGTCGTTAAGCGTCTGCCTTCGGCTCAGGGCGTGATCCCGGCGTTGTGGGATCGAGCCCCACATCAGGCTCCTCCACTGGGAGCCTGCTTCTTCCTCTCCCACTCTCCCTGCTTGTGTTCCCTCTCTCACTGGCTGTCTCTCTCTGTCAAATAAATAAATAAAATCTTAAAAAAAAAAAAAAAGTGGTGCTTAACCACCAATCCTTGAGTGGAGATCTTCTTCAACGTTTGGAATTTTATTCTATGTTTCACATCACACTCCCAGGAATATGAGTTTCCAGGCAGCACTGGATCGTCATCACAAAGAATTGTTGCTATTTCTGCTGGCCATATCCCAGCTCGTTCAGTGATTTTTTTTTTTCTCCACTGAATCATAATGAATAATGAAGTGTGTTCTCTGTGCTCCACCTACCTATCTTCTGTTCCAAAACCAAAAATATAAACCTATATACACTTCTAAATATCTTATGGTGGATTTTATTTAGAATTCTCTAGAGAATGTTAATACTTTCATTCGTACAAATTTTTTCCAATGCCCAAACTGGTAATTTCTCCTAAAACTGGACAGAAAACCACTAAATTATTTTAGTATTACCAAAAACAGTGTTTAGCATCATATGTAAAATCACTCAAAACACTGTGAGTTTTTACTACTGAGGTTGCTTTGAAAACATTCAGAGAGAAAAGGGTATGCCCCCAACAAGAAGTCAGACTGAAAAATGAGAAGCTATTTATCTTAAGTCAGGGAGTCTGAGTCACCCATGTGTACAGAATTAATAATTCTCAGTCATTCAAGGATTTGAACCACCAGTCAAGAACACTGAGGGAGAAGCATAAGGGGCACCTGGTCTTCAAAGAGCAGAGTGACGTCTTAGGAAAGACAATGACACCATTTCTATAATGTAAATAGCATGTAAGACCAATAAAGAACTTACAGGGCCCACAAACATGAAAAATATCCCAGGGTAACCCCAGCAAAAAACAGAAAGCTTCCATTTTACAGAATAGTACTGAGTCAGAAAAAGGTTCAAAAGAAATAAATATTCCTAAGTCAGCACTGCCCACATTTGTCATCTAAGTTATGCTTCCCTACCCATTGTTTATCTTCTTATATATACCTGTCTTAACAACAAGAATATACACTCTGTTGTACTGAGTGATAAGAAGATGAAACTCATGGCAGTTTTAAAATACACATATTCATGCTGAAGTTAAGCAAATCCATGACTGTAAAGGACAAATTAGGACCCAAATCAGTCAAGTTAGTCAGATTTTCACTTAAACTCTTAGCTGGTTGGCAGAAAACAGATTAAGAATTTATGTTTGGGGTAATGAATTCATTTTCACATGGTGGATGGTAGAGGCACTGTCCCTTGGAATCCACTGCTACTCTGTTTGTTGGCCTGAGAGAAGCACAGCATGGTTTCCTGAGGATGCCCTTACTCTCAAATATCATAATACACCCACTGAATTCAATTACAAGTCTTAAAGAGAAAAGACTACTTTCCCTTGCACAGATTCATTTATAGTTTCTAGCAACTCTTTGGTCTCAGGGTTGTGAATTCATGCCCCATGTTGGGCGCAGGGCTTACTTTAAAAATTTTTTAAGAATAATTATCTAAACATCCAAAGGCAGTGTTACACTAATACATTTCTTACAAACCCAAGACTACACTGGTAATTTTCCAATTTAACTTTATAGATGTTCTCAGTCCTTAAGTGAGATACAGCATATTAACAGAGTAGAATTAAACTTCAAACCTCCAAGGTAGATTCATTGTCTTTGCACCAGATACATTAATTAAAGGAATATTTCCATGGGAGCTAAGGACCTAACATTCTCGACTTATTAAGTGTTAAAAGTCCAAGGCTTACATACCCCTGGGGCAACAAATATCCTCTGGAAAATGCACTGAATAGGCACTGTTTTCATAAGCCTGATCATTATACGGATATGAATTAGAAACTTGTTTGTTGCCTTGGTTATGAGTTGAAGACACACTTCTACCCCAAAAGGGTCCCTTCTAGAGTTGTCCTCAAATCACTATGACTGAAAATTCTTGAAGATGCTGAGAAGTAATAAATCTCTAATATTTCCAGTTAGTTGATGAAGTTCAGTTAATTAAATTCAGTGGGCATTTCATGACAAGAATGCACTTCATGGGAAGTGCAGACAGGCAGAGGGAGAAAAAAGCCTGTCATCAGATATGAAGAAAAAAAATGGCAGCTCAAGGTTTTAGTTACTTTACTTGGGATGGTCTTTTCTTTCCCCCCAAGATTTTATTTTTAAGTTATCTCTACACCCAACGTGGGGGCTCAAACTCACAACCCTAAGACCAAGAGTTGCACACTCTAGCAACTGAGCCAGCCAGGCAACCTGGGATGGTCATTCTAATGATTATTTCAACAGTCATTTTCTCCTGCCATACTTTTGGTGCGTTATTATGTAGAAGAGGATTACAGCCATCATATGAGGCAATGACAAATCCATCTTTCCCACATAAGGTCAAACATTCAGTTTCTAAAACCTTAAAGGGTAATAATGCTCTGAAGTTTTCTTCAGGTTTAAGCAATCCAGAAACTGGTAGGAGAAATGAAAATAATTTGACTGAAATTTTTATTGCCCCAGTGGGAGGGAAACACAAATGACTCAACTACTTTAATAAGGTTAAGGAATCATTTAAAGAATCTTCATGATTCATTTGCATTTATTTTTGTTATCATGAAACCACTCAAAATCTGTTTCCCAACGGAAAGACAGAAATGATAACAGGGGCGATATACCAGAATATAAATACCACTACTGGGAAAATTATTGTTTAAAGCAGAGCAGACAGGGGTGCCTGGGTGGTTCACTCAGTTGAGTGTCCAACTCTTGACTACTGCTCAGGCTGTGATCTCAGGGTCGTGGGATCCAGCCCTGGCCTAGGGTTCCAAGCTCAGTGGGGAGTCTGTTTCTCTCCCTCTTCGTCTGTCCCTCCCCTCACATGCACTCTCAAATAAATGAATAAATCTTTAAAAAAAATTTTAAAATAAAGCAAAGCAGGACATAAATTTTAGACACTAAATGGTAGTCTTGGGTTAAGGTTTTTGTAAAGATTTTTCATTTTATGGCAACCATGTATGTTAGTTAGCTAAAGTCAAATTCATTTCTCCCTTCAAGATGGTTAAGTTATCTCTGAAACAACCCGAAATTTCTTATAAACAGGACCATTGTAAAGTATTTTTATTTAAAGTATTTTTAAACTTGAGAAATAAAGATATTTTTTTCTCTAATTCATTTGGGAGACTAAAAGTACACTGTTTTTATTTGTTTTCTTTTTCTTATTTTGGTCATATCAATGAACCAGAAACATTGATCCATTAACATCTAATGATTACGATGGCTGCAAAGTACCTCATTTAACACTTTGTTTCAACATATTTATTTACAAGCAGGGAACAGAGTTTACAGGTGAGATGCGCTGACTTTCAGTGGTGCTTGTAAGAGACGTTGACAGAACACAGTCATTTCCTTTTGGACAACAAATTACAATAGTGGAAACTCCTGCTCATGGATACTTCAAGTTTCTCCCAAAAATACTGCTGAAAATGACCAACCTCCACAGGCTCCTCGAAATTTCTATTAACTAAATAAACAAAACAGATGGTAAGGTGGTTGATAAAGAAAACACTGAAAATTATTCTAGCTCCATTAAACTAAAAATAATTAAATATATTTTCATGTAGCCTGGGATTTTCTTTTTTATGATTCTATTTTTTTCCAATATACTTTCAGTTTGAATACTCTTCAAAAGAAAATTTCCCAAATGTGGCATAGTAGTAGTGGGCAAAGAAACAAACAGAAGAGAAAATGATTGGTATATTGTGGCCAGGCTGCACCTGTGCCTTCCCAATTATCAGACTATCTTTTATCTTCTCAAATTCTTTTATATCCATCAAAAAGACATTTTGAGGGCTTCACATTGCTCATGAGCACAAAAAATCTGTCATTTGGCAGTGAGTTCACCAAATGAAACACGGACCAGAAATGCCACATTATATTGGCCTTGGCCAAGTTCTTTCTTCCAGTTCTCTCTTGCTCTTCTGACCCATTCTCATCTCCTGCCTGTTATGTCTCACATCTGCAGCCAGGCTCCTTTTGAACTCCTCCAGTCCCCTAACCATGATTTCTCAATTTTACTGTTTTTCATATTCTGCCCAAGACTTCACCCAGATTCTTGCTCTCATCTCCTTGCCTGGACAACACAGGGATGAGTGATTGCACTCTGGTTGTTCTGTTTTCTATTTTCCAGCTCAGAGAATTCTCAATTCTGATACAACCTCTGAGACAGGGAGGCTGGCTGAAGGCTTGTTATGCCAAGTGTGGTCTGAGGACCAACAGCATTGGCATCTCCTGGGAGCTTGTGAGGAATGTAGAATTTTAGACGTCACCTCAGGCCTGCTGAATCAGAATCTGCTAATCCGACTTGTAACAAGATTCCCAAGGTGGTTCTGTGTATACATTAAGTATGAGAAGCACTGAGCTAGATCACGGGTCCACAAAATTATTTTGCTGCTTTACTGAGATATAATTAACATATTATATAAATTTAAGGTATACAGTGTGATGATCTGATACATGTTTATATTGTGAAATATTTACTACAGTAAGGTTGACCAACACATCCTTCACCTCACATAATTACCATTTTATTGTTGCTGATGCGGTGAAAAAACTGAAGCTCCAGTCTCAGGCACATACAGCCGGGCAGACCAGTGATACATGCTGTGACCAGATCGGGCCCATGAGCCTCTGTGGGGGACCCTGGCTGTCAGCATGCACTCGTGTAGCTAATGGGGCTACCTGACAGTGAGCACACAGCAGTGGAGGTTAGTGATAGGAGTTGAGGTCAGCAGTGTGCAAGTGTACAACCGCACTGGCGAACTGCAGGTACGTGCAGCAACGAAGGCCAGTGACAGGAGTCAGGGCCAGATCTGGGCCTACAAGCAGCTGTGGGATTCTGGGCTTTTGGCGTGTACTTGTGCAAATGCAGGAGTTAGCTGCGGGCATGTGCATGGCAGGGGAGGCTGGTGATAGGACTTGGGGCCAGCTACCTATAGGTACACAGCCGCTAAGGGCCACATTTAGGCAAGTATAGCAGTGCAGGCTAGTGACGGCAGTCAGGGCCAGATCGAAGCCCATGAACAGCTATGGGAGTCCTGCTGTCAGCATGCATTCATGTGGCTGCAGGGACTATCCACAGGCCCACGCACAGGAATGAGGATCCACTGTAGGAGTCTAGGCAGGCATCTTGCATGTGCACAGGTGGAGAGGCTAGAGCTGGCGGCCACTGGGGATCCTAGGCTCCAGCAGAAGGGGGAGTACAGGGAACAGAGAGGGACTCAGACAGCTGGCATCTGCAAATGCCAAAATTTGTGGAGCAAAAACATGAGTGGTGGAATACGTAGGGGGTCTGTGACGGTTGTCTTAGCCATTGGTTTCCTCAGTGGCAAACGTGCCAGGATCCATGACAAGGTATTCAGTGATGATAGCTGAGGAGGTCTGCAGCATCTGCAATGTCTGTTAAGGTCCACAGGGGTAAAGGCTGCCAGGATCCTCTGTAGAGCAGTGACCGAGAACCGTAGTCATTCCCACCATGTGACTGATACTGGTAGCCCCTGACCTTCCTCCTTCTTCCAAGCTGTCTTTACAGGTCTCAATTTTGCCAATCTCTGAGTAGGGTGAAACTGAAGAGGGTCCTTCACGCAGTGCCCTGAAAGGCTGAGGAAGCTGGTCACCCTGTTCACTTTGCTTTTCTTGGTAAGGGGTACTCTCTTGGGCTTTGCAGTTCTCTCTTGGTGCTGGCACTGCTGACCTAGAGGATGGGATGATGAAGGCTAAATTAAACTGTTCCTCCTACCCTTTCTGCGCAGTTACTCTCAAGTTTTTGTTCCTCTGTGTTGCCAAAGCTTTCTAGGTGGACTCTTGAGCATTCCTAGAGCTATTTTCATTTGCGGATAACTAATCATAGAGTTTTTGTGGGGAGGTCAATGGTTGTTGGGGTCTCCTACTCTGTCATCTTGATGACCGCATTTTTTAGTTTAAAAATAAGAGTAGTCTAGGGGGCGCCTGGGTGGCGCAGTCGTTAAGCGTCTGCCTTCGGCTCAGGGCGTGATCCCGGCGTTCTGGGATCGACCCCACATCAGGCTCCTCTGCTGGGAGCCTGCTTCTTCCTCTCCCACTCCCCCTGCTTGTGTTCCCTCTCTCGCTGGCTGGCTCTGTCTGTCAAATAAAATCTTTAAAAAAAAAAAAAAAAAAGAGTAGTCTAAAAAATAGAAAATACAGAAAAGGGTGACAAAGAGCATTGTGATCATTCATAACATTACCAGCAAGAAGTAATCCCTGTTAACATTTTATGAGTTGTCCCTGCAGGTTATTACATATGTATTTACAAACAAATCAGCAAAGAAGCAGTCAAACTTTTACTCTTTACAGATGACATGATATTCTACGTAGAAAACCCAAAAGACTCCATGAAAAAATTGCTAGAACTGATACAGGAATTCAGCAAAGTTGCAGGATATAAAATCAATCCACAGAAGTCAGTTGCATTTCTACACACTAGCAATGAGGTGGAAGAAAGAGAAATCAAGGAATTGATCCCATTTACAATTGCACTAGAAACCATAAGATATCTAGGAATAAACCTATCCAAAGAGGTAAAGGATCTGTACTCTGAAAACTATAGAACGGTCACAGCAACTTCTTTCAAGACACGTCTCCAAAGACAAGGGAAACAAAAGCAAAAATGAACTTTTAGGACTTCATCAAGATAAAATGCTTCTGCACAGCAAAGGAAACAGTCACCAAAACTAAGAGGTAACCGACGGAATGGGAGAAGATATTTGTAAACGACATTACAGATAAGGGGCTGGTATCTAAGATCTATAAAGAACTTCTCAAACTCAACATCCAAAAAAATAAATAATCCAGTCAAGAAATGGGCTGAAGATACTAACAGACATTTCTCCAAAGACCTACAAATGGCCAACAGACACATCAAAAAATGCTCAACATCACTAGCCATCAGGGAAATACAAATCAAAACCACAATAAGATACCACCTTACACCAGTTAAAATGGCAAAAATTAACACAACAGGAAACAACAAACGTTGGCAAGGATGTGGAGAAAGGGGAACCTTCTTACACTGTTGGAGGGAATGCAAGCTGGTACAACCACTCTGGAAAACAGTATGGAGGTTCCTCAAGATGTGAAAAATAGAGCTACCCTATGACCCAGCAACTGCACTACTAGGTATGTACCCCAAAGATACAGATGTAGTGAAAAGAAGGGGCACATGCACCCCAGTGTTTATAGCAGCACTATCAACAATAGCCAAATTATGGAAAGAGCCAAAATGTCCATTGACTGGTGAACGGATAAAGAAGAGGTGGGGTGTGTGTGTGTGTATACACACACACACACACACACACACACACACACACACACTGTGGAATATTACACAGCCATCAAAAAGAATGAAATCTTGCCATTTGCAACAACGTGAGTGGAGCTAGAGTGTATTATGCTGAGCAAAATAAGTCAGTCAGAGAAAGACAAATACGATATGATTTCCCCCATGTAGAATTTGAGAATCAAAACATGGACATAGAGGAAGGGAAAGAAAAATAAAATAAGATAAAACCAGAGAGGGAAACCATGAAAGATGCTTAACTATAGAGAACAAAGTGAGGGTCACTGGAGGGGCGGTGGGTGGGGGATGAGCTAAATGGGTGATGAGCATTAAGGAGGGCACATGCTGTGATGAGCACTGCATGTTATATGTTAAGTGATATATCGCTA
Organism: Ursus arctos; assembly: GCF_023065955.2. NCBI lineage: Eukaryota > Metazoa > Chordata > Mammalia > Carnivora > Ursidae > Ursus > Ursus arctos. The sequence continues at coordinate 30,935,231 of NC_079873.1, read as the reverse complement.
AATTCTACTCCTGAAACCAACAGTACACTATATTACTAACTTGAATTTAAATAAAATCTTGGGGAAAAAAAGGAATTGTCTTGGCTCTTTTAGAGTCCTGCACTTTCCATCCTAATTTTTAGCTCAACTTTACAGCTCAACAAAAATTTGTTAGACTTTACATTGGAATCATTTTAATTTATAGATTAATTGGAAGAATAACTGACACTTGCAAATATTATGTCCTTTCCTTATTTGAGTTATAATCCTGTTAAATACCTCTGTTTAATGTAGCTTTATCCTTTCCTATAGGATTTAGTAAAAGAATTGAAAGAGAGACTCATATTGTGGTTTCGAAACTAGATTTCTAAAAATATAAAACCCACTGTTCTTCAATCACAGAGTTTTTGTCATGAGACAGTATACACTATAAAATACTGTGAAATTCTTTGTGGGTATAAGTTTGAACCATGGGCAACTATGTCCCATATAGCCTACTATAAATTAGTTGGCCCCAGTGAGGTCTGTTGTTACACACACAGCTTAAAAGTTCCACCAGTGTATGTATGATTCATGTCTTTCCAGGCCATATGGTGGAATCTTGCCATTTAACAGATCTAGTACCTGGGACTTCACAACTCCTTGTTTGGGGAAAATCACTGTAGGTCTCGAACCTCCTTTTTATATGACAAATACACCTCCAGGGTGATTAATCATTGATGCTTTTTCAAAATATTTTATGTAACAATCCTACAATACCAGGCAAATGAAGAAAAGACACAAAATGGGAGAAGTCCTATTTGGGGAAGAGGAAGAGAGATTATTCTGTCTCTACTTAGAAAAGACTGCCTTGGATGGGGGTAAATGTGGGATGGGAGGGATGCAGAATCTGGAGGAACAGCATGACGCAGGGCTCACTGTCCCGGTGCGGGGTGGGTGCATAGCCAATGTGCAAACAGTGACTCAGAAAGGAAAGGATGAACAGCAGTAAAGCAAGCTTAGCCCTCTTTAAGACTTGGTGTGAACTGTATCCTGGTCGGCTACAGTAGATCAAGCTCTGGGCAGCTGGGGGAGGTTACGCATCTGTGGCTCTGGCAAGCACCATGAGGTGAGGGGTTTGGGAGAAGTGAGCTGCAAGCTTGGGAGAAAAGAAGGTGGAAGATATGTTCCCGGCACGTTCTTTCTCCCAGAATTGTAGAAACACACTTTTCTGCGTCTATCATTAAAACCCTACGTGCCATTTACTTAGTATGGAAATTCAGGAAGTTTTAAAATTACACATGGGATGAGCACTGGGTGTTATACGCAACTAATGAATCGTTGAACACTACAACAAAAACTTACGATGTACTATATGTTGGCTAACTGAACATAACGAAAAATAAATAAAATTAGTAAAAAAAAATATACGCGGGACATTAAAGTAGGAGAAATAGCAACTCTACAACGTGAATTGGAATGTGACATTGGTCTTAACGCTTCCATTCGTAAAAATAGGTGCTGGGAATTTTAATCTCCACGTATCATCAGAATTGATTTCTAACGTTGGCACAAAATCCATTTGTGACTTAGGGGAGCATGAAGAAAACAGAGGAGTTATTTTGTCCCTTCAGTAAGTGTCTGATCTTGAGCCCCCTAAAGCTGGGCTCCCAGTGAAGCTCGCTGGGTCTCCCCTAAGCAGAATCAAGGACTAGGAGGAGGAGGAACTTCAAGGCCAGGCGGCAGCTCCTCCGCTGTCTAAGGGCAGCATTCCGTGAGCGGGCGGTGTGTCCTGTCTCCTGAAAGTGCCCCTGTAACACGGCTGCGTGTGACATCCTGGTATTTCTAGCCTTTCATTCCGCTGTGGGCTTGCCTTTCACAAGCACTTGATGACACTGCAAAAATGTGTTCTTATAAACTCTAATAAAGTTATTGTAAAATACACATCAATTTTAAAGCTTATTTAGAAATTATTATTTCCTAAAGAGACAAGCTGAGGACACAGCTCCACTGGAAAGATTTAATTTAATCTCTTCATTGGGACACCAATGAAGAAACTGTCTTTCCTGGTTCACAGGTACACGTTCTCCTCTTGGTTTTCATTGACAGCTCAGGTCTGGGGGAGATGAAGGTCCGCCAGGAATGATGATAAAGTAAAAACACCCGTGGGGCTCCCCGCAGAGCTCGCTTGTTTTTTCTTACTTTCTAGGCAGGGGCCCCTGAACACCTTCATCGCCATTCTTTTCAACCCCTCACAGATTCCAGAACCTTTGTTTTTATCCATGCTTCCCAGGAAAGGAGAACAACTTGGTGCTGCCTGTCTGATTGCAAGAAAAGCGCCAGGAGGAGGAACTGCTGCGGGGCTACAACGCCGGAAAGCAAATCTCCCGAGGTCCTTTGTAGTTACTGTGAATTAGGTTGTAATTTACTGTGCCTGAGGCACTGTGCTCTGCCCCAGATACCACATCCTCTGAAATTTTCATCTTCCAGGGTAACGTCACATGGTTTTAGGGACGTGAATTAATTCAGATGAGTTGAATGTTATTAAATGATGAGAACAGTGTCACAACCAAGGACAGCTGTTTATCGCGGCCAGGCATCATGCTAAGCACTGAACATACATTAGATAATTTCACCTACACCCAGTTCTGTGAGGAGGAGACTTATGGCTACCACCTGAAAATGACAAATGCACACACTGAAGGTCAGAGATGTTATGAAACTTCCCCAGTGTCACACAGCTGGAGAATCTAGAGGCTATGCCCCTAACCTCCAGTGTATGACCATATGTGTCCATCTTACATGCTGTCATAGAACCCGTCAAAGGTTTCTAATACAGAATGAACTGAAGTATTTCAGAAGAGAATTCATTCTTTCTTTCTACATTTACTATGGTTACTGTTGGCCAGGCATGTCTCTGGGCACAGGAGATACAGCCGCAAATGCTACAGAGAAAGACTCTGCAGAGCTGATGATTATATTCTTGTGGACGGATGAAAAAATGAGAAGTCCCTCAGTTTACCGAGTGTACACCACTGAACTGTTTACATGAATGAAGAAGTAACCTGGATACTGCAACTTTGGGCTACAAAACTCAGTGCCTTAATCATTAATTTCATTGTCATTATAACAAGAACTATGTCTTTTCCATGTAAGCATCCCTCTAACTGAGCACAGAGCCTTGATAGCTAGCTTCTGGTAGCTCCTAAAAAAATTGTTTATTGAATGACAGATTATTATGGACTTCAAAAATTATGTATGGATCCTGTGGGGAAGATGGCAGAGTAGGAGGACCCTAAGCTCACCTCATCCCACAGATACAAATAGATAACAGTCACATCAGTATAAATAACCCGGAAAAAGACTCAAAGACTGCCAGAACAAACTCTCCACAGCTAAATGTAGAGAACAGAACACAGAGAGAGGGTAGGAAGGGCAGATGTGCAGTTTGGAGCTACAGAGACCCATGGGAGGGATGCTGCAGGTGTGGAGAAGGATAGAAACAAGCTCTCATACCAGGAAGCTCCCATGGGGAAGAAGAATACCCATAACACTAGGCTTTGAAAACCAGAGGACAAATTTCATGAGTTCTTAAAATCAATGTGGCTTAAAACATGGAACCTTAGAAATCAGTGGGCTTGGGTCTAAGACAGCAGGGAGGGCAAGAGGAAATAGAGTCATTGCTCTTTAAAAAGACACCACAAGGAGGGCCTTGCTGAGATACAGCATAGAAGCAGCAGTTTGAAAAACACCTGTGTTATACAAGGGAGATTAGTTTACTAATCTCACAGCACATGGTGGAGGGGCAGGGATCACTGGGAGACTTCTCCAGGAACAAGGAGCTGGCTGACACCATGTCACAGCATAAACACATGGACCAACTCTGCCAACATTCCTACCTAATTTGCTAACAACGGGTTCTGCCTCCACATTCTCCTGCTAAAATGCGACCTCCTGCCTGGCCACCTCACACAAGAGACCTCTGCAAATCTTGCTAACACCTGAGTCCCACCACTATGCATTTCTGCAAATCCAACCCTTCTAACCGGGCCTGCTTTGGTCTCTGAAACTGCAGTTCCCCTCCACAGAGGACCAGTGCAAACCCTGCCAGTACCACACACCCCGCCCCTGTGTTCTCTTGCAGTTCCACGCTATTGGCTCTCTGGCAAATACTGGTCTGACCCAACTCAAGCCCAAGGTGGCTCAGGACTGGCCAAGAAACAACACAGAGACCAAACTCTGCCTACAACAGGCAAAGAGAGCCCTTGTAGATGACTGGATTAAAGATTTAAAAAAAAAAAAAAAAAAAGCTCTGCCACAACAGCAAGGCACATGCAACACACATTGGAGACACCCCTCAAGTGCCAGGTTCTGGTGAAGAGGGGACACTGCACTACAGGGCACTATAGGACTTCTTCATAAGGCTACTACTTTCAAAAGCAAGAGACATAGCTGACTTTCCAACAGAGAGAAACAGATATAAACAGTCAGACAAAATGAGGAAACAGAGGAATATGTCCCAAACAAAAAAACAAGACAAAATCACAGCAAGAGACGTAAACAAAACTGACCTAAGTAATATGCCTGATAGAGAATTTAAAGTAATGGTCATAAAGGTACTCAATGAACTTGAGAAAAGAGTGGAGGACCTCAGTAAGACCCTTTACGGAGAGACAGAAAACAAAAAAGAACCAATCAGAGATGAAGAACTCAATAAACGAAATGCAAAATACATTAGAGGGAGTAAATAGTAGACTAGAGGAAGCAGAAGGGCAGATCAGTGAGCTGGAGGATGGAGTAATGAAAAGCAATCAAGCTGAACAGGACGGAGGGGAAAAAAAAAATAAAAAAATGGAAACAGACTTAGGGAACTCAGTGATACCATGAAGTGTAATAACAATTGCATTATGAGGATCCCAAAAGGAGAAGAAAGAGAAAATGGAAAAAATTTATTTGTAGAAATAATATCTGAAAACTTCCCGAATCTGCGGAGAAAAAAACAAAAATCTAGATCCAAGAGGCACAGAGAGCCCCCAACAAAATCAACCTAAGGAAGTCCACACCAAGACAGAGTAATTAAAATGGCAAAAAATAGTGAGTAAGAGAAAAATGTAAAAGCAGAAAGAGAAAAGAAAACAGTGACATAAAAGGGAAACCCCATAAGGCTATCAGTGGATTTTTTAGGAGAAACATTGCAGGCCAGAAGGGAGTGTCATGATATATTCAAGTGCTGAAAGAAAAAAAACCTGCAGCAAAGAATACTCTATCCAGCAAGGCTATCATTCAGAGTAGAAGGAGAGATAAAGAGTTTCCCAGACAAACAAAAGTTAAAGAAATTCATGACCACTAAACCAGCTCTACAAGAAATGTTAAAGAGGACTCTTTCAGTGAAAAGGAAAGATCATAAGCAGCAGTAAGAAAAGTAGGAAACACAAACACAGTAAAAATAAATATTATCTGTAAAAATCACTCAAGGGACTCACAAAAGAAAAGAATGTAAAGTATAACACCATTCACCTAAAACATGCAGGGTTGGGGGGGGGGGGGAGACAAGTTGTGGATAGACTACTATAGTCTTAAGCTTAAGATAGACTACTATATGCATAAGATGTTATATACAAACTTAATCATAACCACAAATCAAAAACCAGTTGTAGATATGTAAAAAGTAAAGAGAAAGGAATCCAAGTGTATCACTAAAGAAAGCCAGCAAACCATGAAAGAGGAGAGCAAGAGAAGAGAGGAAAATAGAACTCAAAAACCCCACAAAACAAGTAACAAAATGGCAACAGATATAACTATAAATAATTACTTTGGGGGCACCTGGTTGGCTCAGTCAGTTGAGCATGTGACTCTTGATCTCAGGGTTGTGAGTTGGAGCCCCACACTGGATGTGGAGATTGCTTAAAATTAAATTAAATTAAATTAAATTAAATTAGATTAAAATGATAAAAAATAATTACTTTGAATGAAAATGGATCAAACTCTTCAATCAAAAGACACAGGGTGACAGAATGGATACAAAAGCAAGACCCATCTATATGATGCCTATAAGAGATTCATTTCAGACCTAAAGACATATACAGATTAAAAGTGAAGGGATGGAAAACCATTAGTCATGCAAATTGATGTGAAAAGAAAGCTGGGATAGCAATACATATATCGGACAAAACAGACTTTATTTTTTTTTGTTTTAAGATTTTATTCATTTATTCGACAGAGATAGAGACAGCCAGCGAGAGAGGGAACACAAGCAGGGGGAGTGGGAGAGGAAGAAGCAGGCTCATAGCGGAGGAGCCTGATGTGGGGCTCGATCCCATAACGCCAGGATCACGCCCTGAGCCGAAGGCAGACGCTTAACCGCTGTGCCACCCAGGCGCCCCACAAAACAGACTTTAAAACGAGAGACAAAGAAGGAGACTATATAATCATAAAGGGAACAATCCAAGAAGAAGACATAACAATCATATATATTTATACACCTAATATGGGAGCACCCAAATACATAAAACAACTAAAAACAAATATGAAGCAAGTAATCGATACTAATACAATAATAGTAGGGGACATTAACATTCCACTTACATCAATGGAGAGATTATCCAAAGAAAATCAACAAGGGAACAGTGACTTGGAATGAAACATTGGACTAGGTGGATCTAACAAATATATTCAGAACATTCTACCCCAAAACAGCAGAATATACATTCTTCTCAAGTGCACATGGAACACTGTCCAGAATAGATCGTATATTAGGCCATGAAACAATTTTCAACAAATTTAAAAAGATCAAAGTCATACCATGTATCATTTCAGACCACCATGCTATGAAACTAGAATTCAACCATAAGAACAAATCTGGAAAGAAAACAAGGAAAAAAAGGAAAGATCTTGCTACTAAACAATGAATGGATCAACCAAATCAAACATGAAATAAAAAAAAAATACATGGAGTCAAATGATAATGAATATACAATGGTCCAAAATATTCAGCATTCAGCAAAACCTGTTCTAAAAGGGAAATTTATGGCAACACAGGCCTAAGTCAAGAAGCAAGAAAACTCTCAAACAACCTAAACTCACTTCTAAAGGAGTTAGAAAAATAACACACAAAACCCAAAACCAGAAGAAGGAAGGAAATAATAAAGATTAAAGCAGAAATAAATGAGATAGAAACTAAAATAACAACAGAACAGATCAATAAACCCAGAAGTTCATTTTATGAAAAGAATAAAATTGATAAACCTTTAGCCAGACTCATCAAAAGTAAAGTAAGACAACTCAAATAAGCAAAACCAGAAATAAAAGAGGAGGAATAACAACTGACACCACAGAAATACAAAGGATTATAAGAGAATATTATGAAAAAATATATGGTAATAAAGTGGACAATCTAGAAAAAATGGGTACAATCCTAGAAACACATAACCTTCCAAAACTGAATCAGGAAGAAATAGAAAACTTGAACAGACTGATTCCCAGCAATGAAATTGAATCAGTAATGAAAAAAATGTCAACAAAGTCCAAGACCAGACAGCTTCACAGGTGATTTCTATCAAACATTTAAAGATGAGTTAACACGTATTCTTCTCAAACTATTCCAAAAAATAGAAGAGGAAGGGAAGTTTTCAAATTCATTCTGAGGCCAATAGTATCCAGATACCAAAACCAGATAGACACTACAAAAACAGAGAACTATAGGCCACTATCTCTGATGAACATAGATACAAAAATCCTCAACAGGCATGCCTGGGTGGCTCAGTTGTTAAGCGTCTGCTTTCAGCTCAGGGAGTGATCCCAGAATCCTCGGATTGAGCCCTGTATCGGGCTCCTCCACTGGGAGCCTGCTTCTTCCTCTCCCACTCCCCCTGCTTGTGTTCCCTCTCTCACTGCATGTCTGCCAAATAAATAAAATCTTAAAAAAAAAAAAAAAATTCTCAACAAATCAAATCCAACAAAGCATTTAAAAAGTCATTTACCACAGTTAATTGGGGTTTATCCCTGGGATGCAAGGTTCATTTAATATTTCCAAATCAATCAACGTGATCCATCACATCAACAAGAGAAACAATAAAAACCATATGATCATTTCAACAGATACAGAAAAAGCATTTGACAAGGTTCAACATACATACATGATAAAATCCCCCAACAAAGTAGGATTAGAGGGAACATACCTCAACATAATAAAGGCCATCTATAAAAAACCCACAGCTAACATCATACTCAATGGGGAAAACAGAGCTTTTTCTCTAGGATCAGGAACGAGACAAGGATGTCCACTCTCACCCCTTATATTCAACACAGTACTAGAAGTCCTAGCCATAGCAATCAAACAACAAAAAGAAATAAAAGGCATTCAAACTGGTAAAAAAGATGTAAAACTTTCACTATTTGGAGAATAATGATGTATTGTAGATAACCCTAGAGACTACACCAAAAAACTACTACAACTGATAAATTAATTCTGTTAAGGTCTCAGGATACAAAAATCTATACACAGAAATGCACTGCATTTCTATACACTAATAATTAAGAAGCAGAAAGAGAAATAAGGGAAACAATCCCACTTACAATTGCACCAAAAATAACAAAATACCTAGGAAGAAACTTAACCAAGGAGATGAAGGACCTGTACTCTGAAAATTATGAAACACTGATTAACAAAATTAAAGACAACAAAAACAAATGAAAGAAGTATCACACTCATGGATTGGAAAAGCAAATTATTGTTAAAATGTCCATGCTACTCAAAGCAATCTACACATTCAATGCAAACCCTACAGCATTTTTCACAGAACTAGAACAAATAATTTTAAAATTCATATGGAACAACAAAAGACTCTAAATAGCCAAAACAATCTTGAAAAAGAAGAACAAAACTGGAGGTATCACAATCCTAGATTTCAAGATACACTACAAAGCTATAGTAATCAAAACAGTATGGTACTAGCACAAGAACAGAAACATATATCAGTGGAACAAAACAGATAGCCCAGAAATAAACCCACAATTATATGGCCAATTAATTTTGACAAAGGAGGCAAGAATATGCAATGGGAAAAAGACAGTCTCTTCAACAAATGGTGTTGGGAAAACTGGACAGCGACATGCAAAAGAATGAAACTGGACCAGTTTCAAACACAAAAATAAACTCAAATGTAAGACCTGAAAACATAATAATCCTAGAGGAGACCACAGGCAGTAATTTCTCTGGACACTGGACATAGCAACATTTTTCTAGGTATGTTTCCTGAGGCAAAGTAAGCAAAGGCAAAAATAAACTATTGGGACTATATCAAAATAAAGAGCTTCTGCACGGCAAAGGAAACAATCAACAAAACTAAAAGACAACCTAATGAAGAAGAAGATTCTTGGGGCGCCTGGGTGGCACAGCTGTTGAGCGTCTGCCTTCAGCTCAGGGCGTGATCCCGGCGTTATGGGATCGAGCCCCACATCAGGCTCCTTCGCTGTGGGCCTGCTTCTTCCTCTCCCACTCCCCCTGCTTGTGTTCCCTCTCTCGCTGGCTGTCTCTGTCTCTGTCGAATAAATAAATAAAATCTTAAAAAAAAAAAAAAAAAAAGAAGATTCTTGCAAATGACATATCCAGTAAAGGGTGAATATCCAAAATAAATAAAGAACTTACAGAACTCAGCAACCAAAAGCAAGTAATGCAATTGAAAAATGGGCAGAAGACATGAAAACACATTTCTTCAAAGAAGATATCCAGATAGCCAACAGACACACGAAAAGATGCTCAACATCACTGACCATCAGGAAGATGCAAATCAAAACCACAATGAGATATCACCTCACACCTGTCAAAATAGCTAGTATCAAAAAAACATGAAAAAACAAGTGTTGGCAAAAATACGGAGAAAAAGGAACCCTCGTGCACTGTTGGTGGTAATGCGAACTGATGTAGCCACCGTGGAAGACAGTATGTAAGTTCCTAAAAAAATTAAAAATAAAAATACTCTACGATCCAATTATCACACTACTGGGTATTTACCCAAATGTATACAAAAACACTAATTCGAAGGGTTATATGCACCCTATATTTATTACAGCACAATTTACAATAGCAAAACCATGGAAGTAGCTCAAGTGTCCCTCAAGAGATGAATGGATAAAGAAGATGTGGTGTATATATATGACAGAATATTATTCAGCCATAAAAAGAATGAAACCTTACAATTTGCAACAATATGGATACATCCAGAGAGTATTATGCTAAGAGAAACAAGCCAGTCAGAGAAAGGCAAATATCATAGGATTTCACTCATAAGTGGAATAAGACACAATACAGCTAACGAAAGGGAAAAAAGAGAGAGACAAACCAAAAAACAGACTCTTTACTATAGAGAACAAACAGATGGTTATCAAAGGGGAAGTGGGTGGGGGTATGGGTGAAATAGGTGAAGGGGATTAAGAGTACACTTATCTTGATGAGCACTGAGTAATATACAGAATTGCTGGATCACTATATTGTACACCCGAAACTAATATAATACTGCATGTTAACCGTACTGGAATTTTTTAAAAAGCCAACAGAATTCTCTCTGGTAATGATTTTTTTCTATTAAATTGATAAGGAATTCTTTTTAAAATTTTTTTCTATTTTACATTCTGGGGTTTGTTTGATACAAAAAAAGATGGCAATTTGTTCTTGTGAATAATATAAACTGTGTATAATTTTTAATAATGTACCATGTGTTTTTGAGTAGTTTTATAGCCAGTCTTGATCAAAAACATGGAATTTCAAGGCAGTCTAAATAAATGTTGGATTAACAGAGGTATGCAAATAGTTACCTAAAAATACTTCAATTTTAATTTTTCAGTGAAAAAACAGCATTCATGAAGCACTTTAGTGTTTTGGTTTTAGCATTTTATGTAAAGACTTCACCGTCTAAAATCTCTTTTTGCATTTCTCTGCAATTTATTTATTGATAGCTATTACTCTTCTCTTCATTGAACCTGAAACACTCCCATGAGGGAAATGACTTTTGCATGGTTTCTTTCCATTTTATATTTTAGATGTTCTGAAAGGTAATATTGTACAATTATCTGTTGTCATCAAATAACAAATGACTGTAGTCAAGCACTGGACAGATTGCATGCCAGCCAACGTCAGGGAGGGACACAATGTCAGGACGGAGCTGTCAAGGAAGGCCCGGGGAAGACACAGGCCCAGAGAAAGGCACGCTGGCTCCACCTCTTCACAGCAGGTATCAGCAGGGAGTTGGTAACAGGGACAGGAGAACAGTCTCGGTTTTTAAGGATGCAGACTTGTAGAGCTGGAAGAAATCTCACTGAGGAAGCAGAGCACTTTGCCTTTCCTTCTTATAAATGTGGAAATTGGAGCAAAGGCAGAACTAGAAGCCAGGCAGCCGGAAGGCAGTCAGTTGTTCTTTCGGCTCATTCAGTCACTCGTCTCTTCAGGCCATGAGCTGACCAGGGAGTAGGAGACGAGCTGCCACAGTCCTTGTACCAAAGGAGCTTATTATCTTCGTAAGATGGCGGTGTACTCTGGGGTGAGGAAGTCTTAGGGTAAATGCTACGGAGTGCCAGGAAGTGAGGAGGAGGGAGTGACTAATTACCTGGGAACCTGGGATGTGGGTGGCCCGGAAAGGAGACTGTACTAGAACACAATGGAAAGGATCCTCACAACTGGACCCAGCCAGCCCTGTACTTTGTCCTGATTTCAAACCCATAAAAAACCCAAAAATAAAGAAATAAAGAAAAAATGCAACATATTTTACTCAGAGCTAAATGAATGTTACAAGTTTAATCCCCTAGAATCACTGTGATCAGGAGTATGCAGAGGGAAAAAAGAAAAACCTGCATATATAGAATCACAGAATCATGGCTGCAGAGTTTCTCAGATCCCTTGGAACATAAGGCTCGGAAAGATAAAATATCTTTAATTAATAAAAATGAGGGAAATTTACCAAAAACATTTCTTACTTTCAGAACATCTTGTATTTCTGTCAAAGCACTGAACCTAAAATGATAATGGTATAGGGCTCAGATACAAGGGCTTAAAACCAACAACAGCAAATCCTGCCTTTTCATGGGATGTTCTATAATCTCTAAGGTTGTACCTACATTCAGTTTATCCCTCCAACACGTGATACAAGTCCAACAGAAGTCACCAGATGAGTCTGAGTAATATTAGGCCACTAGAGCTCTCAAAAACATTAATAACCTTTATTAATAACCTAACCTATTAATAACCTTAAAAAAACCTTTAAGATTAATTATATTCCCCCTCCTCCTTTTAACTTCTATTAGAAGTAGTTTCAAGTGCCACTGATTTATTACTCAAAAGTATACATTTCATGAACAATCTTTTTTTAAATATCTTTTTAAAGATTTTATTTATTTATTTGACACAGAGAGAGAGAGAGAGAGAGAGAGCACATGCACATGCACACGTTGGGGGACTGGCAGAGGGAGAAGGAGAAGCAGACTCCCCGCTGAGCAGGGAAGCCCAGTGTGGGGCTCAATTCCAGGACCCTGGGATCATGACCTGAGCTGAATCATGCAGACGCTTAACTGAGTGAGCCACCCAGGTGCCCCTTTCCTGGACAATCTTATGGAAAGAATTTTTAAGTCTTTTCTAAAATTTAATTTAGTTAGAAAATTCATAAAACTGCCTTTATAAGGTCCCTAAATAAATACATATTTAAACTATCTATGCCTGGCCTCTTAGCAAACGACCATAATTTCGATTTTATTTTATTTTTTTTTTTGTTTTCAGAGATGGGAGGGAGGGGCAGAGAGGGAGAGGGAGAGAGAGAATCTTAAGCAGGCTTCACACCCAGTGCGTAAACCTGACATGGGGCTCTATCTCACAACCCTGAGATCATGACCTGAGCCGAAATCAAGAGTCATATGCTTAACCAACTGAACCACCCAGGTGCCCCTCAATTTTAATTTTAAATGCTATTTAATGAATATACATACATCTTTAATATCATAGGCCCTGCTGCAATTTAAACAGGAACCCTTTCACCCAGAAATAAACCCACACCTATATGCTCAGTTACTCTATTATAAAGGAGGCAACAATATACAATGGGGAAGAAACAGTGTTTTAATAATTGGAGTTGGGAAAATTTGACACACGCAAAAGAATGAAACTGAACCACTTTCTTATACCAAACACAAAAGTAAACTCAAAATGGATGAAAAACCTAAATGTGAGACCTGAAACCATAAAACTCCAAAAAGAACACAGGCAATAATCTCTTAGACATTAGCCTTAGCATCTTATTTATGAATATGTCTCCTCAGACAAGAGAAACAAAAGCAAAAATGAACTATTGGGACTACACCAAAATGAAAAGCTTTTGCAGAGCAAAGGAAACCATCAACAAAACTAAAAGACAACCTACTGAATGGGAGAAGATATCTGCAAATGATGTACCTGATAAGGGGTCAATATCCAAAATGTATTTTAAAAAATCTTACACAACTAAACACTAAAAAATCAAACAAGTCTATTTAAAAAATGGGCAGAGGAACTGAACATGAAAAAGAGGCTTGGGGGCCTGGGTGGCTTAGTCGGTTAAGCATCTGCCTTTGGCTCAGGTCATGATCCCCACTCTCGTGCTCTCTCTCACTCTCTCTCAAATAAATAAATAAAATCTTAATTAAAAAAAAAGGAAGAGAGGCTCAATGTCAATGATCATCAGGGAAACGCAAACCAAAACCACAAGAAGACATCACTGCACACCTGTCAGAATTGCTAGAAACTAAAAGACAGGAAATACTGGTGCAGCCACTGTGGAAAACAGTATGGAGTTTCCTCAAAAAGTTAAAAATAGAATTACCCTATGACCCAGCAACTGCAATACTAGGGATTTACCCAAAGGATATAAAAATACTGATTCAAAGGGACACATGCACCCCAATGTTTATAGCAGTACTATCAACAATAGCCAAACTATGGAAAGAGCCCAAATGTCCATCGACTAGTGAATGGATAAAGAAGAAGTGGTATATATATACTATGGAATATTACTCAAACATCAGAAAGAATGAAATCTTACCATTTGCAATGACGTGGATAGAGCTAGAGGTGTATTGTGCTAAGTGAAATAAGTCGGTCAGAGAAAGACAGATACCGTATGATATCACACGCATGTGGAATTTAAGAAACAAAACAGATGAACATAGGGGAAGGGGAAAAAAGAGAGAGAGAAGCAAATAATAAGAGACTCTTAACTACAGGGAACAAATTGAGGGCTGCTGGGGGGAGGAAGTTGGGAGAATGGTTTAACTGGGTGATGGGCATTAAGGAGGGCACTTGATATAATGAGCACTGGGTGTTATATGCAACTGATGAATTACTAAATTCCACTCCTGAAACCAATATTACACTATATGCTAACTAACTAGAATTTAAATAGAAATTTGAAAAAAAAAAAAAAGAAGAAAAAGAAATAGAAGACAAGAAATAACAAGTGTTGGTGAGGATGTGGAGAAAAGGGAACCCTCATGCACTGTTGGGGAGAATGTAAACTGGTGGAATCAGGAAAACAGTATGGAGGTTCCTCACTACTACATGAACCAGTAACTCCATTACTGGGTATTTACCCCCCAAAAAATGAAAACAGTAATTCAAAAAGATATATGCACCCCTACGTTTATTACAGCACTGTTTATAATAGCCAAGGTATGGAGAAAACACATGTCCACTGACTGATGAATGAATAAAGAAGATGTATATATGCAATGGAATATTAGCCATTAAAAAATGACACCTTGTCATTTGTGACAACATGGATGAACCTAAAGGGTATGATGCTAAGTGAAGTAAGTCAGATACAGAAAGACAAATACCATATGATTTCATTTACATGTGGAATCTAAAAAATAACAACAACAACAACAACAACAAAAACCCCAAAGGAATAAACAAAGAAAATAAACTCTTTAATACAGAGAACAAACTGGTAGTTGCCAGAGGGGAGGTAAGTGGTGGGATGGACAAAATAGTTGAAGGCGATTGAGAGTTACAAACTTCAATTATAAAAAAATTAAGTCATAGAGATGAAAAAATAGGGAATATAGTCAATAATATTGTAATTACATTGTATCATGTCAGATGGTGACTACAGTTGTGGTGAGCACTGAGTAATACATAGAATTGTGGAATCACTATGTTGTACACCTGAAACGAATATAACATTGTCAATTATACTTCATAATATATAAAATAAAATAAACAGGAGACCTTTCTTTCCTTATGCTGAAACCCTTAGTAGAAAAAGAAAATCTGATAGAAAAATAAACCAGAATGCCATGATGGCAGGAATCACCTAGGCCGTAACCTTCAGATCTTTTGGAATGTTGAACACAAGCACTGATGAAGGGGAAAAGGCACGGGAGAGGCTCTGGGGGTGACCGTGGAGGAACTGCTCCTCTCTTCCAAACCCATGTCCTTATGTCCATCCCTATGCGAATCTCCTTTACACACAATCCCTCCTAAAATTCAGTGTCTCTTTGTTTGATTCCAGATTGGAGCATCTGTTACTCCTCGGCATAACTCATGCTACAAATGAATATTATTCTTTTAAGTCACTGAGATTTCAGAATTGTTTCTTTTTGCAACACAGACTAGCCTATCCTAATTCAATCACTTTTCATGTGCAAGCAATGCATTAATGAAACTAGAATTCAAGATAAGGGAGGTCACATAGGAAATCTAATTGAGGTTATAGATTTTGAGTTGATTCTTTCCAATTCTGTCGCTTTTTCTTTTACCTGTCTTAAACAATAATAGGTTTAATTACCACAGACATTGATTTGGCCAATCTGTAATAGGATGTGGAAAGATTCTGATCTTCCCTCTCTAGGTCACTGCGCTGGATATCAAACAGACTGCAGGTCTCTGTGGTGACTCCTCTAGGGTTATTTCTTAATAGTCTGTAAGAATGTAGTCACTGGACTCATTCAAGGCATTCATGTCACAAAGTTTCCTGCAAAACTGACACTGACTGGCAGACTTGTCTGCAGCTGGAGAAAGGGGCCAGAACTAGAAGCAAATGAACTCAATGATTTTGCTTTATTCTTGCCTTTGTGAGTAGAAAGTGTGACAGATGCACTCACCTACTTTAAAGGGAAGGATTCCTGACCTACTGCTATTCCCATCTGAAATTCTTCCTCAAACTGAAAATATACCCATTAAGAGTAGAAAGTTGTCTTCTTTAAGGAAATAGAAGAGCCCCCGTTCCAGCAGGTTTCTGGAAACACAGCACAGCAGGATACACGGGTTTGTAGGTAAGACCATCTTAGCCTAGAAACCAAAGTGGGTTTACTCTCAGAGGAGTCACATTGATACTTATTTGTCAACATCTGGTCTAAACTGCTTTCTGGTTCTGTGTAATTAGTATTAGATTTTCACACTATTTTCTCAACAGTTCATCATCTCTCTTTCTCTACATAAATTTCTACTCCTGATACCCTAAAACATAAATGAAGCTGCCAGCCTTCCAGTTTAACACTGGTGATTTCTTATGATGCATAAGGGGTATGATAAAAATTCAGGTGGTAGATCCATGAGGCATAATTTGTTCATTAAATTTGTAGTGTTATTTCTGCCTGTGATTGCCAAAACACACACACACACACACACACACACACAATAGATTCAATATAATTAAAACATTATAGTTCTTTCTAAACAACCCATCCTTTTGCATTTGCTGACTTAGTGGGAATTTCTTCCCTGGAAGGTAAATGTGAGTTTCTAGCGATAGCCAACTTTAATCCTTCTGTTCCCCCGCATACATACAAAGCAACCTGCATAGAACCTCTACAGTATCTTCCAGGACCATTCCTCCTTCTTTAAAGGTCATTCTCCCCTGCTGAAGTTAAGATTTCAAAGACCATTACTTATCTGCCTCAGTGTCTCCAGATCGTAGACCAAGGCCTGTGAACTAATAAGTTGTCAATAAACGGCTGTTGAATGAAGTTTCTTAGTTCACCTGCTGCTGTTAGTCTCTCCTGTTATGCACCTTCAGCCAAATCACGATGTTAAAATTCTCGAACTAGAGCTCAAATCACGAAATTCTATAGGTTAAAAACACTTACCGACACTCTATTATTTAAAATAGGTAAAGACTCCTTATCCTGATATTCAAAAGCCTTCTTAATCTGCATGAATTCCAAAATCTTTCCCAAATCATTGCTCCAGAAAACCTTCAACAAAGTTCAACTCTTCTACCTGCTTTTCTCCACACATCAGTGTCTCACCTGGGCTTTGGTCATATTTCCTCTAGGTCAAACAGTTTGCCCTTTTTCTTCATCTTTAAGTCCATCTTTACGCATTCTATAATATAGTTACTGTGTTCCTCCAATCCTCAGTCAGCAGTTGTAAAGGTCATTCCTAACATGTCCTGGACATTATATGTAGCAGAGGACATACAAAAATAGATGATACCATTGTTCTGTAAAGGAAGAACGTTCTGGTGGGCAGACAGATGTGAAAACTCTTAGAATACAGTGAAGTGCTTGCACATGGTACGTTGAGAGCTCAAGGAATATGCACCTACCCCAGGCGAGAGTGAAACACCTTAAAAATGCACCCTGTGGAGGCTATAATATCAAAACTTTTAGTTAGCTAGAAAAAGGAACGAGGTAAGAACCTTGTAAGCAGAAGAGCAGGCAGCAGCAAGCTTTGGGGACCCTAGTGTGGACAGCACAACTGAGGCAGTGCATGTACCTCCCACAGCTTGCCTGCCTGGGAACTCCCACAGTGTCTCACCATGTATCTTACGGACATACTGCACTATGTTATACTCACTAACATGCTTATCTGTTCTTCGTTACTGGACAAGAAAATAATAACTATAACCAATTAATCTTTTGATTCCTAACAGATCCTTAAAAAATGTCTTTCATTTACATAGTACATGATTAATATATGTCTGTTGAATGGGTGAATAATTTTAGATTGAATTGCCCTGAATTATCACTTCAGAAATACTTCAGGAGAGTTTGAATTCTTATTTGGTTCATAACTTTGAATAGGTGCTTCCCAATGTGGTATCTTACTTTTAGGGCATCTAGAAGAAAGTTGGGAAGCTACTTAAATCTAAGGAGAAATAATCAAGGTAATCATCCGATGATCTGCTAATCATCATGAAAAATTTGACATTATCATATCATATTCATTCTGTTGTTGGCATATGCTGTCAAAGCAAGTGCAAATTCCCTCTGATAATACCACCCTTGTACAGGCCACCTATAACATTTGTGGGGACTGTAACAAAAGAACAAATAATGGCCCACATAGCATAAATCTATGTAATTAAGTTTATAACACTAAAAAACTGTTAAATAAAATCTCCTCTCTGCTCCTACCTTGACAAGGTACATTCCTAATCACCTGGAAGGACAGGTTCAAATTCTGAACTCTCAGACTCATTGGAGTTCGAGATTTGAAGGTAGCAGCAGAGGAAAAAACCTCTCTCTCAGCAGGAGCTAGTGGCTCTCTCCCTTTCTCTTCTGCCTGCTTTGCATCTTCCCACACTGAGAGGGACTTTGCACTCATGTGGACATGATATCCCTCTCCACTAATACCTGTCACTTGGTTACCGCTTGGGCGGTACAGACCTAAGGCACGTCTGCATTCAGCACAATGGGCCCAGGAAGAAGCCCCGCAACCTTGGAAGTGGACTCAGTGCCATTGAAGAAGATAATCCTAGGACAAGAGTACCAGAGTGTGGCTAGAAGTGGACTGCTAGTTGTCTCATGGGGCGAAGTCAGAGGTTAGGAAGGGGCCTGTGTTGGCCGGGCCTTGAGGCAGTATTTCTGCTCCCTAAGCATCCCCCCTTCAACACACTCTCTCACTCCCAAGAAGATGTAATGACCATCATATGTAAACAGTAGTTCTACATACATTTTTAAATTTTTTACTTAAATTCAATTAACATATACCATATTATTAGTTTCAGAGGTAGAATTCAATGATTCATCAGTCTCTTAAGGTTTGCCTCCCTCTCTGTTTTCGTCTTATTTTATTTTTCCTCCATATACGTTTTTAGGGAAATTAACATCTCCTCCTCTGAGAAAGCTATAGATAATAAAGTATATATAATGAACATGTGTAAAAAATCTGGAATTCTTGAAATATACAGAATATTTTGTGTAGCTCAGGATATAAGTAATCAAAATAGTGATGATAACCATGTGTGAAACTAATTTTATGGTAATGGATCAACCAGGAAATAATGAGACAAAGGATTCTGGATAAACTGTTAAGAAACAATGAGAATATTTGTAAAACAAAAACAAACAAACAAAAAACTGTAACCAAAAAAATCTGGCTGCAGAAAACTCATCATGAGGATAGCTGGTAACTCTGATCAGCCTGTCAAAAACATCTACAGTTTCCTGATGCATTAGAAAATCACAAGTTCTTCATCTGATAAGGTAAAATCCTTTGACAGAAAGGCTTGCTAAAACTTCTTTTCATTTGGTTTAAAATAGTCATAAAATGTAATTTGGGAGATTTCCACTGAAACTGTCAACAGAGTTGTGAGTTTGTTACAAACCTCTACTAACTGATGAAGCCAGAAAACTGGTCAGCTTTCCCAATAAGAACTATAAAATTATTACTGGGTTTCAAAATACAAATGAAGTTTTAATGAGCTCATTTTTATGAATAATATAACTCTGCAAACGTCACAACTTAGTATCTGTGGGTGCCAGTTGAGGAGCAATGGAAAAACACTAGATTCAAACCAAAGCTTGAGTTGGAACTGGAGCACTCATCAAATATACGACTTTGGGTAAGTCATTTAAACCGAACCATTTGAGAAACACTATCTCAGCATAAAAGGATAATAATACTTACTATTATTTTGTGAAGACTGAATAGGGCTACATGTGAAGGTGCTTTGAAAACATCAATGTGTCATAGAACTGTTACATAGTAAAATTAATGTTATTTGTTTTAACTCCCTCCTGCTGTGATTTCTGACCTATGACACAGAAAAAGGGTATATCCCTCATCATTGGGGGTATTTCTTTTCCGCTCAGTAGCAGGTATTTCCTTAAATTTGAAACTTGCAGAACTCTTATTCAGTCATTAAAATGATGTGAATCAAGGTCTCATCTTGGTAGTTATTGCTTTCAACTTAACAATCAATTATGGCAACTGTTTGACAACTGAGACTTTCTGGAACTAAAATAATTATCTCAGCTGTGTTTCGGTCACTTCTGCCACACTGTATAAACCTTAACATAATTTTAATGAACTTTTATTCTGAAGAGAATTAAAGTGTACATGACATATAAAATAACAAAAGATAAGCAAAGGTTTATACCATATTCTACAATGCATGTATCTTGGGGGGGGAAGAGATTTTATACAAACAAACATATTCTTGAGGCATAAATAAATCATCAAATGAAGCAGAGGTTGTTCAAAGGCAGGAAAGAATACACTATTGGATAGTCAACAAAGTCAAGCAAAGCCACGAACTGACCCATGACTTGATTATGGATGTGACTTAGGACACGGATTTGAAAGGGTTAATGAAGACACAGACTTCACAACAAGATCTCTGAAGGTGACATTAAATACAACTAAATTTTTATTTTGTGTGATATTCACGATGATCATTATGTAAGAGGCTGGCTCCTGTAAAATCTGTGGCACAAATAAAGACCTTCTTTGACTTTCACTGCTTCTCTTTCACGAACCCTATGCTGTGTCCCTCTTCAAATGCCCTGGGCCCTTATAGGAAATCCTGCAATTTAGGGTTTAATGTCTTAACCTGTCATCTGTAACTGTCTTTCTCCCCTCTCCTTTTTGGAGAACTATTTATTTTAATTGTTCATTAAGAAGAATGTTGAACATACACAAAGATATAGACAGGATAACTCAGATATCCATCCTCCAGCCCTAAAAACCATCACTTCACAGAAAATTCTGCCCCATCTATACTCTCATCAACTTCCTCTCACAATCTATGTATTCTTCAGTTTACAGCTCTAAAAGAAACTTTTTAAATAAACATAATCACAATACTATTTTCACAGCTAAAACAAAGAGGTTATTTTTCTCACCAAATATGTAGGGGCTCAAAATTATGGCTGCCTCCTAGATCATCACTGTGTTTATATTTTCTCTGATGAAGATCTAAATAATACCTATATAATGACTGATATGCATTTCATGATCTCTTAATTTGTGTGTTTCTTCTTCATCTTTCCCCCTATTTCCCCTAGCATTTAATAATAAAACAGTTGAATACTTACCAAGTGCCACGTCCGTAGAAAATTCTACATGCATAGCTTTTAATTCTTCCAAAGGCACTGCAAGTTGGACACTAATTCACTCATTCTTATCTGCCTAGCACCAAGGTTAAAGCATAAGTGTCTGACTACAAAGCTGGCATTCTTTCCAGTATACCATTTCCTTCCAATTTCACTTTAAAGGCACACAACTATATCACCACTCCCATCTCTACTCAATGATAACCTCCTTGCTGTGCAAATTTCTCTCATAGTCATGCTTTTCTGCCAACAAGGGAGGAAGCGGATACATTTCTTAAGGTAAAGCAATGTCTGTTAATGGACTGTAATGAGAACTTAAATATGGAATGATACAGATTTTTGACAAGTCAAAATTACCTAATTTTTTCCTTTGACAGAATTCATTCTTACTAGGATAGCAGATCAAATGGAGAACATACAAAGATGAAAATTTAAGAGATTTAAAAATCTCTGAGAGAGTTTATAAAATCACTCACAATATCCTGGCAGAAAACATGGAGAATCACGGATATGTTATTAAAATTACCTGTGTTTAAAGAGTGAAGACTCCTTAAAACAAAAATGTTCAAGAAATTGATACGTAATATAAAGATAGTGACAAATCCCATCTATAAGCATGAAATATTTTTCTACTTGTGTTTTCTTCAATTTCTTTCATTAATGTCACAGTTTTCAACGTACCTATCGTTCACCTCCCTGGTTAAATTTATTCCTACGTGTTTTATTCTTTCTGATGCAATTGTAAATTGATTTTTTCTTAATTTTTCTAATATTTTGTTATTACTGTATAGAAACACATTTACATTTTTATTTGAGTCCTCTATTTTCTTGGTAAGTCTACCTAAAGGCCTGTCAGTTTTTGGTTATCTTTTCAAAATATCACCTATAAGTTTCATTAATCTTTTCTATTGTTTTTCTGATCTCCATTTCACTTACTACCACTATAATCTTTGTTCTTTCTTTCCTTCTGCTAACTTTGGGCTTGGTTCCAACCACCCCCAACTGGCCCAGTTCCCTGATGTATGAAGTTGTTCATTTGAGAATACAGTCCACTTACACTTAAAAGTAATTACCGATAGGTATGGACTTACTATTATCATTTAAAACATTGTTTTCTTGTTCTGTAATTCCTTTTTCCTTTCTTCTTCTCCTGTTCTTTTCCTTTGTGATTAGATAATTTTCTATAGTGCTATATTGATTCCTTTCTTTTTAACTTTTGTGTATCTACCTTGGATTTTGCTTTATTATTACCATGAGGCTTACATAAAAAGTCTTTTATATATATGTCTATTTTAAGGTAACAACTAAACTTTGTATATGAAATTCTCCATTTTATAGTCCACTCGCCTACATGTTATGTTTTTTGATGTCACAATTTATATCTTTTTACATTGTGCATCCATTAATAAATTATTATGATCACAGTCTTCTAACCTTCTTACTAGTGTTATAGTGATTTACCTAACACCATTACAACATTGGAGTATTTT
Organism: Ursus arctos; assembly: GCF_023065955.2. Lineage (NCBI taxonomy): Eukaryota > Metazoa > Chordata > Mammalia > Carnivora > Ursidae > Ursus > Ursus arctos. The sequence continues at coordinate 30,912,486 of NC_079873.1, read as the reverse complement.
GTATTTAACTATATATTTCTTTTTACCAGTGAGTTTTATACTTTCATCTATTTTTCTGTTACTATTTAGCTTCCTTTTGTTTCAACCTGAAAAATTTCCTTTAACATCTCTTCTAAGTTCAGTCTAGTGGTGATGAACTCATTTATCTATGCTTGTCTGGAAATCCTCTTCTCTCTCCTTTAATTCTGAAGGACAAATTTGCTGGATAGAGTAGTTTCAGTTAGAAATTTTTTTTCTTTCAGCACTTTGAACATATCATTCCACTCCCCTTCTAGACTGAAAATTTTTGCTGAAAATTCTGCAGATATTCCCATGGTCCTGAATAGTCCCTTGTATTAACAAGTTGCTTTCCTTTTGCTACTTCCAAGATTTTCTCCTTGCCTTTAACTTTCGACAATGGTCTCTGTCTCTTCAGATTCCTTTTACTGATAAAATTCGGCTTCCCGGATCTAGAGGTCTTTCTTTCCCCCAGATTAAGGAAGTTGATCATTATTTTTTTTTAAAGATTTTATTTATTTGACAGACAGCCAGCGAGAGAGGGAACACAAGCAGGGGGAGTGGGAGAGGAAGAAGCAGGCTCCCAGCGGAGGAGCCCGATGTGGGGCTCGATCCCAGAACGCCGGGATCACGCCCTGAGCCGAAGGCAGATGCTTAACCGCTGTGCCACCCAGGCGCCCCTGATCATTATTTTTTGAATACACTTTTTAGTCCTTTCTCTGTCTCTTCACTTTCTGAGATATAGCTGGGGTTGTTGATGGTAGGAATTTGCCTAAGCCTTTCCTCCCATTTCAATATGGATATTTTCTCATTTGCCCGATGTGTAGGAATTAGCTAGTTTCTAGATCTCTTTCAGAAGGAATTGTTCCATGTGTACATTTGGTGCATCAGTGGGAGGAAGGGGCAGAACGGATGAAAGGCACTGAGGCAGCTCAGGAGAGATTAACAATATACATTCAGTATATTCGTAGTTTAATTTCAGACAAAAACATGAGACTGAATTATGTTCCAGTCCATACTTTGTTACACACATGTAGGGAAATCTTACGTTTACTAAGGCACTACTAATTCTACTCAGCATCTAGAACTATAGACACTCTATCTAGAAATAAACAGACCATTTCTGAAGTATGAATCTCACCTAACCAGACCTACACAGTAATGGCAAATATCACACACAGTTTTAATAATAGGTGTTTTTTTCTACCTTTAATAAAGGTAGTAGAAAAAATTCAAATCAAACATCATTCAGAGGGGATAGAGAAGTATATGCTTTATTCAATTAGGTTTACAGAGAACTTAGGGAAAGATGTACTCTGCTTTGGAAAACTTAGGGAATTTCTCTCTAAAAATCCCTTTAGTTTATTTTCCAGAGGATCTCAGAGTAAGGTAACAGACAAAACAAGAAGAAAATTATAGCCTTAGGAACTGCTTGACTAAATAGCTCTTTCTAAAACGGCTGGTGGTTTCTTTTGGATACAGTTAAGTGCCAAGGCTATAATTTCCCATTTATTTTCCTTTGTCATTGTAAATGTAGGTTATTTGCCCCAATTTAATGCAATTTGCACTTTGTCAGAGGAAGACTTTCTGCAGATTCATATTAACCACATTTCTTCTAAAACATGTTATAAAAATTGTCCCTGTCACTCTTCTTTTGATATCAGCCTTTTCCTCACACAGAACTCAGTCATCAAATGATTGAAGGCCTGTGTAATTCAACTCTAATGGATTGTATGAGGCAAAGGTGTTTTAAACTGCTCTAGTTTAAAATGCCTTTCCTCAAATAGCTCACAGATCTGAAAGTGCATACACTTCAAGTAGAAAAGATCAAATTCCACTGTCATGCTACCTGAAGCGCTATCTTGACAGCTTTTTATTTATAGACTTTGTTTGGAGGGTGTTCAATGTGAGGAAAGACACACAAACCACAGGTGAGTTGGAGCTTCTGGATGTGAGCTACTGGATGTTGGGTAGTGTGAACAGCAGCGCAGGCTGCACATCTTTTTCTTGGACAAACTCAGTTGTGATCTACTCTGTATCAGTTTCCTTTAATATAATTTTTAAAATTTTTTTGCCTATTACTTAAATATTGTACCCTTTCACCAAGAGATATAACTGTATCTTCATTACAGTACTGTTGTGGAAGTGGGTTCAGTTTAATGCATAGTTTATTGTGGCTTTATTTTCCCAAAGGGAATGATTATTTTATTACAAATATTAATACACAGCTCTTGGGGAAAAAAAAAACATTCTCTGCTGTCATTTCACTTTTTGTCCAAAATGTTAACATTCTCTGCTGTCATTTCACTTTTTGTCCAAAATGTTCTTAAATCTCAACAATACAAAAAGCAAACTAAAAATTGAACCAAAGACCATAACGCCTTTCCAAAGAAATACAGATGGAAAGTAAGTATATAAGAGGCTCCTCATCATGCGTCATCTGGAAAATGCAAATTAAGACAAAGAAATGCCGCTAAATACCTATTAGAACGGCCAAAATCCTGAACATTGACAATACCAAATGCTTGTGAGAATATGGAGCAGTACTAACCTTCATACATTGCTGGCAGGAATGCTAAATGGTAAAACCACTTTGGAAGACTGATAGTTTTTTTAAAAAAATGAAACATACTCTTGCCATACAAACCAGCAACTGTACTCCTTAGTATTTACCCAAAAAAGTTAAAAATTTTGTCCTACAAAAACCTACACATAGGTGGTTATAACAGCTTTATTCATAATTAACAATACTTGAGGGAAAAAAAACAAGATATCCTTCAGTGGGTGAATGGATAAATAAACTGGTGCAGAGACGATGGAATATGATTCAGTGGTAAAAAGAAATGAGTTATCAAGCCATGAGAAGACATGAGAAACCTCATATGCATATTACTAAGTGAAAGAAGCCAATCTGAAAAGGCAGCATACTGCATGATTCCAACTATATGACATTATGGAGAAGGCACAACTATGGAGACAAAAAGATCAGTGGTTGTCAGGATTCAGGAGGGAGGAAATACTGAACAATCAGAGCACTGAGAATTTTTAGGGCACTGAAACTACTCTGTAAGATACTGTAATGGTGGAATCATGTCATTATACTTCTGTCTAAACCTATAGAATGTATACCACCAGAGTGAACTCTACTGTATACTATGGAATCTAGGTGATGAAATGTCAATAGAGGTTCATCAACTGTAATAAATGTACCACTCTGCTGGGGGTACGTTCATAATGGGGAGGCTATGCATATGTGGAGGTCTAGGCATATGGGGAAACCCTCCACCTTCTGCTCAATTTTGCTATGAATCTAAAACTGATTTTTTTAAAAGATTTTATTTATTTATTTGACAGAGAGAGAGAGCACAAGCAGGGGGAGCAGCAGACAGAGGGAAAAGGAGAATCAGGCTCCCTGCTGAGCAAGACGCCCAATGCGGAACTCGATCCCAGGACTCTGGGATCGTGACCTGAGCTGAAGGCAGATGCGTAAGAAACTGAGCCACCCAGGCGCCCTCTAAAATTGATTTTTAAAATAAATATATATTTAAAGAAAAAATGAGGTTTTTTATTCATACATCCCCAGTTAAGATTAGTAAGAAATTGGACATTTGTCTTTGAGATTGAATATTCTAAAAACTACCAAAAGCTTAAGTCATATATGTCACTAGGTATTAGTATGTCTTCCCAGGGTTTATAAACCTTCCTTTTGCCAGACATCTTAATCTAAGTATGCCTTCCACTACACACACAGAAATTTTATCGTACCTTGGAAGGATTCTCACAGAATCCCTTTACTAGCTAAGTATGACACAGAAGAGATAGCTAGGAAAAGTTGTAATACAAATTAGCTTGAGGCATCTGGAGAAAAAGTGTATGTTTGTGTGTTCAAATATAAGAGAGGAAGATGGGCATCAGCTGGGACATGCATCCGAAGACACAGAGAAAGCAACAAATGGTAGCTGCTTACCAGCTGACTGGTCCTCCCTGGTCCAGCTAGGCTGTATACCTCTACACTGAGGCAAGCACAACTGGCACACATGTGTTCTCAACACAGGATACAGACAGAATAAGAAACAGACAAATAAGAAAGTTGACAATGGAAAAGGAATATTAGAGAAATATTAGAGAAAAAGATGCAAGAGGAGCTCTAAATGGGAAGAGTTAAAAACAGTTTAAATATGACCGATAAAAAAATATGACCTTTGAAGATAGAAAAAGGAGTTCGAATATGTTCTTCGTGCTATTTTTTTTTTTTAGAGATCTATTTTACTTATTTTAGGAAGAGTATGTGCATGAGTTGGGGGAGGGGCAGGGGGAGTCGAGCAGGCTCCCTGCTGAGCTGGGAGCCTTACTCAGGGCTGGATCCCAGGAGCCTGAGATCATGACCTGAGCTGAAATCAAGACACCAGCGCTCAACCAACTGAGGCGCCCCGTTCTCTGTACGTTTGATTTGAATGAACTCACCACAAACATCTCGATCCCAGAACAATTTATAATTGCTTTTATTGACTACTGACACTTTAAAATCAATACCACCAAAGAAACATGTATAAGGATATTGATTTAAAATGCATTTATGTGTGTGCGTGTACACGCACACACATAAACATACTGGAGACATGACAACTAGCAACAAAAGTGCACTGCTATGAGCTCAAGACTCCGGAGTGAGATTGGTTAGTTTCAAATTCTGAATTCAAACTAGGTGATTTTGAACAAATTATTCCATCACAGTTAGGTCCAGATTCCTAACCATTAATACAGGGATAAGAGCACCTACTTCAGAGGATTTTTGTAAGGATTAAATAAATTAATTCATGTTACAATGCTCGGCATATAGTAAGCAGCAGTTATTGCTGTAATTTTAATGACTACTCTTTATAATTCCTGGAAGACAGTCACAAGAAATGATGGTGTGTTTGTGAGAACTGTAAAACTGCTTCTTTCTCTTGGCCTCTGTTGTCCAAAAATCATTATCACCATAAGCACTTGGTGGTAATTCTCTAATAAATAGAAATGGCACGGCAAAGATAAAACTAAGTGAGAGAGGGAGAGAATCATTTCCCCTAAATTCTGATTTATACAACCCAAGGGAAGAGAGAAGAGCTAGAAACTGAAGCCAGGGGACCCACACCAATCACAGTGTCTGCAGCTCTGCCTCTCGCTGTGATATTCTGACCTCTGCATATTTACATTCCTCGTGCTCCATGCTGATTTGCTTCACGAGGCACAGCCGCTGTGTCTCATCAATTAAAAAGGGTTCCCAAATCCTCAGCTGTGAGATTCTCATGACCCCCTAGTTTCAATGTGATGCGTATTTATTTCATGGTAAATGTCAGTTTTCATCAGTTCAAATGTCCTCATGACATAATATGACTTGAAGATATGCAAATACCTTCCTATCAGATACTTCTAATTAGGTAGAGGTCTTGGACGGGGAGGTACTCCGTAATTACTTCTGAGATCAGGAGAAATCACATTTGACTATATGCTGAACATCAGCTTCAAGAAGCTTAGAGCCAGCATTCACTACCACAGGGCATGTGGGAGTCAGGTTCTAGGCTCTTCTTTTCCAGAAAGATACTTCTCTGTCCTCCCAGCTTCCTCAAGTCACCTCCTCCCTCTCAGTATTCATGATTTGCAAACAGCCAGGGACCTTGGTTTGCATTAAAAGTGGGCCACCAACCAGGCTGAGAGCAAATGCTACACCATTCCGACGATACCCAATAATCAAATCTCCAAGCAAACACACAGGTGTCAGGAGGCTTTAATCGGAAATCGTTGGGAAATGTCACAAGTACAGGCATTATGGTTAAAGGGAACTTGTCAACTAGTGGGGAACTGACAGTAATGGTGTCTGGCTTGGACACAAGACAGGGCTTCAGTGCTTAACTGAATGGAAGAGAAATCAATCCGTGAAGAACTACCACCATGAGACCTTGAGGCCATAAATCCGTTTTTATTTTTTTAAAAAGATTTTTATTTATTTATTTGACAGAGAGAGACAGACAGCGAGAGAGGGAACACAAGCAGGGGGAGTAGGAGAGGAAGAAGCAGGCTCCCAGTGGAGGAGCCTGATATGGGGCTCAATCCCAGAATGCTGGGATCACGCCCTGAGCTGAAGGCAGACGCTTAACAACTGAGCCACCCAGGCGCCCCAATAAATCCGTTTTTATATACTTTCACCCGTTTCAATCTCTTTGAGATCCTTTTATGTCAATGACTCTTAGTTTGACTCATAATTGTTAAAGCTTCACGTTCTTAAATATGATAGGGTTTAAGTTAAGCCACACCTTCTGGACTGATGGTAAAGAGTGAGACTACGAAAGTCAGGGAAAATTCCAAACGAGTGCATGTGGTTTGCCTTGATCACTTCCACTGTCCTGACAAAGATATAAATGAGAAGGAAGGCTCCCCCCAGTGACTCACTGAATTTTCCTACCCCTGGTTTGCAAGTCTGTGGGTTTTCTACTTAAATAGGGAAACAGTAACCAGATTATCTACTGTGACTGCAGGGGTCCAGGGAAGGATGCCAGATGTCTCTCTGGTGCTGACATCTGCTCAAGTGGAAGAGAATCTGACCCACGCTGCAGTGCTCAATGCTTGCATGACTTAAAAGGTAGAGGAGGCGGTATTGTTAGGCTGTGTTCTAGGAATGGGGAGTGCCTAGTCAGCTGGGTCGACAAAGGCACAAAATGTGCTTTAATGTCAAGCAGTTGAGGTGCTGTAATTCTGCATTTACCAGGAATTACACAAAGATTGCATTCTGATTTCAGAATTTGTGAATTTCTGTGTTCAGAGACAATTTAATTGTTTGTCATTGCCTTGCAGCCCTTATTAGGGGCAGAGGGTAGAGCCATTCAAAGTCCAGTCCAAAATGCTAATCATAGAAAAGTATTCATATTTGAAATGTAACAATGGGTCACTTAGGGCTGAGGGGGTGAGACACGGTTCAAGTGTAATCTAGGATTAGGCAAAAGATAGCAAGAGGGGAATGATTTAATCAACATAAAAAGTCAGAAGAATACTTTCAAGACTAAAATCAGAGCATTGTACCATCCCTCAAGAAAGCTGACTGGGCAAAATATTCATTTTAATTACCCAAAAGCTATTTAAATTACCCATATTTGACAGTTATTCATTATGCAGATCAGTGAATAGCACAGTAAGCGGACACCCCTCAATTCCAATGCCATTGTTTCAATAGAAAACTTAAAAAACTGGGGCACCTGGGTGGCGCAGTCGTTAAGCGTCTGCCTTCGGCTCAGGGTGTGATCCCAGAGTTCTGGGATCGAGCCCCACATCAGGCTCCTCTGCTAGGAGCCTGCTTCTTCCTCTCCCACTCTGTCTGCTTGTGTTCCCTCTCTCGCTGGCTGTCTCTGTCAAATAAATAAAATCTTTAAAAAAATAAAAAGAAAACTTAAAAAACCAACAGACACCTAACATTCATTATTTATCTTACAGCCACATACAAGTTAAGTATTGCTTACTCTTGGGATCGATATAATTGCCTTGTCTTTCAAGTCAGATTTTTGGTTGACAATATCTCATGCCGCAACTTTATTGACTTGAGGATTTAGAGGATCAGGTTGGGAAAGGGTCTTTAACTTAATTAGAATACAGAACATACTGACCCTTGAGGGGGAGAAGTTAATCGACTATGTTCGTGGACAGGCATGATGAGTTGTGTTCATGGTAGAGGATTCTAAACGTGGCCAGGCAGGACAGGAGCACCGTAACAGGTGGAATGAACTACTGGCATCTGTACCAGTTTGCAATGGACCGCTGGCCTGCAGGGTACACAAGACAAATTGGGATCGGTTGCTAATAAGCAAAACACTTCATGAGATTTGTAAAATAATTCAAAGGAAATTATATAAACCAGTCAGGCCATGAAGGCAGGAAGAAAATGGAGCAGGAGAGTCACCTCTGTTTAAAATTATGGCTTAAATACCCCTACTTCGTATCTCAGGTGAAAGTTTGCTACAATCATAAATGGAGGAAATAAAGGGTTTTCTGTGGTTTTTCATAACTGCAGCACAGCAGGATCAACTGGAATTATAAAACAATGCTAACTCACATGATCACTGCCTCTAACACCTCAAGTTGTGTCATGAGCAGCATGGTTTAGCTTGCTCTGAGTCTAGTTAATTTTGTTTCTGGAATTGGCATTTAAAATTCTTTTTTTTTTTTTTAAAGATTTTATTTATTTATTTGACAGAGAGAGAGAGACAGCCAGCGAGAGAGGGAACACAAGCAGGGGGAGTGGGAGAGGAAGAAGCAGGCTCCCAGCAGAGAAGCCTGATGTGGGGCTCGATCCCAGGGATCCCAGGGATCCCAGGGATCCCGCCTTGAGCCGAAGGCAGATGCTTAACGACTGTACCACCCAGGTGCCCCTGGCATTTAAAATTTCTAAACAAAGAAAACAATATTTCAAACACAGTGTTTCTGCCTAGTAGAAGGCCTCTAGGTCTCAGCCAAAGTGCCTAAATAACATATTTTTTTTCAGCAACTTAACAGGTGAAAGATTAAGGAACTTTGCAATAGGCATCCTAGGTGACAGGATGATAATGTGTATCACTTTGTCACAGAACACAGCCAGGATTCCCTAGGGCTATGAATGAAACATTCTTCTTTAGCTAATGAGTTCTGAGAAAGCACCATTGATCCTACAGACACATACTATTAATAAGACAGTGCTAAGAAATAAAAGCACAAAAATTTTGGAAGCTTCTTCTAATTTTAAGCAAAAATTCAAAAGTCTTATAACCTGCATATCACATTTGATATTGTAAGGTTCTACAAAGTACAAATATTACTCATCTATTACCTTCTATCAGTTTGCTTTGCCCCAGAAAATAGGGAGATACAGAATGTGCAAACTGGAAACTATACTGGGACACGGGAAGATTCAAACATGAAAGAGACCTTACATTGTGCCTAATTCATTACTTATTGGTTGAAAATTCTGGCAAATACGTACATTACTTTTTCTTTAATCCTCATCTGAATAGGTCATTTAAACAACTGGTCAAAAGGTTTTTTACCCTAAGAAAAGCAAAATTATTCAGATACCCTTGCTGAAATATTAGTAAGAAGCCTTTGCTAACAGCAGAAATGAAGATGGTAGGAATAATCTACTTTGTGCCTCCTAACCTGTCACTGGGTCCTATACCTACTATATTGCTACTGAGATACATGAAGATACACTTAACAGGGTACCAAAGTCCAAACCTGGGTCTACCACATAAGCAGTGAAACAGGCAAATGCTGATTGAAAAAAGTATCTTACCACTTAAAAACATCTCTTTGGTAATATCTCCCTTACCAATATCACTCTTCATGATATTATCATTACTATTCACTGATCCCCCTTCCCTACTGAATGGGTCCATGCAAATGGGGCTGAGGTAGGGCAGAGCTGCCAAGTATTTCTCACCCAGTGTTGCATCATGTAGTGTCATGAGTCTATACTGGAAATCAGATCCTAAGAGTAACTTGATAAACTGCCCAAAACGTTGTTGTCATGGGGTATGGGGGTGGCAGTGGTGATATTTTCCTATCCACTGTGTTGGACATTTACTAGGATCTTTCATTCTAGAAAGTCATTTAGTTATTTCTGGGAATTTTCTTATATTGCTTTTAAGTAATTATACGTTACTTACAAGGGATCCTCAATAAGATTAAGAGCCAATTTCTCATCAGAAATCATGGATGCCAGACGGCAGTGGGATGACATATTTAAAATGCTGAAAGAAAAAAAAAACTATCAAGAATTTTATATTCTATTGCTGCTTCAATAGTCTCCCTTTGTTTTTGGTTTTCAACAACTTGATTATAATGTGTCTTAATGTGGACCTCTGAGACTTATCAACTCAGTGGTGGGGGCAAGATGGCGGAGGGGTAGGAGACTCCGCTTCAACCAGTCCCCGGAATTTAGCTGGAAATCTACCAAACCAGTCCGAACACCCACGAAATCAGCCTGAGATACCCAGGGCCATCTTACTGAAGTTGCTTCCTGCACGCTATCCCGTCTATTATTTATTTCCTATGCTTGCTTAATTTGGATACTGAACAGGAACCAGCCTGAGACGCAGGAAGACACATCTGGATCTCTACAAATGAACATCTCCAGCACTGAGTATTGAGGTACGAAGCGGGGAGCCATGAAACCACGCACAGATATCGGAAGATAAACGGAAGGGGGAGGGAGCCGCCGCGTTCGGGCGCCAGGAAGTGGTAGCCACCTGCACGGGGGAGCGGGAGGGCTCACGGTCAGCACCCGCAAAACAGCAGACTGAGACCGTGAGCGGGTGCACGCACCACCAGGCATCTCGCGGAACTCCGGAATCCCGGTTCGCTCACCGGATCCAGACTGAGACCGGGAGCTTCCGGAGCGCGCGGGGCGGCTGGCGGCGTTAGAAACACAAAGGACAGAGACGCGCCGGCCCTGGAAGTGAGGGCTGGGACGTCGGGTGTGGGGCGCACATCCCGGGACGCTGCAGGGTTGAGCAGCACCAACAGTAACAGAGTTAAAGTGGCCAGAACATTAGTAGAGAACGGGCCGCAATCCCTCTGTTCTGTGACAGAGGCTGAAATTTGGCCGCTGCTGCTCTGACTGTCAGAAGAGGCACAGCAAACCGCCAGGGAAAGCCGCCAGAGAACAAAAGCCTGGAAATACCGGCTCAGAGAGTGCCCATCCCCATCCCCCCTCGCAGGGGACACGGAGACTTTACCCAAACAGGGTTGCCTGAGTATCGGCGCGGCAGGCCCCTCCCCCAGAACACAGAAGGCAGGCTGAAAAATCAAGAAGCCCACAACCCGGGCGCCTGGGTGGCGCAGTCATTGAGCGCCTGTCTTTGGCTTAGGGCGTGATCCCGGCGTTCCGGAAAGGAGTCCCTCATCGGGCTCCTCTGCTGGGAGCCTGCTTCTTCCTCTCCCACTCCCCTGCTTCTGTTCCCTCTCTCGCTGGTTGGCTGCCACATAAATAAATAAATAAAATCTTTAAAGAAGAAGCCCACATCCCTAAAATCCCTATAAAACAAGGGGCACGGCCTGGGACCCGGTCAATAATTTGGGCTCTGGAAACCCCGCAACCTCTCTTCATCAGAATGACAAGAAGGAGAAGCCCCCCCCCCCCCCAGCAAAGAAAAGACAGTGAGGCTGTGGCCTCTGCCACAGAAATAATGGATATGGATGTAACCAAATTATCAGAAATGGAATTCAGAGTAACGATGGTCAAAATGATGAGTAGAATTGAAAAAACTATTAACGAAAAGGTTACTGAGAATATAGAATCCCTAAGGACAGAAATGAGAGCGAATCTGACAGAAATTAAAAATTCTATGAGCCAAATGCAGGCAAAACTAGAGGCTCTGACGGCCAGGGTCGCAGAAGCAGAGGAACGGGTTAGTGAATTGGAGGATGGGTTAATAGAGGAAAAAATGAAAATAGAAGATGGTCTTAAAAAAATCCACGCCCACGAATGTAGGTTACGGGAGATTACTGACTCAATGAAACGATCCAATGTTAGAATCATCGGCATCCCCGAGGGGGTGGAGAAAAACAGAGGTCTAGAAGAGATATCTGAACAAATTGTAGCTGAAAACTTCCCGAATCTAGCGAGGGAAACAAACATTCGTGTCCAAGAGGCAGAGAGGACCCCTCCCAAGCTCAACCACGACAAACCTACGCCACGTCACGTCATAGTGCATTTCGCAAATATTAGATGCAAGGATACAGTATTGAAAGCGGCCAGGGCAAAGAAATTTCTCACGTACCAAGGCAAAGGCATCAGAATTCCGTCAGACCTACACAGACCTGGAATGAGAGAAAGGGTTGGGGGAGCATATTTAAAGCTCTTTCAGAGGAAAACATGCAGCCAAGGATCCTTTATCCAGCAAGGCTGTCATTCAGAATTGATGGAGAAATAAAGACATTTCAGAATCGCCAGTCACTAACCAATTTTGTAACCACGAAACCAGCCCTACAGGAGATATTACGAGGGGTTCTATAAAAGTAAAAAGACCCCAGGAGTGATACAGAACAGAAAGTCACAGCCAATACAAACAAAGACTTTACTGGCAACATGGCATCATTAAAATCATATCTCTCAGTAATCAGTCTTAATGTAAATGGTTTGAACCATCCCATAAACGCCACAGGGTTGCAGATTGGATAAAAAGAAATGACCCATCCATTTGCTGTCTACAAGAGCCTCATTTCAAACCCAAAGATGCATTCAGACTGAGAGTAAGGGGATGGAGTACCATCTTTCACGCAAATGGACCTCAAAAGAAAGCTGGGGTAGCAATTCTCATATCAGATAAATTGGATTTTAAACTACAGACTATAGTTAGAGACGCAGAAGGGCACTATATTATTCTTAAGGGAAGTATTCAACAAGTGGATATGACAATTATAAATATATATGCCCCCAACAGGGGAGCAGCAAGATACACAAGCCAACTCTTAACCAGAATAAAGAGACATATAGATAAAAATACATTAATAGTAGGGGACCTCAACACTCCACTCTCAGAAATAGACAGAACACCCTGGCAAAAACTAAGCAAAGAATCAAAGGCTTTGAATGCCATACTCGACGAGTTGGACCTCATAGATATATATAGAACACTACACCCCAGAACCAAAGAATACTCATTCTATTCTAATGCCCATGGAACATTCTCAAGAATAGACCATGTTCTGGGACACAAAACAGGTCTCAACCGATACCAAAAGATTGAAATTATCCCCTGCATATTCTCAGACCACAATGCTCTGAAATTGGAACTCAACCACAAGGAAAAATTTGGAAGAAACTCAAACACTTGGAGACTAAGAACCATCCTGCTCAGGAATGACTCGATAAACCAGGAAATCAAAAATCAAATCAAACAATTTATGGAGACCAATGAGAATGAAAATACAACAGTCCAAAACCTATGGGATACTGCAAAGGCAGTCCTAAGGGGGAAATACATCGCCATCCAAGCCTCACTCAAAAGAATAGAAAATCTAAAATGCAGTTTTTATATTCTCACCTCAAGAAGCTGGAACAGCAACAGAGGGACAGGCCTAATCCACGCACGAGGAAGCAGTTGACCAAAATTAGAGCTGAAATCAATCAAGCAGAAACCAGAAGTACACTAGAGCAGATCAACAGGACTAGAAGCTGGTTCCTGGAGAGAATCAATAAAATTGACAGACCACTGGCAAGACTTATCCAAAAGAAAAGAGAAAGGACCCAGATTATTAAAATTATGAATGAAAAAGGAGAGGTCACGACGAGCACCACTGAAATTGGAAGGATTATTAGAAATTTTTTATCAACAGCTATATGCCAATAAACTAAGCAATCTGGAAGAGATGGAATCCTTCCTGGAAACCTATAAACTACCAAGATTGAAACCGGAAGAAATTGATTCCTTAAACAGGCCAATTAATTATGAAGAAATTGAGTCAGTGATAAACAACCTTCCAAATAACAAAACTCCAGGCCCGGACGGTTTTCCTGGGGAATTCTACCAAACATTCAAAGAAGAAGTAATACCTAGTCTCCTAAAGCTATTTCAAAAAATAGAAACAGAAGGAAAGCTACCAAACTCATTCTATGAGGCCAATATTACCTTGATCCCCAAACCAGGCAAAGACCCCCTCAAAAAGGAGAATTACAGACCGATCTCCCTAATGAATATGGACGCCAAAATCCTCAACAAGATACTTGCTAATAGAATCCAACAGTACATAAAAAGGATTATCCATCACGATCAAGTGGGATTCATACCTGGGATGCAAGCGTGGTTCAATATTTGCAAATCAATCAGCGTGATACATCATATCAACAAGAAAAGACTCAGGAACCATATGATCCTCTCAATCGATGCCGAAAAAGCATTTGACAAAATACAGCATCCTTTCCTGATTAAAACCCTTCAGAGTGTAGGAATAGAAGGTACATTTCTCAGTCTCATAAAAGCCATCTATGAAAAGCCTACTGCAAATATTATTCTCAATGGGGAAAAGCTGGAAGCCTTTCCCTTAAGATCAGGAACTCGACAAGGATGCCCACTCTCGCCACTCTTATTCAACATAGTACTAGAAGTCCTTGAAACAGCAATCAGACGACAAAAAGGGATCAAAGGTATTCAAATCGGCAAAGAAGAAGTCAAAATGTCTCTCTTCGCAGATGACATGATACTCTATATGGAAAACCCAAAAGAAGCCACTCCCAAACTATTAGAAGTTACAGAGCAATTCAGTAACGTGGCGGGATACAAAATCAATGCTCAGAAATCAGTTGCATTTCTATACACGAATAACGAGACCGAAGAAAGAGAAATTAGGGAATCCATCCCATTTACAATAGCACCAAAAACCATACGTTACCTTGGAATTAACTTAACCAGAGACGTAAAGGACCTATATTCTAGAAACTATAAATCACTCTTGAAAGACATTGAGGAAGACATAAAAAGATGGAAAGATATTCCATGCTCATGGATCGGAAGAATTAACATAGTTAAAATGTCCATGCTACCCAGAGCAATCTACACTTTCAATGCTATCCCGATCAAAATACCGAGGACATTTTTCAAAGAACTGGAACAAATAGTCCTTAAATTTGTATGGAAACAGAAAAGGCCCCGAATCGCCAAGGGACTGTTGAAAAGGAAAAACAAAGCTGGGGGCATCACAATGCCGGATTTCGAGCTGTACTACAAAGCTGTGATCACAAAGACAGCATGGTACTGGCACAAAAACAGACACATAGACCAATGGAACAGAATAGAGAGCCCAGAAATGGACCCTCGGCTCTTTGGGCAACTAATATTTGATAAAGCAGGAAAAAACATCCGGTGGGAAAAAGACAGTCTCTTCAATAAATGGTGCTGGGAAAATTGGACAGCTACATGCAAAAGAATGAAACTTGACCACTCTCTCACACCATACACAAAAATAAACTCCAAATGGATGAAAGACCTCGATGTGAGACAGGAATCCATCAAAATTCTAGAGGAGAACATAGGCAGCAACCTCTATGACATTGGCCAAAGCAACCTTTTTCATGACACATCCCCAAAGGCAAGAGAAACAAAAGATAAAATGAATTTATGGGACTTCATCAAGATTAAAAGTTTCTGCACAGCCAAGGAAACAGTCAGAAAAACAAGAGGCAGCCCACGGAATGGGAGAATATATTTGCAAATGACACTACAGATAAAGGACTGGTATCCAAGATCTACAAAGAACTTCTCAAACTCAATACACGAGAAACAAATAAACAAATTAAAAAATGGGCAGAAGACATGAACAGACACTTTTCCAATGAAGACATACAAATGGCTAACAGACACATGAAAAAATGTTCAAAATCATTAACCATCAAGGAAATTCAAATCAAAACCACACTGAGATTCCACCTTACGCCAGTTAGAATGGCAAAAATAGACAAGGCAAGAAACAACAATTGTTGGAGAGGATGTGGAGAAAGGGGATCCCTCCTACATTGTTGGTGGGAATGCAAGTTGGTACAGCCACTCTGGAAAACAGTGTGGAGGTCCCTTAAAAAGTTAAAAATTGAGCTACCCTATGATCCAGCCATTGCACTACTGGGTGTTTACCCCAAAGATACAGACGTAGTGAAGAGAAGGGCCATATGCACCCCAATGTTCATAGCAGCAATGTCCACAATAGCTAAATTGTGGAAGGAGCCGAGATGCCCTTCAACAGATGACTGGATTAAGAAGTTGTGGTCCATATATACAATGGAATATTACTCAGCTATCAGAAAGAACGAGTTCTCAACATTTGCTACAACATGGACGGCACTGGAGGAGATAATGCTAAGTGAAAGAAGTCAAGCAGAGAACGACAACTATCATATGATTTCTCTCATCTATGGAACATAAGAACTAGGATGATCGGTACGGGAAGAAAGGGATAAAGAAAGGGGGGGTAATCAGAAGGGGGAATGAAACATGAGAGACTATGGACTATGAGAAACAAACTGAGGACTTCAGAGGGGAGGGGGGTGGGGGAATGGGATAGACCGGTGATGGGTAGTAAGGAGGGCACGTATTGCATGGTGCACTGGGTGTTATACACAACTAATGAATCATCGAGCCTTACATCGGAAACCGGGGATGTACTGTATGGTGACTAACAATATAATAAAAAATCATTTAAAAAAAAAAATAAGGCCAGAATTACACTAAAACCAAAAGCAGACAAAAATATTCTAAGAAAAGTAAAACTACAAACCAGTATCTCCCATGAACATAGATGCAAAATTCCTCAACAAGATATTAGCAAATCAAATCTAACAACGTATAAGAAAAGTTACATATCATGACCAAGTAGGACTTATTCCTGGTATACAAAGCTGGTTCAATACTGGAAAATCAATTAATATAAATAATCATATCAACAGGCTAAATGAGAAAAATCATACGATACTATCAATAAATGCAGAAAAAGCATTTGACAAAATCCATCACCCACTGATGACAAGAACTCTCAGAAGACTAACAGAAGGGAACTGCCTCAACTTTAACATATTATCTACAACTAATATGATACTTAATGTTGAGAAACTAGATGCTTCTCCACTAAGATCAAGAATAAGGCAAGGATGTCTACTTTTTACACTCCTATTCAGCACTGTACTGGAAGACACAGCTAATTCTAGAATAAAACATGAAAAGGCATTCTTAATGCTAAAATACAATATAATAAAAACATATAGATTCAGAAGGAAGAAATAAATTTGTGTTTGTCTTTATTTGCAGATGACATGATTTTCTATGTAGAAAATCCGAACAGAATCAACAATAACAACAACAAAAACTCCTAGAACTATCAAATGATTATAGTAAGGTTTCAGGATACTAGGTTAATCTATACAAGTCAATTGATTTCCCCAAATACCAACAATGAACAATTGTAATTTGAAATTAAAAACACAATGCCATTTATATCAGCACCAAATAGAGATAAATGTTTAGGTATACATTTAACAAAATGTATATAAGATCGACATCAGGAAAAATACAACTCTCTGCTGAAAGAAATCAAAGATCTAAGTAAATGGAAAGATGGTCTGTGCACACGAACAGAACATTAAATATTGTCAAGATATCAGGTTTTCCCAATTTGATCTATAGATTCAACACAATCTCAGCAAGTTTATTTTAATTGGGGCAAAAAATTATCATAAGATATACAATCTTAACCTTTTTTAGGTGTACAATTCAGTACTGTTAAGTACATTTACATTGTTGTGAATGTATCTCCAAAACCTATTCATCTGGCAGAACTGAAACTCTGTACCCATTGAATAACAATCCCCCTCTGCCCCCTCCCATACTGTCTAGCACCAATCATGTATCTAAAGTAGTCAAATTCATAGACTTACTGTATCTATTAATTTGACTACTTTAGATATCTCACAAAAATGGAATGCTACAGTATTTGTTCTTTTTTGACTGCCTAATTTCACTTAACATAATGTATTTTTTTTTTTTAAGATTTTATTTATTTATTTGACAGAGAGACAGCCAACAAGAGAGGGAACACAAGCAGGGGGAGTGGGAGAGGAAGAAGCAGGCTCCCAGCAGAGGAGCCTGATGTGGGGCTCGATCCCAGAACGCTGGGATCACGCCCTGAGCCGAAGGCAGACGCTTAACCACTGTGCCACCCAGGCGCCCCTTAACATAATGTCTTAAATGTGCATCTTTGTGGTAGCATATGACAGGATTTCCTGCATAGTATTCTACTGTAGTATATACCACATCTTTTTTAACCATTTATCCAGTGATAGAAAATTTGGGTTGCTTTCACCTCTTTGCTATTTCAAAAATGTATTCTGTGAATATGAAGTACCTGATTCTAAAGTTTATACAGAAAAGCAAAAGACCCAGAACAGTCAACACACTAATAAAGGAGAACAAGGTCAGAGGATTGACATTACCAACCTCAAGACTTACTATAAGGCCACAGTAATCAGGACGGTGTGGTATTGGAAAAGAACAGACAGATCAATGCAAGAGAACAGAAAACTCAGAAATAGGCCCACACAACTATAGCCAACTGATCTTTGACAAAGGTGCAAAAGCAAGTGAATAGAGAAAGCACAGTCTTTCCAAAACTGGACATCATTCACATGCAAAAACATGAATCCAGACACAGACCTTACACCTCCACAAAAATTAACTCAAAATGGATCATAGGAGTAAAGGTAATATGGGAAGCTATAAAACTCCCAGAAGACAACATGGAAGAAAATCTAGGTGACTTCGGGTTTGGTGATGACTTTTAGATAAAACACCAAAAACATGATCTGTGAAAGAAAAATCTGATAAGGTGAACTTCTTTAAAATCAAAATCTTCTATGGTAGCACAATGTGAATGCACTTAATATCACTGAAAAGTACATTTAAAATAGTAAAATAGTTAAAATGGCAAATCTTATGTTATGTATATTTTACCACAAAGAAAAAAAAATCTTCCTTTATACATCTTGAAAAATGCCCTCTTACTTTTGATGGGTTATTCTGACAATCTTCAAAGAAAGATAAAAGCAAAGTCAAAAAAAAAAAAAAAAAAAAAGGGAAGTGTGAGATATTAAAATGTAATCTGGAATCAAAGTATTTTCTTAATTTTTTAGTTCCTACACATTTTTCCTACTGTTAAAATTTTAGTTATGCATTATTTCCTATTGTAGTTCAAAAACACTGGATGTAAGACCAAAAAAATTTAACTTCTGCTCTCCAAAAGACACTGTGAAGACATACAGCCAATCTCCAGAACTTTTTCATCTAGCATAACCCAGAACACAGTGTCTAGAGTCAATACATTACTGTGTACTTCAAATTTTGTTAATAGGGTAGATTTCATGTTAAGTGTTTGTAACACCAAAAACAAATAAACAAACAACAACCACAACAAAATGTGACACAAGGTAACTCTTGGAGGTGTTGGATATGGCTATTACCTTGATTATGATCATGGTATTAGGGTTACTTGCATATACCCAAACTCATCAAACTGTATACACATTATATACGAGCAATTCTTTGTATATCAGTGATAATAAAGTTGTTTTTAAAAAGCCAGAGGCACAAACTTCAATTTATAAAATAAATACATCACAGAGATGAAAAGTAAAGCATAGGAAATAATAAGGTACTAACTAATGTCATATGGGGACAGATGGCAACTACACCTTATCATGATGAGCAATGCATAATGTATAGAATTGTCAAATCACAATGTTGTGCACCTGAAACTAATATGACATTGTAGGTCAACGACACTTCAATAAAATTTTTAAAATTTTTTTAAAGCCATTGCTAAGAGAATGGAAAGATAAGCCACACACTGGGAGCAAATATTTGCAAAATACATACCTGATAAAGAACTTGTACCCAAAATTTATGAAGAATCCTTAAAACTCAACAAGAAAACAAACAAAAATTTTAAATGGGAAAAAGATATGAACAGACATTTTACCACAGAAGTTGCACAGATGGCAAAAAAGCACATGACATGATGTTCAACATCACTAGTCATTAAGGGAATGCTAACTAAAATCATAATCAACTATCACTACATACCCATCGAAATGGCTAAAATTCAAAATACTGACAACACCAAATCCTGGTGATGATGTGGAGCAACAGAAACTTTCATTCACTGATGTGGCAATGCAAAATAGTGTAACTACTCTGTTAGATAGTTTGGTGGTTTTGTACAAAAATAAACATACTCTTGGAGCGCCTGGGTGGCGCAGTTGTTAAGCGTCTGCCTTTGGCTCAGGGCGTGATCCCGGCGTTCTGGGATCAAGCCCCACATCAGGCTCCTCCGCTATGAGCCTGCTTCTTCCTCTCCCATTCCCCCTGCTTGTATTCCCTCTCTCGCTGGAGGTCAAATAAATAAAATCCTTAAAAAAAATAAAATAAAATAAACATACTCTTAGCACTGGGTGTTATACGCAACTGATGGATTCTTGAACGCTACGTCTGAAACTAATGATATACTATGTTGGCTAACTGGATTTAAAGAAAATAAAAATAAATAAACATACTCTTACTACATCATATGATTCAGCAGTTACAGCGATTTATTCAAAGGATTTGAAAATGTGTTTCTACACAAAAACATGTACATGAATATGCAGAAACTCTACTCCTAATTGCCAAATCTTGGAAGTAATCAAGATGCCCTTCAATAAATAAATCTATAAACAAACTGTGGTCAAAAACCACAGAATTTACAACACAAAGAGTGAACCCTAATGTAAGTTATGGATTATGCTAATAATAACACATCAATATTGGCTCAGTTTTAACAAGTGTACCACATGAATGCCTGATATAAATAATGAGAGAAACTGGGGAATGTGTGAGGGAGGTAAATGGGAACTCTACTTTCTGTTCAATTTGTCTGTAAACTTCAAACTGTTCAAAAGAAAAAAATCTATTAATTTTTTTAAAGTATGCTAAAAAGCCTTAGATGAGGCAGGCATACTGTTGCTGTGTCCCTGCGGTAGTCAGATGGCCCCTGGGTTCTGGCACCACTGCCAGACCTGGATGCCCCGCAAGCCTGCAATCTGACAAGACCCACACCACTACCGTGCTTGCGAAAGCATCTTAACAGTACAATTGATGCAATTTTTGGCCCAGGCAGTCATGGCTTCAACGGGGCCTTATTTGTGTGCACTGCCTGTGACAGCCACTGCTCATCTGCCTGGGCAGGGTCAAGGTACCAGAATGAGGGGCAGGGAATCCTCCTGGCTGGAAGTACAGAACCACAGGAACTTGACAATGAGAAATCCACTTCAGGAGAAGATCGATTTGCAAATTCCCACCATGAAAAACCCAGACAGGTTAACTTCCCCAAGGACATACAGCCAATATATTACTCAGTGGCGATGAGGCCCAGGTGGTTTGGCCCTCACCATGCAGGCCACAACCATGATCACTGTGAAGGACTGTTGATTTCCTTGCCTTCACAGTCATCAGGGGCTCTCCATGAGGTTTGCCATTGGGGCGGGGCGGGGAAGCCAGTTCTAGGAATGCAGAGTGCTGACCAGACGTCAGGCTCTGTTGTAGGCATTTTACTTGTATTAACTCATTTAATGCCCCCAGCAGTTTTAATGAATGGTCACCACCATCAGAGGCAACGTACAGTTTTATATCAAAAGAAGTTTGGTTGGCACACCACAGTTCTGTGAAATAAGAAGGCTGGAAAACTTGCCCACTTTTTGGACATGGACAAATTTTGCTGGGATAGTGCATTAGGAGGGAAAGATGGCTGCCAATCACATTAACTGCGGTTGGCACGCCAGCATTTACCAGGACATAAACTATACTTGGAAAAGTCATAGGTTAGAGAAAATCATTTATTCACTGAAGAAAAACCAAAGGAGTCATGAAAGAAGGTAAGAAATTTCACTTAGTGATGGACTGTGTCCACCTTCATAGTATGCATGTGACTATTCACAGTATAAACGCTTTGGGGGGAACCTGGCTGGCTCAATTGGTAGAGCATGCGACTCTTGATCTTGGGGTTGTGAGTTCAAGCCCCATGTTGAGTGTAGAGATTACTTAAAAATAAAATCTTAAAAAAAGTATAAACACTTTCATCCTAAAAGATACACAGCAGCAGCCTAAGAAAAACAGATATTAAAGACAGAGAATGGATATTCAATATGCAGATCATTAGCATGCTTGGAAGAAAATTCCTGAACAAATGGAAGAGAAGCAATATGTAGATAAAAGAATAGTTTCCTTGAGATGAAGAAAAACATTAATCTTCAGATGAAAACGTCTTGTCATGTTCAAACAAAATTAACAAAAACTGTCCAATATCTGAATGTGAATGGCTGACATTCTGAACTTCAAAAAAAAGAATGCAACAGGTTTTCAGGAAAAAAAAAATTTTTTTCCACAAGGGTACAAAATCGGGCTTCTCCTGAGTGTCACACAGCAACAGGATACAAAAGGAACAGCATATATATTAAGGGACCAGGCTGTGTCTGACTCAACAATTCTATATCAAGTCATATCTGAAAGCCACAGAAATAATTCCAATTATATATGAACTCTGAAGATTCCACCCTCTCTGAAAATATTCATCAAAATTCAAAAAATTAATCAAAATAAAACCTTTGAAGTAGAAGTGCATAGTAGAAGTCCTGAAGGTGAATGTGAAAATCAATTAAATAGAGGAAATATGTCTGAACAGTTACTATAAATAAGGTTTTAAAGCACTACAAATGTTAATAATTCGTTTTAATCTATTGCGTTTTTTAAAAACCTTTTTAATAAAAGTAATTTGGTTTAATAATGCCTCCCCCCAAATGTATGCTGATAACATGTATTTGAAAATGGTGATTGTGTTTGTCCTGTAAAACATTAAAGGGATTTCATTTTGTTGATTTTTTTACTTTACTTCTCTAATTTAAAGCAATGGTTATATTGGAAGCATTGAGTTCTTTATTAATGTCTAACTCGCCACCTGCAACATAAACTTCTCAAATAGCATTAAAACTGTGGATCACCAATACCTGTAAGGGTGCCTGGTACATAGTAAATACATAACAAATGCTTGTAGAATGAATGTGTAAGTGAAAGAAACTTACCTGGAAAACTAGAGGTTTCCCAGTAGGTCCACAATCTTTGATGGTGCTTCTTATAACATCCAAAGGCCTCTGAAAATGGCTCTGTATGACTTGGTTGTATCTATAATCAAACATTAAATAGAACTGAATTCTAGGGGCAGGGAGTTGAGAAAGAACCAACATCGGTCACTTAGAGGATGAAAGGGGACCCGTGAGGCATTGCACGCAAGTGTAAAGATAAACTTCTTTCTAATTCAGGTGTGTTTCCTGGTCTGGCTTTTGTTTAAGTTCTTCTTGTGCATCAGGCCTGAAGAGTATTATCGAAAAGCACAGAAAAGACAGAACTGTCTGTCTGGTCTTGACGGATTTGTACATGGACATCAGTGGGCTGAGGAAGAGCAGCCATCTGAAGAAGTCGCAATGCACTGCAACCGACCTTCCTTCAGTGATAGGAAGTACTTACGAGCCGGCACTCCTGGATTTTGATGGGACTATTTAGTGTGGCCCCTTCAGGGAGCTGGGGCCTTCCAGGAGGTTGCACACAGAATAAGGGACGTCCCTCCTGCAGTCTGCCATTTTTTAATGAACTTGTCCTTGCACCGTGTTGTCGGCAAAGGAAGTGAATATGTAACATGGTGGTCTCTCCATGACAAATCTAGAAAAATATATAAATGCTGGGCTCCACAGAGCCGGAATAGTTCTAGAAAAACATCATTTTATATACCTCACCCCATGTGAGAAAGATCTAGAGACGTGGGATTCCAGTCTTATTCCAGGAAACTTCCCCAATGTCAAGAGTGAGGCATGCTGGTGCTAATGACTAGTGGGGATAATCACCGGACACTGGATGTGGGTACTGAAGTGGTGTCTGAGTTTGGATTTCCTAGAAGCAGACCCAAGACTGCACTGACGTGCATGTAGTTATATCTGGGGTGGAGGTCATCTCAACCAACCCAGGAGCAGGAAGACAGGGAAGGGAAGGCAGCCAATAAAAGGTACAGTAGCAAGAAGTTACCACTGTGGATGATAACTAAAGCTCAATCCCACTGGGGCATTCTGAGAGTCAGAGAGAGTGATTGTGAACATTCAGATAGTCACGGATTTCAAGACTGGACTAAACTAACCTCAACCAGCTAAGAAAATATCCTACGAGACAGGGATGCAGGCTCATGGGTGTCGGATGGTGAAGTGTGCTCCTCAGCCTTTGATCAAGGATGTTATTAGAATTATCTAACAACAAATATTACAGATATAAAATATAAAATAAATATAAATATAAAACAACAGATATATTGGCACAAGTACTGACCCATCAGTAGAGCCGGACAAGGTGCTTTAGGGCCCCGGCTCTGTGAGGAACTGATTCTGTAGTCACTGGACCCCGGGGGGAAGGGGTGAGGGTGCCTGGCCCAGTGGAGGGCGTCAGAACACTTAGGTAACCCGAACAGTCTCCGTGCACTAACCAGCACGGGACAATGTAAACCAGTTGTCCTGCATCAGGAATTTCCCCTTGTCCCCACAAACTCCGGGTCACCAGTAACTCATACAGCATCTTTGTGTGTATTAGAGGAAAGCATTCTCTACTGTCAGGCTGGGTGAGCAGACTGCTGGCTTCACGGTGAAGATGGAAGGCTCCCAGCAGGAAGAATGCTTAAGAAACGAAAGGTTCCCCTCTGGAGTGGTGAATTAGAAAAAGGTAGCTTCTCAGAGTGAAAAGGTGCCGCCGTCTCTAGGGGAATGATCTGGAAAAGCTCCTACCTCACCCCACGAGAAACGTTTACCCCTCATGAGAAGAGGACTCAGAAAGAAGTGCCCCTTTTCCAGATGCAGCATGGGGGTCTGCACGTTGGACAGGAGAATCAGGGCTACATTTCAGTTGTCCCCACCCTACTGGGCACTCTGTGCAGTGCACAAACTGCACAACTGTTCAAGGTGGCACTGCCAAACCCTGGTTACACTCCTCAAACTTAGTTTCCCACTTCATCTCCCAAACTTATTTCCTCTCCTTTCCTGCATGAACACCATACCCCTACCTATTAAATACTGTCTAAAAGTTTAGAGTTTGCACGGGTCACAATTAATTTGGCTTATCGTCTTCAATGTATTTTAACTTTGGCACATAAAACACAGCACAACTATGCACTGAGAGACATCTGGCTAACTAGACGGCTCCACGGTGAACACAGTGCTGTTTTGGAATGTAGGGTGCACAACCTTGAACCCAAGGTGGTCCCTCCATTCCCAGAGCAGAAGGGGAAGCAGCCAGGAATGGTGTGTGTTCCTGCAAGTCATTCTGCTAACATCCGGCAGCCTGGCCTGCAGGAATCACTTCCAGGCGTAAGAGGATAATTGAGTGTTCACAGCCCATTGATTTCCTAGCCATGGCTGCAGAAATGTCAATAAGGTGCCAACTGTGGCAGGGGTTGCTTTGTGATCCATTCTCTTTTCTGCTGAAACTCAATTTGTCAAGGCTGCCAGATAATCCATGATGACTTTTAGTCACTGTAACCTGGGCTGGATTTGGGTCATTGACTAGGTTTCCATGTTAGTTACCTCATATTCTAGAGTGTAACCATCATGCATATTTATGTCAGGGTATATATCCTGGGCAATTACGATGTCTGAAAATTTAGAACCTCTGCTTTCAGAATGTTCAGTGATATATATTACAAGATACATGACAGGCTCTGAGCAGGACAGCAGGAGAATTGGTTTTCCATTAACCATCTCAGTAGTATCTGGAAGGTCACCTCAAGCTCCAAAAAGCAAACCAGTCCATTGCAGATGAAATGTTTTATGACACCATGACTATAAATCACGCTATCACGAAGGCACACTTGTAATTCTCCTGGGGCACTGGAGAGCAGCACTACAGTTCTGACTGACTTGGGAGGGCATTGCGTTGCCTGCATCAAAACCATCCCTGGCTTCCTCCGAACAGTACGGCAGCAGGGATGCTGAGGCCATCAGAGCAGAGCACAGAGCAGGGCACCCATGCAGCGGAGCTCTCAGTAACTGCCCTGTTCACATTCCCGGCCCAGTTACTCTGCTGCATTGATGGGGTGCAGCTCCTCCTAACTGTTCTGTTCACATTGTACAGTTACCTCACTACACTGATGTAGTAGGATGCTCCTAACTGCCCTGTTCACATACACTGTCCAGTTGCTACAGGGCTCTGATGTGGCAGGGCTCCTCCTAAATGACTCATACACATCCCCTACCAATTACTCCACTACAGTGATGGGGAAAAGCTCAACCTAATGACGCCATTCACATACATTGTCTAGTTATTTCATTGCATTGAGTGGCAGGAGCCCTCACAGCTGTCCCTTTCACTACCTTTATACAGTTACTCCCCTGCAATAAGATCGTGGGACTCCTCCTAACTACCCTGTGTGAGTAAACCATACAGTTACTCCACTAGTGATGGGCAAGGCTCCACCTGACTGCGGCTTTAACACACACTATCTAGTTGCTCTGCTGTAGGGCTCCTCCCAATTGTCCCATTCACATCTACTGTGTATTACTCTAAGGTACTGATGTTGTAGGACTTTTCCTAATTGCCTCATTGACATACACTACAGTTACCCAACTGTACTGACGAGGCAGGTGTTCTCCTAATGTCCCCATTCAGATCCACTATCCAATAATCCACTGCACTTACATGGTAGGGTTCTTAATATATTTCCCTGTTCACACACTGTCAGTTACTCCAGAGCACTGATGTGGAGCTTCTCAAACCACACCATATCACATACATTGCACAGTTACTGCACGGCACTTACTGCATCTTTGCCCTATATGCAGCCCCTGCCCAGCTACAGAAATTGCAAGGCTCCGCCTCTTCACAGCCATAAAAGATTCTTCCCAATTATACCACTGCATGGAAGATTTGGAGCTCTGTGTATTTGTTCCATTCACACACTCCTATCCAGTTATTCAACTGCACTGAGGGGGTGGGGTTGTTGCTCTTGGCCCAATACATATCCCCTGACCCATTATCCTACTGCACTGGTGGTTTGGTGTTCTTGCTCTTTGTCGAGCTGGCATTTCACCACTGTCCCATTCTCATACCCTGCCCACCAACACCACTGCACTGCTGGGGTTAGAATACTCCTGACTGCCCTGCTAACATTTCCCTGTCCAGGTGCCGGTCCAATGATGAAGCAGGGCTCTTCCTGTTTGCTCTGTTCACTCCTTCAGCCCAGTAATACTACTTCACCCAATGTTCAGGAGTCCTGCCATTTCCGCGACCACATCACTATCCAGTCACACCCCTGCAGTGATGAAGAAGGGCTCCTGCTCTTCATCCCATCCACATACATGGCTCAGAGCCTTACACTGATGATGTGGGTATAATCCACTTGCTGCGGAGGAAGTCCCCCATCCAGTCACACCATCAAGATGCCGACACAGAGGGCTTTCTCTTTGCCCCATTCAAACACTCTCTCCACTTACATAATTGGGCCAATGGCATGAGGAGGTTCCTCTTTGCCCAGTTTCCATTTGCAGCTTTGCAGGATCTTAGTCTTCGCCCTGTTCACACTCCCCCACTACTTACATGACTGCATCTATGCTTTCAGAAGGTTCTTCTTTGCCCTGTCTTCATCAACTGTCCATGTGTACCACTGCAGCGGTGATACAAGAATCTTACTCTCTGTCCCACTCCCACTCTACTCCCAGATATATATGGCCATAATGATAAAGTTTTTTCCTCTCTGCCCTTTGCACATTCCCTCACCACATACACAACCACAACGGATGACATAGGCCAGCTCCTCTGTGCAGTTCATAATTCACTTCTGCTACAGCACGACACTTGTGGTTTGAGGATGTTCCTAATTGTCCTATTCACATCCTGTGTCATTACACCTATAGACTCATGTTTTGGGGTTCCCGTTATTTGCCCAGTTCATATCAGCTATCTAGTACTGCACTGCTGGGGTAGGACTCCTTCCTTTACCATATTCACATCACCTCTCCAGTTATAACAATGCACTGAAGGGGACGGATTCCAACTCTTGGTCCTGCTCAACTTCCCTATACTCCACTGAGTGGTATGTGGATTTTGTCTTTGCTCCTTTTACACCCCTAACAACCAAACCGGTGATGTGGCGTTGCTCCTGCCCGTGTGGTATACTTCTCCTTTCCAGTTGTCATACTATCCTGCTGGCACAGGGATGCGTGCCCTTGAGCTCTTCACATGCCAGGTCTGCACCGCTGCATGGATGGTGTAGGACTCTTGCTGGCTCTATATTCAAACCCTGCCCAGGGAAGGACTGGGCTGCTGTGTGGTCCCCCTCCTCACTGCCTCAGCTACACGCCATGCCCATTCCTACCATTGTACTGAGGGTGAGAGAATATAATCTGGGAGGCCTCTTTCACATCCCCTGAAAACTTTCACAACATTAACGATGCAGGTCGTTCTTCTCTGCACCATACATGGTACCTTTTCGCTTAACATTACTGACAGTGTAGGGATGAAAGAATAGCATTGGGATTCTTTTCTTTCTCCTGTTCACTTCCCCTACCAAAGAATCAATGTTCTTATGGTGCATCCTTCCTCTTTTTATACCATTCACATCTCTTCTCTAATTAAACCACCTCACTGATGGCACAGATCAAATACCATGTCCAGTCATGCCACTGACCAACACTGCAAGTCTCCTCTTGTTGGGTCGGTTCACACAGTCCTGGTTAACAACTGTACTGGGCAAGGGTTTCCTCCTCTTTGCCCCAAACACACCCCCAGTCCCTGGGTAAACACCCACAATGATGACGTGGCTGCTCTTCCCTGCACATTTACCCTTTCCAAGTTATATGACCACCCTGACAGGGTGGGGTTGCTCCCTTCTGCCCTGTTTATATCCCACATCCAGTAGCACTTGTGGTATATTTTTACTCCTTGACAACTTGCACCCCCTGGCCAATTACAGCAATGCATAAATGACATGGGGAACTCCTCCCTGGCCCTGCTCAAATCTCCTGCTCAGTTATAACCCTGAAATGATGGTGCGGGATCCTCTTCTTTCCGTCTTCACAATCTATACAATTGCACTACAATGCTGATGATTTGAGATTCCTCTTTTTATTTATTATTTATTTATTCTGTTATGTCAGTCACCATACAGTACTTCATTAGTTTTTGATGTAGTGTTCCATGATTCATTATTTGCATATAACACCCAGTTCTCATTGCAATGCATGCCCTCCTTAATACCCATCACTGGGCTAACCCATCCCCCAACCCCCTCCCCTCTGAAACCCTCAGTTTGTTTCCCAGGGTCCATAGTCTCTCATGGTTCGTCTCCCCCTGATTCCCCCCCCCCAGTTTTCCCTTCCTTCTCCTAATGTCCTCCATACTATTCCTTATATTCCACATGAGTGAAACCATACGATAATTGAGTTTCTCTGATTCACTTACTTCACTTAGCATAATCCCCTCCAGTTCCATCCATGTCAATGCAAATGGTAGGTATTCATCCTTTCTGATGGCTGAGTAATATTCCATTATATATATGGACCACATCTCCTTTATCTATTCAGCCGCTGAAGGGCATCTCAGCTCCTTCAACACTTTGGCTATTGCAGACATTTGCTATGAACATTAGGGTGCAGGTGCCCGTTCTTTTCACTACATCTGTATCTTTGGGATAAACACCCAGTAGTGCAATTGCTGGGCCATAGGGTAGCTCTATTTTTAACTTTCTGAGGAACCTCCAAATTGTTTTCCAAAGTGGCTGTACCAACTTGCATTCCCACCAACAGTGTAAGAGGGTTCCCCTTTCTCCACATGCTCTCCAACATTTGTTGTTTCCTGCCTTGTTAATTTTTGCCATTCTAACTGGTGTAAGGTGGTATCTCAATGTGGTTTTGATTTGTATTTCCCTGATGGTTAGTGATGTTGAGCATTTTTTCATGTGTCTGTTAGCCATTGGTATGTCTTCTTTGGAGAAGTGTCTGTTCATGTCTTCTGCCCATTTTTTGACTTGACTATTTGTTTTTTGGGTGTTGAGTTTGAGAAGTTCTTTATAGATCTTGGATACCAGCCCTTTATCTGTAATGTTATTTGCAAATATCTTCTCCCATTCCATGGGTTACCTCGTAGTTTTGTTGACTGTTTCCTTTGCTGTGCAGAAGCTTGTTTTGATGAAGTCCCAAAAGTTCATTTTTGCTTTTGTTTCCCTTGCCGTTGGAGATGTGTCATGAAAGAAGTTGCTGTGGCCGATGTCGAAGAGGTTACTGCCTATGTTCTCCTCTAGAATTTTGATGATTCCTGTCTGACATTGAGGTCTTTCACCCATTTAAAGTTTATGTTTGGGTATGCTGTAAGAGAATGGTTGAGTTTCATTCTTCTGTATATAGCTGTCCAATTTCCCAGCACCATTTACTGAAGACACTTGTCTTTTCTCCATTGGATATTTTTTCCTCCTTTGTCGCAGATTAGTTGACCATAGACTTGAGGGTCCATACCTGGGCTCTCTATTTTGTTCCACTGATCTATGTGTCTGTTTTTGTGCCAATACCATGCTGTCTTGGTGATCATAGCTTTGTAATACAACTTGAAATCAGGTGACGTGATGCCCCCAGCTTTGTTTTCCTTTTTCAACATTTCCTTGGTGATTCAGGGTCTTTTCTGGTTCCATACAAATTTTAGGACTATTTGTTCTAGCTCTCTGAAAAATGCCATTGGCATTTTGATAGGGATGGCACTGAAAGTATAGATTGCTCTGGGCCGCACAAACACTTTAACAATGTTTATTCTTCCAATCCATGAGCACGGAATAGTTTTCCACCTTTTTGTGTCTTCTTCAATTTCTTTCTTAAGTGTTCTGTAGTTTCTAGAGTATAGATCCTTTACCTTTTTGGTTAGGTTTATTCCTAGGTATTTTACGGGTTTTGGTGCTACTGTAAATGGAATTGATCCCCTAATTTCTTTCTACAGTTACATTGTTAGTGTGTAGAAAAGCAACTGATTTCCGTGCATTGATTTTGTATCCTGCCACATTACTGAATTGCAGTATGAGCTCTAGTAGTTTGGGGGTGGAGTCTTTTGGGTTTTCCACATAAAGTATCATGTCATCTGCAAAGACAGAGTTTGACTCCTTCTTTGCCAATTTGAATACCTTTTATTTTTGCTGTCTGATTGCTGATGCTAGGACTTCTAGTACTTTGTTGAACAACAGTGGCAAGAGTGGGCATCCTTGTCGTGTTCCTGATCTTAAGGGAAAAGTTTTCCCCACTGAAAATGATATTCACTGTGGGCTTTTCATAGATGGTTTTTATGAAATTGAGGAATGTACCCTCTATCCCTACACTCTGAAGAGTTTTAATCAGGAAAGGATGCTGTATTTTGTCGAATGCTTTTTCTGCATCACCCGAGAGGATCATATGGTTCTTTTCTTTATGTGTTCTATCACGTTGATTGATTTGCGAATGTCAAACTACCCTTGCATCCCAGGAATAAATCCCATCTGGTCGTGGTGAATAATCCTTTTTATGTACTGTTGGATCCTATTGGATAGAATCTTGGTGAGTATTTTGGCATCCATATTCATCAGGGATATGGGTCTGTAATTCTCCTTTTTGATGGTGTCTTTGTCTGGTTTTGGGATCAAGGTGATGCTAGCCTCACAGAACAAGTTTGGAAGTTTTCCTTCCATTTCTATTTTTTGAAAGAGCTTCAGGAGAATAGTACTAATTCTTCTTTAAATCTTTGGTAGAATTCCACTGGGAATCCATCAGGCCCTGGACTCTTGTTTTTTGGGAGGTTTCTGACTACTGCTTAAATTTCATTACTGGTTATTGGTCTATTCAGATTCTCAATTTCTTCCTATTTCAGTCTTGGTAGTTTATAGGTTTCCAGGAAGGCATCCTTTTCTTCCAGGTTGCTTAATTTATTGGCATATAGTTGCTGATAATAATTTCTAATAATCGTTTCTATTTCTTTGGTGTTAGTCATGATATCTCCACTTTAATTCGTAATTTTATTAATTTGGGTCCTTTCTCTTTTCTTTTAGATAAGTCTGGCCAGAGGTTTATTGATCTTATTAATTCTTTCAAAGAACCAGCTTCTAGTTTCCTTGATCTGCTCTACTGTTTTTCTGGTTTCTATTTCATTGATCTCTGCTCTAATCTTTATTATTTCTCTTCTCCTGCTTGGTTTAGGTTTTATTTGCTGTTCTTTCTCCAGTTCCTTTAGGTGTAAGGTTAGCTTTTGTATTCAGGATTTTTCTACTCACCCTCTTTACCATGGTCATTCTAGTCTGGTGGCACTATTGCCACAATAGTACAGATGTGCTCATCTCTGCCCTGTTCTCATCCTGAGGCTAAGCCCAGTGCTGGTGTGAGGGTCTTTCTCTTTGCTCTGTTCACTTGCACAACTCCTCTGATGATGTGGGACTGCTCCTCCTCCCAACTTTCCCTTGCCACTCAGGGAGTACCCTGATGATGTCAGGTTGCTCCCCTTCCCCTGTCCACATCCTGTCCCATTACACAACTACACCACAGTGCAGGACCCTTCTCTTTGCCCCTTTCATGCATACCACATCACAATGCTGTGAGGATCCCCCCCCCCCCCGCCTTTGCTTATACAGACCCACTGTGCACTTACACCACAGCACAGATGAGGCCTCCCTTCACCCTGCTCACATCACCAACCCAGCAACACCACCACACTGGCTTTGCCCTTGGCTGTTTTTTGTCCCGCTCACATCCCTCACAATGTAACCACTGTGCTACTGGTGCGATGTTTCTCCTCTTGGTCCCAATCATGGGTCCTGTCCAGTTATACCTCGACATTAATGGTGTGAGGATTCTCCTGTTCTTTCTATTCACATCCCCTGTGAGATTTCACCACTGAACTCTTCAGGTAGGACTCCTCCTCTTTCTCTTTCTCGCAAGCCCTGTCCCATCCCACCACTGCACTGACACATCAGGGATCACCCTCTTTCCCCCCACCCACATTTTTTGTCTAGTTGTTGCCTCACACCCCTTTCTATTTGCCAGATTCACATTCCTGCCCAAGTACATTGCTATTCTCATGGACCATATCGCATCTTTGTCCTGGTCACATCTTCTAACCACTTATGCTATTACAAAAATTATGGTGTAGGGTGACTATTCTCTGCACTGATGATATCCACTGGCCAGTTACACCAGTGACACCAGCACATGGATAGGGTGGGGCTCCTTCTTTTTGCCCCATTTGCTCAATGACATGACTATACTGATGTTGCTGGAATGCATCACATGCCCTGCGCAGTCGGACCACTACACTGATGACGTGGGTTTGTTCCTCTGTGCCCTTAACATCCGCGGTCAGGCCACAGTGTTGTTTATTGCTCAGGGCTCTTCCACTGGGCCCCGCTCACATCTCTGTACCCTGGGCCCTGTATCCACCCTTCTCTACTGAGAAATGGTGCTGGGTCCTCCTCCTGCCTGGTTCACATCAACTGTACACACGCACCACTATGCTGATAGTACAAGGCTTATTTGCCCCAGTCACATCGCCTGTCCAGTTATCCCACTGCACTGATGCAGTGATCTAAAACTCTTCCTCTTGGCCCTAATAACATGCCCTGTACTGTATTTTGTACTGGTGGGGGGAGAGGAGTTCATTCTCCTTGAGCCCTTCACATCTCGTCATTGATACCACCACAGTGATGGTGTTGGGCTCCGCTTCTTTGCCATGATCAAGTTCCCTGTCCAGAGTCACCACTATACTGATGGTGGGAGCATGTGTCTCATTTCCTGTACACATCTTCCATCCAGCAACTGCTGGTGCAGGTTTCCCTGTCATACCCATGTTTGGGGATTCACATCTCTGCCCCTATCAGAAAGCTTCTCAAGTTATCCCCAGTGCACTGATCAATGGGAATTCTCCTCTTTTACCAATCACTATCATCATCTAATCGCTCCACTGCCCTGACAGACTGGGGTTCTTCCTCTTTGTTCACATCACCTGTCCAGTTATACCACTGCAGTTGGTGTAGGGCGTTTCCTCTTTGCCCCATCCACATGCCCTGTCTAGAGACTGACTGCATCTATGGGGCAAGTACTCCTATCTGCCACATTCATACGCTCTGTCCAGTTGCTCTAATGAACGGATAATGTGGGGCCCTTTTCCTTTGCTCCTTTTACAACCTTTGGCCAAACACATCACTGCAGTGATGGGGAGGGCCTCATCTTCATTGCCTTGTTCATATCCCGTGTTCAATTTCTCTTGCCCTATTCACACTCTGCCATTCCTGCACTGATGCTTCAGGGGTCCTCCTCACTAGCCTGGTCATACCGCCTTCCCAGCTACTCCACTGGACTGAAAGGAAAGGCTTTCTCTTTCCCCATTCACATCCTTTGTCCAGTTCTAGCACTCTACTCCTGGGGCAGGGCTCCTCCTCTTTCCCTTGTTCACAAGCCCTCTCCCTTGCACGGCTATATACACTAGGTAAGCTACCTGCTTAGTTCCATTCATATGCTCTGTCTAATTACACCAGCATACTGATTGTGTAAGCTCCAATTCTTTTCCTAATCATATTCTCTGCCAAGATCCCCCATGGCACTGATAGAATATGACTCCTCCTCTTTGTTCTGTTCATACATAGTCCCTTGTTTGCTACTCCACTGCACTTACAGGATAGGTGTCATTCATAGTCACTGCCAGGGTAAACCAATACATCAATGGACAGTCAGTCATACTCCTTACTGTTCACACCCTGTCCAGTTACTCCACTGCACTAATGGTGCAGGCTTCTTCTTTGTACGCTGCACACCACCCACCCAGTTTCCCAACTCCAATGACACACTGGCCTTCCTCTCTGCTCTGCCAAGAAATCACCAGGTGCAGCCTGGATGTCATTAATAACCTCAAAAATGTTAGGAAATAGTGCCTTGACAGAACAATTATATGGAGATGGTGATAATCTAGTTAGGTACTTCTCATTTGTCTGCCTTTAGCTCTAGTCTGAAAGGACTATAAAAAGAACAGATGGTAGGAACCAAAACATCGGCTTTTCGAAGATCTGAAATAACGGGGCTGTGTCCAGCTCCACAGTGTTGTAGCTTGTATTGAGACATACTGACAATCTTAAGAGGAGGTGGAAGGTTCACAGGTTCCCACTGACCAAGCCCTACAGAAGTGCTGCAGGTTTTGGTTTGTTCCAATCTAAGAGATTTTCCAAAATGGTGTCCATGCCTAAAATCAGATAGATCAGAAAGAGAGGGACTACCACTGTAAATTTACTTAATTTGACAGATCCGATCATAACATCATGTGACCCATCTGCCCGGAATGGGGTAATCCAATATGCCCTGCATTTTAAATGGGTTGCCATATTTCTTTAAAAGGGAAGACTTATCCCAAATAACTGACTTATACCCAGTATCTAAGAGAGCCAGGAAAAGTCGGTTATTTTATGGGCTCCAAAAGACCATCAGAGTAGTTTCTGTGTGGCTGTCCCCAAGCAGTGGGACAAGATCCAGGGAGTTGTCATCACCCTAGGGGAAGGGGCTAGGTGACAACCATTGTCGAAGGTCAGAATAAGACATGGGGCACTAGGACTCCTTGAACTAGGAACTGACAATGTCAGCCTCTGGCTGAGCAGGGCTTCCCATATCAAATGAAGGAAACTCGCTACAACATCTAGCATGTTTTTCAATTGCTGGAGTTTAAAAGTAGATTGGCCTGCAATTTTTTCATGAGGGATGCCCAGATCGCTAAGTTGCCAATATATAGATTTGTCTGGGGATGATGGTTGAAAGCTCTGCAGTGACTCACCAGGGGCTGGTGATGGATTAGGAAAAGGTCCTAAATGAAGAAATGCCTTCTTGAGTAGTCAGCATTTGAAATGGCTGCAGGTATGAGGTCTGGAGGAGCCTCAGGAAATGGTAATTCCCCCAAGAGAAAGTTTCCAGTGGTAAAGGAGGTTGCTAGGGGGAAACTGCCTAGAGGATCCAGCCAGTGGCTGGTTCTGATAAACTAAAACCTGCTTATTGTTGGGTGAGTCGTCGCTCTCAAGTCAATTAGGATATTTATTAGGCTTCCCTAAATGTGTGGGCTGAAGCCATCAGAGAAAGGACAGGTTTATAACTTGGCAGGGACTTATTTAGGAAAAGTTCCTTGGATTCTGGGTCAAGGAGAGCAGACTCTGGGTTTGAAATCGCTTCATTATCTGCAGGGTCAGGGTTTTCTACAAAACAATAAACCCACCAAACCATGCCAATCTTGAGTAATAATGTTTTGGCCTCCTCTACTGTTTGCTGTTTATTACAAGCCTTAGCAGAGACTGTGGCTATGCT
This sequence comes from Ursus arctos, assembly GCF_023065955.2. Lineage (NCBI taxonomy): Eukaryota > Metazoa > Chordata > Mammalia > Carnivora > Ursidae > Ursus > Ursus arctos. The sequence continues at coordinate 30,876,566 of NC_079873.1, read as the reverse complement.
AGGGTGAGCCCATTCCTAGGCCATAAAAATTCAATGTAATAATAGGAGGGGCTCACTCGGCATAGCAATTGTCTGGGAGCTGCTCTGACCTGGCTCTTAAGTGTCACTTTCAACTGTCTGATAGGTGTACTGAGTAAAGGTGTGAGGCTAGGCAGGGCATATAGGGGGCAATCTAACCCTACATAAAACTTCTCTCAGACAACGTGAGCATTCCTGGGTAAAGCATGTGTTTAGGGGTCCTGCGCTATTCCCAGTAACTGCCTCATTCCTTAGACCATGAGCCAGAGCTTGGAGCCAGTAGTTAAGACCTTTAGAACCTAGTATGCCCCCTTCTCCTGAACACTCTATACAAAGTCCCCAAGATGGTTTGTATTTTAGCCTTACAAAGTTTTGAGTCTTTGTCTCAATTTCCTGTTCACTCCCCACAGCTTTTATCCATTGGGTGTTTACAAGAAACACCTGCAGCTGTGGTTTGGTATCAGCCTGCCTTTCTAAGGTATCCCAGTCGACGTCCAAGGGGTCAGAGTCCACCTCCAAGAAAGCAACTGTGACACTGCCTCATTTATTCTTATGCTTTGTTTGTAATATGCTGCAGCGCTGAGGACCACAAGAGTGTTCTTGTGGTTATTTTATAAGTATTAATTAAACTGAGTACATCATCAGGAGTTTTCGGAGATGCTAGAACCAGATGTTCCTTATCCTTCCATTTTTTTCATTAAATATTGCACCAAGTGCCTCTAAGGACATGAACTCTTATCACCCACAGGGTTTACAAACAAAGTACAATACAGCAACAAGAAAGACAATAGTAAAGGAGTTTGTGACCAACACAAAAGGAGCCACAATCTCTGTGAAAAGAGCGGAACACGCGACTGGTCAGAGGGTCTTTTCACTGTAAGGATATCTCTAGGTGGGTGGTTTTCTGCTACAAGACAGGCCAATATGCCTAGCACCTATGAGAAAGGTCAGTTGAGTAGTTCCTACAGACTTCAGCCCTAGTGGAGGTTCAGTGGATCAAACACACCTATATCGGGAGAGAGGTAACCACCTCCTCTTTCTTTGGAAGGAACTTCACACAGTACAACAGCAAACTACCCTTGGCTCTCTTCCCCCAGATTAGGCATATTATAAACACTTAAGGAGCCAGATGGGGACCACCTTGCCCAGATTACAGCACCCTAAACTAGACAACCACTCGGAGAGGACTAAGCGTTTTGAGCTCTGCTATAATTTAGACTGCAGAACCACTGCAATACCATACAGACACAGCACAATGCAATGGCCAGTAAAGCGCCAGCAGCCAACAGCCAGCAGTGCCTTCCCACAGTATTTGCTGTCTGTTGGATTCACTTAGGAAACCCAGGGGCATGTCATCCCCATCAGTCACCAGACTACCCTGCTCATTGCACCGTTTTTAAAATGTACCAACTATTTGTTTTAATCACATAAAGTAAAAGACATAAGAGACAATCACCTTTCAAAGAAGAGTTTATTACTCACAGTTCCCCAGAGGGCAGAAGGTCCCAGCAAGCCATGGGGTCACTTGTAGGGAGAAGCAGAGAGAGGGGTTACGTAGAATTGGGACTTTTATTACTACGCAGTGGGAAGTAGCTAGGTGAGGACATCACCTACTAGGCAGGAAACAAAATATACTGAAGCTAGTGAGTGGTTGGAGGGTTTATAAGATTATGATAGAGATGTAAAAAACTTTGGGCCATTAGCATGGCTCAACTACTTCATGATGCCCAATCATCAATTAAAGAATATCAAAAATAGTTATTAAGCTATCACAGCCAACTACTCATAAACCATTGGCCAAGTACTCCCCTAGGCTGAATGCTCCTAGCAGCCACTCATGCCCTGGTCTGCTCCTTCCCTAGCCCGTCTGTTCCCTCCATCTTTACACCTCTTGCCGAATACTCTCCCAGGCTGTCAGAATCCTCCACTCAGTCAGGTCTTACATGATGCTCCCCTTTCTTTCACCCATGTACCTCCTGTCCCGTCCTGCCACAGACTAGATGCTACCTCTTTCCACGAACCACCTTCTGTGTCTGCCCCTAAGGTAGGTGTTCAACTACCATTTAGGCCCTACTGAGTCCTTCCCTAGTCTGAATACTTCTTCCTCCCTTGCACTTCCTGTCAAGCCTCACCTAAGACTATATCCACCCCTCACTCAAGGATTTCTTGCAGGGTCATCTCCTACGTTGGATACACCCACCACGGAAGTACCTGTTGTTGGTTACTTCACTAGGCTGGTTCCCCTACCAACGCATAGCCTAGAAGTCCTCCTCTAGGCTAGATGCTCCCTTCAACCACGCACAGCCTTCTACGTCTTACCACAGGCTGGATATTTCCTCCATGCATGCAACTCCTGCCCAATCCTCCTCTACGCCAGATTCTCCCTCTTCACATTCACCTTCTCATCAATCAGGCCCTACGATGGCTTCACCTTGCACATATGCACCACCTTCTGATACGTGTCCTACAGTTGCTGTATCCTCCACTCATAGACTTCCTGACGACTCACCTAATCTGGATGCATGCATCCAGCACCCATGCACTTCTGGCTACAATCTCAACTAGGCGTACTGTACCTCCACCAATGCACCCTCTGCCGAGTCCTGTCTTCAAGTAAAATAGTTCTTGATTATTAAATGTTAGCAGCTAACTGATTTTCTTTCAAAACACCTGTGGAGGACTAGCAAGCCCATCTGCTGTCCAGATAAGGTCTGTGAGCTGCCTTTCTGTAACTTACGCTTTAGAAATGATGTACTAATGTTTATGCAAGGATCCATCTTTCTTACAGCTTTTAAACACCTGTTTCCAAAGGTTGTTCTCAGTAAGAGGCTTATGCCAACCCCAAGCCCACACGACCCTCCAGGTTGCCCTCAGGCTCGACTTTTGGGCTCATATCTTCTTACACAATATGTTTTCTGCTGTGCTGACCTGTGTCTGACCCCAGCCTGTCCCCATACTGCTTTTGATCACAGACCTGGTTTGGCAGCCACATCCTCCCGAGACCATCCCCACTCACTCTAGTTTTAGTTTTCCACTCCCAACAGAGCACTAGTCATCCATGGTCTTCTCTCTCCAGGGCCCAAGCTAGAGCTAATCGTTCCTCACCATGCCCCCCCCCACACACACACAGTTTGGAAACGCACAAAGGGCCTAAACTCGGGTGGCTCGTTCTTTCCCAACGGCAGTGATTCTCAGTCTCTGCCCACCTCCCTCCCGAGTGCAGGAGTCCTGTGCCCGTCTACGAGGGGGACTTGGCAGGGCACTGCATTTACACCCATGCTCTGCTGACCACGGCCCCCATGTTTCCTGGGAAACCCACAAGCACGGCGGAAGCACAGTTCTTAAAGGGATGGCAGCACTGCCCTGCCCGAGTCTCCCACGCCCTCGTGACGGCAGAGGGCTTGCCAACATGAGGTCATTAAAGCTCAAACTCCAAACTCCACCTAGGACGTTGGAGAGTCTGAGCTACCGGGGAAGCCTGGCTCCCTATAGGTGTCACAGTGACCATCAGTGTCGACTACTGCACGGATTGTGAGGTGACCACCTGACCACACAGGTCTGCTAAGCCGACATAATTTATGCACCTACTCTCACGTCTCTGGCCTTTAATGAATTCCTCCTTAGCTGTGCCTTCTGGTGAAGCACCCGGGAGACTATTTTGTGCTAAAACAAGCCCCTGCCACAAGCCAAAATCAACAGCTTCTACGAATCAGCTATTTAACCAACATATCAAGATCTTAGCATATGATTGATTCCCTGGCATCACCCACCCTGGAGGCAGGCACTCCCTGTGGGCTGAAGGACACGGGAATAGGAGAAACCATGCCCTGGATGCTAAGACGCTCCACTTCGGGGATGGGGTGGCGATGCTGGTGCCATCCTGCAATCAGGTGAAGGAGAATCTCACCTGCAGCTGCTGGGGAGAGGCCTGCTGGCTACTCAGATGAACAGAAAAGTAACCGATGAACGTGGCTAAGGCCAGGAGGGCTTCCTGGCTCTCCGTAACAAGTCACAACTTTGTGGGGTGGACAACCTGACAGTGAGGTTTCTGAAAATGTTGCGCTGAATGGCATTATGGAGCAAGAAAAGTTGCTTGGATTTATACAACACATATTCCAATGAGCTCTAAACACAACCCTGACACTATTATTGTCAGGACACTCCTGTGAAGTCGGCAAAGGCAGCTCCACACTTTGATAGGTGGTGGAAGGAGGCAGAGAGGGGGGAGTCACCAGGCAGAGGGGAGCAGAGGGGAAACCAGGCTGAGGCCTGTCTGGTTTCCAGGTGTGTACCTCTGGCTTCTTCCTCTGAGTGGCACTCTTCTGTCTCTCCACAGGGTTGAGCAGGCTGCGGTTTCACAGCCAGTGGCCCAGGCGTCCAGCCATCACGGGAGAGCCAAGCCTAGGGGCGCGTGGGGAAACACACCTGAGCATCTGGTCTACCGGGAGGGAGAGACACGCAGCTGCTCATGAAGGACGCACTCTGTGCCGGGCACTATGTTCCGCAGCAGGTCACAGCCACACAGTCACTCCATCTTTGTGAAAATCCAAAGACGGAGGAACTCGCATTGTCCCCACTTCACACATGAGGAAAGTGTTGCTCAGAGAGGAGAGAGGACTGTCCAAGATCACATGGCCAGAAAGTGGTGAGCTGGGATAGCCAACCCAGCACCTCTGATCCCATTGTTGAAGCCGCCTGGGCAACCTCTGAGCAGCGCTCTATGATGGGCCAGGGGGCAACAGAGGGGAGGGGCCCTTGAGCAGGCGATGAACAGGAGAAAATGTTAAATGCTGACCGTCACAGGGTCACAGGAAGGGGACAGACTGCCAGAACACTTGATGTGACAACTATATTTAACCTACAACAGCACAAGAGTGTTTCTAAGAATCTATGTACTTGAGTCCACCACTTGGGACAGAACTTACACAGAACATACTTATAGCTCTCCAAACATGCATTCGGCCACGGATAACTCTAGGTCGCTCCATCAAATATATGACCATAGACAGATTCGGTGTTTCATCTGAGAATGAGACTAATAAATGTGTTTATAATGGAGTACATTCATAAATAAATCTGTTAAGGGGCGCCTGGGTGGCTCAGTCGTTTAAGCATCTGACTCTTGATTTTGACTCAGGTCACGATCTCAGTGTTGTGAGATTGAGCCCCGAGTCAGGCTCTGCACTGGGTGTGGAACCTGCTTAAGATTCTCTCTTGCCCTCTCCCTTTGCCCCTCCCTCCCCTTCCTCTCAAATACATACATACATACATCTATTAATAACTATTAAAAACTTGTAGAATTGCATGTCTTAGGCCAGATAATACCTTTGATGTTACTATTTACCAGTGCCCACGAGAGAGGACAGAAGGCTATACTCCACAGAGTGTCACAGCACTAGCTAATAATCCCTACCTCAAGTCCTGTTTCGGTCGGAATGAGGCGGGGGTATGAATGAATGAAATCAACCTGAGCATAGTTCCATTTCTGTACACCTCTTCACGGTTTCCCATCGCTCCTCAGTCTTCCTGTAAAGCCCCTGCCCCATTAAGCTCATGTCAACTGCTATGCCACCCTCTCCACCCACCCCCACTGCCATCTCCTCCTGACTGCCACACGTTCCCCTATCATGAACAAAGCCTTCAGCACCTCAGTCTTGGTCTTCAGTCCCATCCCAGTCCCCGCCATCGTTCTGGGAATTCAACATGCCAGGGAGCACCCACCCCCCAGCCAACCTCCTGGCCTCCCAGGCCTTGACTTGCTCAGAGGCAGTGAGGAAGTCGTTCCCCCACAACCAGCTACTCCCCTCAGGGCCACACACACCCCCACTCGGCAAACGCTGTCCCCAGTAAACTGCTCCCTGAAATAGCCGACTCCAGCATCCCACACCGACCGCCCCTTCCACCCTCCACTCCCCATGGGAGATCTCCTCCTGGATGTCTCGGACACCTCCCGCTCAGAAGGACAAAAAAAGACACCCGTTGGAAGCACGGCCCCGGATTTGAATCCTTTAATGGCTTGCGCTGCCAGAAGAGCAGGCCTCCCTCATCTGTGCTGGGGCCTAGAGGAGGCTGTGGGCTCTGGTCCCCGGGCCTCAGCACTTCCCGGGCTGGGGCGCCCCTTCGGCCGGCGGCGAGGTGTTGTCTCCAAAGAGGCGGCTCAGGTGCTGGTTGTTCACCAGGGCCCTCTGCACGTGCTCCGGGGTGATGCGCATCTTGTGGTGGTTGCGGGCCTCCTGGCTCGCCAGCTCCAGGATGTTGGCCGTCAGGTACTCGAGAATGCCAGCGAGGAAGATGGGTGTCGATGAGCTCAGGCGCTGGGCATAGAGACCCTCCCGCAGGAGGCGGTCCACGCGGCTAACTGGGAACTGGAGCTCGGCTCTCATGGAGCGGGACAGACCGTGCCTCTTATGTCGGTGAGAGTGCCAGTGGCTTCTCCTCCCAGACATGATGGGAGCTGGGTGTGGCCCCTGATCAGCCCACCCTGACGGTCCCAGCGGCCTGGGTCTGTCGAGACGCCAGAGCTCCCTCCTGCCCACTGTGCCCCGCGCTGGTCCGGGCGCTGCCTTTATGACAACTCCGACATTGTGATGTCACCGATGACACTGGGCCCTGATCAGGACTGGCCTAGAAACGTCTATGACAGATACCTGATCTCCCTGCTGAACCTCAGTATGAGGAAACTTTAACATTCTACTTGACTGCAGTATTCTAGCAAAAGATACGTTTGAGTGAAAAATTTTTCCTTGGCCATAGGATACCACTCCAGGTGTTCTAGCCTTATGTTGTCTTTGAGCTCTTTTACACCCCTTTTAAAGTTGTAGGTCACCGATATGCACAACCTCCAGTGCAGGCTCAAATGATCCCTCTCCCACCCAGTAATCAAACCAATTTGCCTCCATTTATACATTCATCGCAGTATTCCTGATTAACATTCCTGTTTCTGTTCTTTGGATTCTCTTGTGAACTAGTTATAATATCTGCCAATTTGCTCATGTGATAAAATGTTTTAACATGTGTTCATATCTGTATGAGTGCCATGATTTTATACTTCTTTCATAATTATCTTTAACTGTTTTAGAAGAAACACCCATATGTCCAAATGTAGGTGAGACATTAAGCCAGGTGAACTTGAATGACAGAAAAGTGGACCATGTGAACATTTAAAGCCCAGGCATGTCTTTTCTTGGCTCTTCAACATGACTCCAATGCACCAATTAGTATACTGTTAACTCCTAATAATTTGCTTTCTTCTCTACTTGTTTGGTGTTTCTGTTTTGGTTTTGGTTCATTTTAACCAGTAAGTTATTCCCTGCTATTGATAGCCATGGTTGGGAATTTGGTTTTTGGTTTTTATTTTTTTAGTAAGGTAAAGCCCACATAACATAAAATTCATCATTTTGGTCTTTTTTAAGTGTACAATTCATGTTTTTTAATACATTCACAATGCTGTGACACTATCACTTCCGATCCCAGAACAGTTTCATCAGCCCGAAAAGAAACTCCATACCCATTAAAGCAGTAACTCCTTATTCCTCCCTCCCCACCAGCCCCTGGCAGACAATCTACTTTCTGTCTACTTAAGTTAGCCTATTCTAGACATTCATATAAACGGACTCATGTGAGACATTTTGTATCTGGCTTCTTTCACTTAGCATGTTTTCAAGGTCTGTCCACATTATAGCACGTGTCACTACTTCATTTATTTTTATGGCTGGAGAATAATCCATTGTATACATATATCACATTTTGTTTATCCATTTATCAGCTGATAGACATGTGGGCTGTTTCCAACATTTTGGCTATTATAAATAATGCTGCTACAAGCATTTGTGTACAATATTTTGTGTTAACATCTGGCTTCGGTTTTCGTGTGTATACACCTAAAAGTGCAATTGCTTGGTCATGTGGTGAGAATGTGCATTTACGGTCTGACCATCTGGGACCTTTCTAAATAGATTGATGGTTTGTAGAGATCTGGTCCCCACTGGGTGAGAGACAACAGAGATTCTGGTTTGTCAGTCTTTTTGTCCGTCTATTTTTAGCGCAAATCAAGGCAGAAGGTCATGCCCTCTGGGAGGAGAACACCTACTTGATAGCTGTACCAGGGAGTTTTCCTGTTTCTATGTTTATACTTGACCTATGGATGAAATTGTAGAATTGAGAATACAAGCTCTATTGTCTGTGCTTGTACATCTATGTGTAACTCAGAAATGCCTTCATCTCTGATTTTGTGAGTATATAAAGTTTTCCTACCTCCACATGGTACTAGTATATTAGATTACAAATTCTCAGAAACTAAAGGCACTCCGTTCTGATTGGCGTATCTACATAAATAATTGCTTACATAAATTGAATATTCCTAAAATACCCTAAAAATAATGAAATTAAATTTCTGACCTTTTAAATGTGCTTGATTAATATTCTCGTAGAAACTAACTCAGATTCATTTCAAGAATTTAAATTCAAAGTGAAATAAGTCAGTCAGAGAAAGACAAATACCATATAATTTCACTCAAATGTGGAACTTAAAAAACAAAACAAATGAGTAAGGGGAAAAAGAGAGAGAAAGAGAGACAAGCCAAGAAACAGACTCTTGAGAACTGGTGGTTACCAGAGGGAAGGTGGGTGGGGGGATGCTTAAATAGGTGATGAGGCTTAAGGAGTGCACTGGTGATGAGCGCCGGGTGATTGATGGAATTGTTAAATCACTATACTAATACACCTGGAAATAATATGACACTGTATATTAACTATATTGGAATTAAAATATTTTAAAAAGAATTTAAATTCATATAATTTAAATATTTGGTGAAAAGGATTACTTTAATCTTTAGTTTTTAATAAAAACAACTATGTCTTCTCTGATTTATCAGTGTCAAGTATAATATAAGCACTTTTTTCTACTTGGGTATGTTTTTCCTAAACTTATATAGGTACTGATTAAGCACAGTAGCATTACTCCTAGTTATTAACATTATAAAAATATAAATTTATTCTTAATGAAGTTAAACCATTATTCCAACAATCTTTTATTAACACAATAAGGTTTTGCAGCTTTAAGAAAGTTTGAGACAAGATAATATAAAAAGAAACACAAATCTGTGTTAAAATTTTGCCAAATTTGTCTCCATTTTGATGGGCTTATTCATAAGATTATAAAAAGAAGCTTGTGGTTCCTTTAGAATGAAATACTACAGTAATGCAAACCTAGAATTCAGATTTGTCTCTGTAAAAATGACAACATTTCCCTGGAGGACTTTTCTGCTCTTAGTAAAATAAAAAAGGTTGTGAAAGTTCACTCTTCATCCCATATGGTAATTTGTCCAAATAGTAGAGATTTATCTCACCAAAATAACATTGTATATATATTTTTTAATTTTACTCACTTATCTGACAGAGAGAGAGACAGCCAGCGAGAGAGGGAACACAAGCAAGGGGAGTGGGAGAGGAAGAAGCAGGCTCCCAGCGGAGGAGCCTGAGGCGGGGCTCCATCCCAGAACGCCGGGATCACGCCCTGAGCCGAACGCAGATGCTTAACAACTGAGCCACCCAGGTGCCCCTGTATATTTTATTTCTAATTTACATGTCCTAAACTACTCTCCTTAAAATAAACAGCTACCCTACATTTCTATACATATTAAGGATTTGTGTTTATTAAATATTATATTGTCACTTATTAATATTAATAGGTAGCCTTGTTACAAGAATTCATGTTCACCCAAGTGTCTACTGGTGACCCCTCAAGGCTGGCATCCCTCTATATTCATGCACTTCCTGCTGAATTCTGCCTTAAGTGGGACACTTCCTTCACTCTTGACGTTCCTGGTAGATTCTCCTCTAGACTGAGGACCAAACCCTCATGCACCTGCTGCCATTCCATCCATTCACATTCTACCTAGTCATCCCCAAGGCTGTCGTCACCTCCTTCCAGGTCCGTCACACACAACCTCCATCCAGAATTCCTTCACCAGTGGCCATGTCCTACCTATCATGGCTGCACCCTTGAACTAGGCTAGCTTAGCCCTGCACTCAAGAACACCTTGCAAAGTCTTCCACAAAGCTGGCTGCATTCTGCAGCAAGATACCACCTACCATGTCCTTCTCTTTCTAGCTTATACTATCTAACCTAAACTTCCTGCAGAATACTCTTCTAGCTTGGATATTTCTTCCAACCATGCGGCTCCTGCCATTTCCAACAGGCTGCCTGCACCCTTCACCTATGTACTTCTTGTTGGAACTCTCCTAGCCTGATTGCATTAACTTATGCATTCCAGCTACATCCTCCTTTAGACTGAATTCTTCCTCCTTCCATTTACTTCCTGTCAGAGTACATTAAGCTGGCTACAACCTATGTCTACGTACATCCGGCAGAATCTATCCCTAGACTGCATCCTTTCACCTATGCACCTACTGTCATATCCTTGCCTGCACCCCACCACAACTGGTTGAATCCTCCACCCATGCTTTTCCCGCCAAATCCTGTCTTAGTCTACTCAGGCTGCTATAACAAAATACAACAGGGTAGCTTATAAATAACAGAAATTCACTGCTCACAGTCATGGAGGCTGGAAGTCTAATATCATGGCACAGCCATGGTCAGATGAGGGCCCTTTTGTGTGTCACAGACATCCCACTGTATGCTCACAGGGCAGAAGGACAAGGGATCCCTCTGGAGCCTTATTTGTAAGACACTAATTCCATTCATGAGGGCTCCACCCTCATGGCTTAAACATCTCCTAAAGCCCCCACCTACTAATATCATCACACTGGGCATTAGGATTTCAACATGTAAATTCTGGAGAACACAAACATTCCAACCACAGCATCCTCCCCTTGTCTGGATGCATTCAACCCTAGGAACTTCCTGCTGGGTCTTCTCTGAGGCAGGATACTCCCTCTTTGAATGTCTCTATCCCCCTGTCATCTACAATCCTGAGTGCCCTCTCCACCTAAGTCCTCTCTTCCAGATATATCCTAGGCTGGCTCTATTCACCATGCACTTTCTTCAATATCCTATGAATAGGTTGTTTGTGCTCCCCTCTCAAGTACTTCCTACTGGTTCCTACCCTAATCTGGCCACAAACTCCACCTCCTGCCAAGTCCTTCCCAAGACTGGATGATCTCTCTACCCACACACCTCCTGCCAGGTGTAACCCTAGATGGGCTGCACCCCACACCAATACACCTCCACCATATGCTTCCCTATGATGGCTGTACCTTCGATTCATGCACCACTCACCATGTCCTCTCCCATGTTGGATATTCCCTCCTTCTAGGTATATCCTGCCAAATCCTCTCCTAAGCTGGCTGCGCATTCCACCAATGTACTTCCTGAAATATCCTCTCCCAGACTGGATGCTCTACCTACTCATGTACCTCCTACTCGAACCTCCATTAGTTTGGCTGCAGTCTCTATCCATGCACCTATTTTAGGTTTTCCCACAGGCTGCGAACTCTTCCACACATGAACTTTCATGCTTAGACTGCCTATACCCTGTAGTAATGCACCTCCTGCTGAATCCTAACTTAGGCGGAATGACTTCCCTACCCATGCTTCTCCTAATGTCTGCTATCCTAAGCTGGATGCTCCCTCCACTCATGCACTTCCTATTAGAGGTTACGTAAGGCCAGCTGTGCCTTCCACACATGCAACTCCTGCAGAGTGATCCTCTAGGCCACATACATCTGCCAACCATCATATCTTGTCAAGTCCAATACAGACTGTCTGAATCCTACAACCATGCAGCTCCTCAGGTCCCTCCCATAGGCTGGCTATATTCTGCATCCACACACCCTCTGCCATGCCGTCCACAGACTGGAACCAACCTCTACCCAGGCAAATCCTACCATTTCTTCCCCTAGGCTGCCTGCACCTATGATTCACACATTTACAGCACAGTTATCTCCTAAGCTTGACACTCCCTGCACCATTTACTTCTTGCTGAATTCTGTCCTAGAATTCCTGCAAACTTCATTCATGCATATCCTTCTAGTCTTCCCCTACGTTGGGAGCTCCCAGAACATTCACTTCCTGCCAGCTTATCTCACAAATAGGCCTCACCTTGCAGGCAAGCACCTCCCTCAAGGTCCTTCTCCACAGGACTGATCAAACATTGTACCTGACAGAAGTTTAGCCTGGTTTGACTATGACAGCTAGTCTCTCACCTTCATGGGATATTCTCAAACTGTAATTTGTTTTCTCCATCTCAAAGCCCAAATGTCCGTCACACATGCATAAAAACAAACATTTCCTGCCTAGATCTTCCTGTTCTCACAATGCGCAAGAAATACTCAAGTAGTTTTTAGCATGCCATTTCTCTTTCCACAGCCACCTATCCCATGATCTCTACGTACAACAGCTTTGCTTATTTCCCCCACGCTGAGATGTTTTTGCCTTAAATTTTGAATATCTCTTTATTGCAATAGTCCTTAATAAAGTCTTTCTTTATTAATATCTGGGGGGTTTTTTTTTGTTTTCTTTTTTTATCTTGACACTATGGTGACATGACTTGGATGGAGTGCTGGCTGATACCCAACAGTATCTTTTCAGGAGCCATTATTTCCTTCAAAGACCATCTTCCTTACCCAGTCTTCTAAGACCTCTCACTTTCCATCCTATCTCCCCTTCCTACTTCCCCTTTTTAAACCACTTTTGACCTTTTAGTTCCCTTGAATCCTTCATTCTATCATCCTTCAACTCTC